>NW_028258427.1:1606523-1927827 GCF_053883595.1 Heterocephalus glaber
AAAGAAGAGACAGACAAGGAAGTACATAGGAAACCCAGAATATACTCATAGTTCAAAGTGCCTGATTTGGGCCAGAATATGAAAGAGATATTGGAAGTTAAGTTTAGAAGAATTGGTTTAGACAATAGCACCAAAGGCCTTGATTTCTAAACCAAGTAATTTGATCTTTTAAAAATCTATTCAGAAATTATTAAATGTTCTAGGACTGAGAGTGGAATGAATGCAGCTTTCATTGTTGCACTTAATCTGGCTGCTGTATATTAGATAGAATAACATGGAATATCTGGAGGTGAGGAAGTGACATAGGTGGAATTCACTGTACCCTGAGAAAGAGGTGAGCCATTGACAGGAAAGGTTAGATAGGAGGGGACAGAATGACCATATGACAGAAAGAAAAAATATAATTCATTTGGAGTGGGGAAAAAATTTCAAATAGAGGTATATTGACAAAATAGTTAGAAATGTAGAACTGGAACTTAAGAACAAAGGTAAGTGTCATTAGAAAAGAGTTAAGAGTGGTCAGTATCAACTTTGACACTATTGCCATTGTGTTGTAGAGCGCTATCCTGTGTATTGTAGTGGTATCCCTGGCCTCTATTTACTAGATGCTAGTACCCTTCCCACCCCCAGTTGTGGCAGTCAAAAATGTGTACAGACATTGTCAAATGTTCCCTAGCAGATAAAATCACCTCAGTTTGGAACCACTGCATTACATGAATAAAGATATGTACAATAGTTATTACATATTTCTTCCTGATCACTTTTTAACATTATGGATATGGCAGTTTTAACATTAAATATTAAAATATTCATGCCAAAGCGTTGACATTCATCCATGAAAAGGTACTTGGTGCAATGTAGCACTTATGGTTGGAATTCAAGCAGAAAATCCAGTCAGTTCCCCTTATCAACTACCGTGGCTCAACCGCTTCAGTGGTGGTAGTATTTTTGACAAATATTACTACTAATGTTCCTACTACTAATGGTACTTAATATTAACTGAATACATTACTATGTGCTAGGCACTGTATGTGTATTATCTCATTAATCACACACACAAAGAAAAATAACTTGTAAAAGTGTATTTTAAAGTTAAGTCAACTGTTGTATACAAAGTAACTTTTTCAGGCTTTAGAGCTAGAAAATGGTGGAGTTGAGAGTTGAACTAGCAAATCTCTAAAACTTCTACCCTGAAGTCATTGTACAATAATTCTAGGAAACAAATAGACAAAATAAAATAACAGAACACAGCGGCAGCAGAAACCCGTATGGTCCTATTTGGAATGCAGGAAAGCAGTTAAGTCTAGTAGGATCACCATAATAAAGAATAGGCACACAATGGAATAGATGAGTTCAGAAAAAAACTACTTGGGGACTAAAAGCACAAGACTGTCATTGTAAAGATACCTTCCCAGTACCTGATTATGCAGAACACTGTTACCTATCATTCCACCTGATCTTCTCCAGAACCCTGTGAGTACATGTATCTCCTTCTAACAGTGAATAACCAAAACCAAGTAGTAAATGACTATCCCAAAGTGAAACCAGTGAAGCCATTTATATGGAAAGCAGCACTGTAACCCATGTTACAGTGAGCCCAAGACTGGTGCTCTTTGTACCAGAGTATTCCCGCTCAGTTTAGAGTCAGGATGAAAAAGAACATTGATCTCATGTTTATCTTCCTATATTAAATAGGTAAGAGGTTCAACTTGAAGAGGAGGGATGTTCCACATTAAAATGTGTTGTCCAATGATAATACTAGCAATGTGGATGAAACATTTTGTTAAATTATTTTCATCAAACAACATGTAATGGCACTATTTTTAATGAAAGTCATGTAAATCTATACTGCCAAATGGAGTAAAGAATAAATAATGGTAATGATAGTAAATTCATCTAAGTATTGTCTTTTCCCCAGCTGTATCATATATATAATGTGTTCTGTCTACATTCCTTTTGGCAAGAATATGTTCTCTTTCTGCCTTAATTAGAAGAAAGTATTCCTCTTATATTGATGCACATTGTGAATGTGGTGTGTTAGACATGGGAAGCTATTACCTGTCAGTTTTTCTTGATGGAAATGTTTTGTGAGGTTACATTTAGAAGATGTTCTCACTGAATTTTCCAGATCTCCAGTGGGGTAATCCATTCACTGAATCAGTATATTGGGTTAATATTCAGTTTCATCTCATACAAGGCTGATGTGTCTTAAGAGAGATTTTTCCATTCTTTTAAGGAACATTATATCCACTCAGTAAACAATTCTTGGACTTTTTTTTTAATAGCAATTCAGGTTTTAGGAAAACTGTCAGGGAACCCTTAATATACTTATGTAAATAAGATGTCTATAGAAAAGTCTTTTAAAAATACATCAGATACTTTAATAACATTAAGAGAAACATGTTTCTATGTGTAGATAATGGAATGAATGGTTCAAAAATACCTCTCATAAGACGAATCTTACTACCTACTCATGGTCCTCAAACATCGGCTGTCATTGTAGCATTTCCATTCTCTATAAAGGTCAAAAATTGTTTCTTAAGGAGCTGTGTTACCGATTTACAGTATCCTTAGAGGAAAAAAGAAGGAAAAACATCCAAGTGTATAACCACCCTATATAAAGTATATGGTAAGCAGAGTCAGTATATCAAAGAGTGAATAGAGATGTCAGAAATAAGAGAGCTCATTATAAAACAGAGAGCTCAAAATTGCAAACTCAGGGTTTTTTTATGTAGTAATTAAAATTACAGAAACGAAAGGACATAAGAAAGATTTTTTATTTTTGGAAGTCAATTATGTATACTCTGATTTTGTAGAGTTTCAAAGACAAATATCTGTAATAGATTCTCCTTTCCTGTTGTACATGGCAGCTGTTGTGATATTTTGCTCCCCTTTTCATTGGTAGATAAGCTCATTGATGATGTGCATGAATTCATTGGTCCCTAAGGGCCATTAGAATTCTCCTCTCACCTGATTATCTTTTCCCAGTTCTCCCCAACAGAATCTTCTCTCCTTGAAATGTATAAGACATGGCATTTTTGCTACTTAGGCGTGCAATTTATGTTACCTGCAGAAATTGCCTTTCTGATTTATATCTTATCTCCCAACTGGACTAAAACCCTTCAAAGATATGAACTAATTTTTATACTTCTTTGTATTTTCAGAGACTTCCATTTTACTTGAAATTAGAATACACTTCTTATAACTGAAATTATGACGATGGTTTGGTAGAGGATAGTATATCAGATTTGATAGCAAAGAAAGCACTCCAAAATCATATTTTCTTTTTTTTAATCTTTTTTTAATTCATTAATTTTATTGGTACATTTTAGGTGTACACTATGCTGATGTTCATTATTGGGAATTTATACCTTTACATAATATATCTTCATTCTGGGCCGGGGATTTAGCTCAGTGGTTCCGCTGCCTGCCTCACAAGCCCAAGGTCCCGAGTTCCCCACCCTCCCTTTAACACCTCCAAGGCTCCCTATTTACAAAGTCTTTCTTTCCATTTTTTCCTTTTCTCATATATATTTCTTTCCCTTCTTTCCTTTACCCTATCCCTCCCACTTCCCTTTCCCCTTTTCTTCCTATTTCACATTATCTGTTGTACATTTTGATCCTTATTTACACTTTCAGTTTCTCACACCATAGAAACTATTCGATATTTAACTATTATGCCTAGATGTAGATTTTTTTTGATGATGGCTAGTTGGAGTCCTATGTTCTTCTCTTATCTGTATGTGAAATACTTTTCCCCTGCTTGGAAAGTTTTCTACCATTACTTCTGTGAGTAGGTTTTATTTAATGTCATTTGCACTGTCTCCTGTTTCTTCATTGACTCCGATCACTCTTATGTTATTCTTCTTTGCATCATCTAGCAACTGCTAGATTGATTTCTCATGGTCCCTTGGTATTTTTAAGTAATCTTTCTTTTCCTGGTCATTAATCACCATCCTGTCTTTTATATCTGACATTCTGTCCTCACATTGGCCCATTCTGCTACATAAACTTTCAGTGGAGTTTTTAATCTGCTGGATATATGTTTGCATCTGTTTAATGGATTCCATTTGCTTCCTATGCTGAGATTCCATCATGTTCCTCAGCTCCTCTATTTTTTTTTTCTGTGTCTGGTTTAGAGTTATTAATCATGTCTTTCATTATGGACACAATCTCTCTTATCTGAGAAATTATTTCTGATTTCATTTTTTCCAGATACTCTTTCATTGGCAGTTCAGAGAGTCCAGCTAGTTGAATATCACGTTGTTCCATCTTGTGGTCCCTTGGGGTTACCTTAGGTGATCTGGAAGTTTGGTTTTGATTCTTGTTTACGTGTCTTCCCATTTCAACAGTTGCAGTCTGTTGTGCCTTTGTTGAAGTGGCTCTCTGCTCGTCCAGTGGGTTTCAGTTCTCAGCAACCTCAGAAAGGCCACTCTCTGATGCTCACCACTTCACCAATTCTGGGTGCAGAATGGTGGCCTTCTGGACCCCTGCCCTGCCCTATTGTCTGGGCGGGGTTCTGGCTGGCGCCTGGGCACCCTTAGGATGGTATCTGGCCACCTGCATAGCTGTTGTCTGGGAGGGCCTTTGGCTGAGGGCTGTGCACCTGAGTCTCTGGTGTTTGAGTGGGCTTCTGGCTGGGGTCTTTATGAACTTACCAGTGGTATCGGGGCTGCCCTCTGGCTGTGGCATGTGCACCTATGCAACTGTTTTCTAGACGGGCCTTAGGCTGGAGCCTGTGCACCCAGGGTCTTATTATCCTCTCACGGTTCTGGCTGTGGCCTGTGTGCCTGCACAGCTGTTTTCCAAAATCATATTTTCTTAACCTTGCAGTGGTTTCTTTTGTTTCATAATAATAATGTACAGGAAATTAGAATGATTTTATTGCAGTACAACAAAGGCTTCAACTATTTATTTCCGTGCTTCATTAAAAAATACTTTGTTTCACACTTGACAAATGAGTAGCTTATGATGGTCTAATTCAACATTTTTTGATTTTAACAGGATGGAAACTTCTCTGTCAATAGCACATTAGAAAAACCTCAAAATATGCTGGTGGTTGGACAGTCAGCATTTGCAGACTTTGGTAAGATTATTTTTGTCTCTCAAATTCTGCTCTTTTCTGACATGATATTACCCATCTAGCAAATAACTTAAATGTTTTTAGAATGGTTTTAGATTTCAAAGATGCCAGTTCTAGTATCGTACATGTGGTCCATTCCTTAATAAATGAAGAGGATTTATAGCCTGTATGTTTTAAAAATAATTTGTATTTAATCTTTGTAAGAATAACATATAAAATAAGAAAGCCTACTGAGGCTTTTCTAAAGAATACCAAAAGTAATTATAATGAATTTTTCGTGTAAATTTTGAATATCCCTTATCTCAAGTTGCTAGAGACCAGAAATGTTTCAGATTTTGGATTTTTTGTATTTGTGTATGTGTAATTACATCTTAGGATATGAGGCCCTAATCTAAACACAAAATTTATCTGTGTTTCATACAAACCTCATACACCTAGCTTGAAGGTAATTTTATTCAGTATTTTTAGTGTACCTGGATTTTGACTGTGACCCATCACACAACGTCAGGTATGAAATTTTTGACTTGTGGCATTATGTTAGTGTTCAGAAAGCTTCAGATTTTGGAAAATAACAGATTGTCACATGATGGATATTCAACCTGTATGTCCAGAATATACAACAAATAGAATTGAAGGAGTTAACCTGAACTCTTAAACTTTAATATTTTAAAAAATACTTTTATTTCAGTCTTAATTCAAAAAAAGACATCTATTGTGATTTTCTCTTTTTTGTAAGATTCTACACAGTTACTCAAGTTCACTTTGATAAGGGACTTCAAAACACATATGACTCCTTTCATCCTTTGTCAGGGTAATTATTAAAAGAATTTTTATGTTAGATGAGAAGATATTAGGTAGTAGATGACCACAACCTAAAACATGTCGAAGCTCATTCCCATTTTGTTGTTCCTTCATCCTGCCAACAAACCTCTCTCTGCCTGTTCCTTGAAATGATGATGTGACATCATCTCCACAGACCCAGCTTCCTGATTGATAATATGTTGACGACAATAATATTCATCTCACAAATGGTGTAACACAACTTGAGTAAAACACAGTGACAGGCTTATCACAAGAGCATAAGAAAGTGTAGTTTAAATTTTTTCATTGAATTTACTTGTTTTTATTGTTGCTGCTTGGTTGACTAAATTAACATATTGTTCATTGCCTTGGGGAAGTGTTCTAAGACAACTGAAACAGGAGATTTGACAGTGTCATACAGTGGAAATTTCAACAGGAATCTCTGTGTTATGCTATATTTTTAGCTTTATTACATTGACTGTTACGTTAATTTTATCTAAGTTTCTAATGCCTAATTTGTAGTTTTTAAAAAAGTATTCAGGCCCGGGGATTTAGCTCAGTGGTTCTGCCACCTGCTTCGAAGGCACAAGGACCTGAGTTCCATCCCCGGCACCAGGGAAAAAAAATACACACACTTTGATTTGCCGGGGATTTAGCTCAGTGGTTTCAGCACCTGCTGCACAAGTGCAAAGATCTGAGTTTGATCCCCAGTACCATAAATAAATAAATAAATAAATAAGTATTCAGATGCTAAAATTCATGGAATTATTTTTTGAAATTTGCTGAGTAATTCGGTTACCTGGATTAAAAGTGGATACATTTGCATCTCTCTAGGAAAAAAAGCATATATAATTCTCTAGGATTTTACAGACGTCCCTGATCTCTCCTAATTCTTGCTTAAGAACCTCCAATTAAAGTTTTGTGTTTTAAATTGACTGTGGTGGACCACATCTGTAATCTCAGCTATTCAGGAGGCTGAGGTAGGAGGATCGCTTCAGTTCATGAGTTTAGGACCAGTCTGGGCAATACAGTGAGACATCACCATCCCACAAATAAAATAGCCAAGCATTGTACTTACTTTGGCAGCACATATACTGAAATACTAAGCATGGAGATACACACCAGGGACTCTGGAGGCTGAGGCAAGAGAATTGCAATTTCTAGGCTAGCCTGGGCAACTTAGTGAGACCCTGTCTCAAAATGAAGTAAAACAGATTGTAGCTATAGCCAAGTGGAATAGCACTTTCCTAGCAGGTGCAGGACCCTGGACTCAATCTCCAGTACCACAAAAATATAAATAAATGAGAATGAAGTTGCATGTTTTGTTTAATATGTTTTATATCAAGAACTGTTGGGCCGGGGATTCAGCTCAGTGGTTTCGCCGCCTGCTGCACAAGCACAAGGACCCGAGGTCGATCCCTGGTACCAAAAAAAAAAAAAAGAATTGTTAACTATAAATGTAGATATTTACAATTGAAATTTTTAAGATATGCAGAATATAGAACACAATCAAATTAAGAAACATAAATGTTTCTCCTCTCTTATTAAGAATCTTACATACTTTATCAGTAAACGTCTAATATCTATCCACAGTGCCTTTTTTAAAGTCCATGTGTTTTTAGTTGGGTGTTTCCAAAAAATAAAAAAAAAAGACTGTTGAGTGGAAAAAAAGCAGATGGTATTAAATAAGGTTATGAATATTAATGTATTCAAAATATGCATTTTTCTATGAAAAATATACATTTGATTACATCTGTGAATTACATTCTGCCCTCCATTTTCCACTCCACCCACTCTTTTAGAACCAAAACAGGAAGTCAGCACAATTTCAGAAATTTATCATTTAGTTATTAAAGAAAACACATGCATGAATAAATGATACAGGGTGAAAGGAGAAGCCCCCTACCAAAGAAGAGCGTTTAAATGACTCCCAACTCATTTATCATGTAAATCTCCTACTTTAAAAAGGATAAAAAGGGGCCTGGGATTTAGCTCAGTGGTTCTGCCACCTGCCTCACGAGCGCAAGGACCTGAGATCGATCCCAGGTACCAAAAAAAAAAAGGATAAACAAATACATCAAAATAATCAGTCATCTTATTTCCCATTTTCCCTGTTATCTTATGTGATTAATTTAATAGTGAAAAGGTAAATTACAAAAGACCAGTAGTCAACAGTGGCAGGAAAGAAACCATGTATTGCTCAGTAAATTATTTTTAAGTATAATTAGAATTTTTGTCATACAACTTCCAAGTTCATCCAAAATTGATTTTGTCTTCTGAGTTCCATGAACAATTCCTTTAGAAATAATTATGTTATTTCACAGAAACATTAAGTCCTACAAATAAAATGCAAAACTTGGACCTCTGTTATACTTAAAATATTGTATTGAAAAGTCATGTAAGAAAGCTGAGATTTTAAAGGCAAGGTTCTTGCCTTTAAGAAATTTATAGTCTAGTTTGGAAAACAACAGAAAAGTGTATTTAAAATAATACAAGAAAGGAAACAGCTGCCACAGAATAAGAGAATAACCAGATTATTTCATTGTAAATTATGAAATTAATGCCACTGAAAATTTCTGTCTTGTAGTAATATAGATCATTCCACACTGAGAATGGGTAGCCTTATTGAAGAGGTGGATTTGGGATTGGAATTGGAGCAGCTCTAAGGTTTGACTATTTGTGGACACATGAAAACTGCAATGGTTAACAATTAGTAAATAAACAGTTGGGTTTGAACAGAAATTTTCTGTAAAAACATAGAAATATACAAATTAATTATGAACACACTGGATTATCAAATGAATAGCAGATGAACAAATGTTGATATTATCCGTACCAGTAGCAGGAAATGGTAGAACAATGCTGAAGAGCTCTGTTATTGCCTTTTTTATTAACATAAGGAATTAAGGTTGAACAGAATCACTTGATCCTGTGGGGTAAAGTAATGTTACTTGGGCCTGGAAGCAGAGTTCAGGGAACATTATTAGAATTTCTAATGTGCCTGGGATTTTTACTTCAAAAAAGAGGCATATCAAAACAGTTTCAGGGTGCTTGTGTTTTCTCAGGATGAGAGCCAGTCAGGGGATGAGGTGATGAGAGCTAGAGCTATATCAGTAAATGGAAGAACAGGTACTGTATAAGAAACTACCAAAAAAGTCAGTCAAATTTGCTGATTGGTTTAATAATAGAGATTATGAAAAGTAAAAAAAATTGAATGACTTAATGCATAAAGCAGGAAAGGAAACTTGATTGGATATCAAAGTACCTTAGAATCATCACATTAATAAGGCACCAGAGCTGGAACATTTAGCAAATCTAAGCTGAGGAGTAAAACCAGGCTTACCAGGAACTGCTGAGGAGTTAGATGTTGGAGGAAGAGTTTAGAGAGCCCTCCACAAGTCTAGACGAGGTCAAGACATAGACAAGCCCTCCAGAGCTGTAAAATAGCAGTACGAAGAAGGCTCAAGATAGAAGAGTGCTAAAAGGTGGCCAGAACTGTTGACAGAGAATGCCCTAGAAAGACCTTTAGATTTATAGTTCAGTAGGCCATTTGTTTTTTTAGGATTGCCATTTACAGAACTCAGAGCAGTCCATGAGCCGTCAAAATCACCCAATAAGTAGTGGCTACTATTGGCGACTCGATGAGTTTGTGCCCTTGCCTCATGCTTGGAAGATCCGCAGCCCGTAAGTGCCGTGTTAGGTAAGCAGCCACTAAGAAAGGTGCATCTTTTAGAAGACATGTTTTGTGTCTTGCTGTATACTATGTCACCCCTTTAAACAATATATTAAAGTTGAGTCTTCTAGGTAGGACCAGAATATCAAATTCCAGAATCTCAGTAAATAAGGTGCTCTTTATCAAGTTATATAGGACAAAAAGAAAATAGAAGACTTTTTTCTGTGAAAAAAAGTTGCATAGGATCAGACCTAGAGAAAATGTTTATTAATTTTATATGTATATGGAAATCAGTAAAAAGCTACAAACTGAAGGACAAACATTGTGCAAGATGTTAGTATTTTTTATAGATTTAATCATTTTAAATCTGAGTGAAAAAAATTTATATACCCAGATTGGATGCTTTTCTGTATCCAATCCATACAAGATCTGATCCTTTATTCTTCAAGGAAGAGTATTAGGTGTTACAGTCAATCATGTCTCTAGACAGTCCTATGATGAATAAAGCAACTAATGACAATGACAAGCTTTGTCATCCATGAAAGTTTTTAGTATATTAGAAGATACTAAACAACTTGAAAGTGTTGTTTGTGGCTGACACTAAATCCAATTCAGTTGTGCTTAACATGAAGATAATTATATTGTTTACTAAAGTTAAGGAGAAAAGCCCGAAGAGCCCAGAATGAAGTTATTTTTTAAAATCTTTATAATACTTAGTAAAAACTTAGATGTTAAAGAGTCTTTTTTTTTTGGTATCACGGATCGAACTCGGTTCCTTGCGCTTTCAGGGCAGGCAGCAGAACCACTGAGCTAAATCCCCAGCCCTCTTAGATGTTAATTTTAAATTAACCCTGTTAGAGCCGAATTGCTTAGTTCAAATCAATACTTATAGCAGTTGTATTCCCTTTGTTTTACAATTAGGTGCATTCAGTAGCACCCTGACAAATTTAAATTGTTTCTTGTTATTACTTGATCTTGAAATAAATCATATGAGCCATGTATGGAGATTTAAATTTTATATTTTACTTGTGTGCTAATTGGTAATTAAATGTTCATATTCTCTCTTACAAAATAATTTTTAAAATCAAATACCTTCAAATAGACAGGTGATAACTATATCATAAAAGAGGTAGGATAGGGGAAACTTCTGGGGATCATGCTTTCTGTGCTTGGCATTATTATATGAATTGTTTAAAGTTGCCTTTAATTCCAGAGTCTTAAATGATAGACTTTAGTTTTTGTTGATGAAAATTGACTGCTCTTTTGTTAGATAGCCTTGTTTTTAATTGTTGAAAAGGACACTGAACTCCACTTGAGAATCATCAAAAAGAGAAAAATTTTGAGGTTTCAGATATCTTCTCTTAAACGCAGTGTATCACTTTCACCACATCAGAATTTATTAGTAAATACAGAGTACTTTAATATGTGGACTACAGAGTCTAGGTTCAAGGAATCTAAAATATAAAGCTTTTATTTTCTTTGTATGGTACAAACATCACTTCAATCAAATAGTTTAATCTGTTTTTTTTAAATTATGTATGTTTTTCGTCCCCTTAGTTTCTTTCTTATTTTGTAAGATTTAATGTGTACAAGATGTTGATGAATATATTTTTAATTAGTTTTGAGTACCTATTCAATGGGCTGACTCTGTCTTAGATGTTTGGCATACAGCCAAGAATGAAGCATAGAAGAACCCAGCTCTCACAGTTTAAATTCTACTGAGGGACAAAAACAAAAGTAGTAAATTAGTAATGGATTTCTTTTAGAAGGTAGTAAGAACTTGATATAAAACAAGCTGGTTTAATAGGAGCTTGATAAGTGCTCTTTTAGGTAGCTGGCTAGAGGTCACTACATTTGACCAGAGACTCAGGAGGTCTGAGGGAAGAGTGCTCACTCAGAGAACATCAAAGGGGAAGTTCTCAGGCAGAAATGAGCTTGATGTTCAAAGAACAAAAAGAAGCCTGACTCCTGGCAGGAACTTGAATGGCTTTGTGGATCATGGCATGGAGTTTAGATTTTATTCTAAATATAATTCAAAGCTTTGAGAAGATTCTTTAAGAGGACCTGCTATTAGTCAGGCAAAGACTGTGGATGACTGAGACCAGGGCAACCACCAGGAGATGGAGAAAAATGGTCTTATTTAGGTATATTGGAGCCAGGCTTACCAGGAACTGCTGAGGGGTTAGATGTTGGAGGGAAGGGTATATTTATCACCATCTGACATGGTACACATTCCACTTTTAGGCCCTCACTAGAATATATTCCAGTGGTGTGTTTTGGTCAGTATTAAATCTCTCAAGCCTACAGCAGTACCATTTAAGGTACAAATATTCTAAGTGAGTAGTTTTGATTGAGTTATTTAATTAAATGAAAAAATATTCTCATTGATTTAACTAACTGGTTTTTAAGATTTGAGTCCAAATGTAGGGCATCTTAAGTGCCTGCAGCTATAATTCTAAACCAGAACTTGCATTGTTCACATGATGAAACCTGATATATCATTACTTTTGCTTATTTTCATTAAAGTTAAATGATTGAACTAAAAATTGTTCTGAGTCTCCACAGTAGATGGGTATTGATTTCAGTAGGAAAGAATCATTGTCCCAAAAAATTGTAATTCTTAGTCTTCGTATTTTTTAAATTTCTTAATTCTGACCAATGAACAACAATATGCATACCTTATGTTATTTGTTATGTTTAACATGTAAATAAACAATTGTATTACACAACTTAATATCCTTTTGTACCTAACAAAAATTTCCAAGTTTTGTTTTCATATTATGAAAGTAAAAGTAACCAGTTTAAATACTTCTCCGTGTGTCCCAGCAAAGAAAGACCAATGCTACTGGATAGTTTTGGTAGAGCTGAAATATATTATGGCACCTAAAGTATTTAGATGTTCTTAGAGTATCCTACTAATATTTACAGTACTCTTTGAAACAAATAATCTAATTCATGAGGAGTTTCTACCCATTCCATGTCACTTTGGTGATTGCAGTGCAGTGGATGCCGTAACAAGTGATTAGTCCCCAAGATTCTACTTATATGAGGCATCTATCTTGGTGAGTCATGAGTGCCAGATGTGATTCTGATAAATACTTTGAATACTTTTTGATTGGAAATGATAATTTATATAAAAATTATGAAGTTGCTACCTAAGAGTCTTGATTTTACACATATTCAGCAATTAAAATAGAGTAAGTTTTATTTCTTTTAAGGTATACAAATATGGGGAAAAACTAGATCTCTATGCCCGAAGCCTTTCTGTATAAGTTTAAATCCTTGATTTTCTAGTTATGTGTGTGTGTGCATTTTTGAAAAGCTGTATCTCTGACATCTTGTAGTTTTGAAACTACTGTGCATTTAATTTTTAAATTATCCATGGTAATAGGAATGTATATTAACTCTCAATATTTAAAATACTTAAAATCCTATAGGAAAATGTTATATTTTACATTGTTACACATTATTATTTTGTAACTTAATGGATCGTTTCAATACTTACACAACCTAACACTTAATTGAAACATTTCTCACTGTAAGTCTCCTTTAGTAAAATAGACCTTTGAAAAGTGGAGCAACCAATAAACAGCCCAGGGAACTTCACTATGCACATCCCTTCACTCTCTGAAGTACTGTGAAAGAGACTGTTGCAGGCTCTTTGCTTATTCTTAGACTTTACAGATACATCTGTCTTAGAAGATGGTGAAATTCTTATACAGTATAACTGAAGGGAATTCCCTGCTGTTGGTCAAAACAATATAGAAGCCTGAGGATACATTATGAAAAGCCTAGTGCCACCCCTTTATTAAATATCCTGCCCTATTTTTAAACAACCCTGGCTTCATTTGGACCCTTTTTTTTCCACTTACACCTCTGCATTTTTCATTCTGAATATCCCATCCACTGATAAGCAAAATCACAGTTGTGCTTCTTGGATGTAGGTAGGTACACAGCTTCTCTGTGCTTAACATTCACCCACTGAAAAGTTGATCGATGCATGGATTGGATAAATAAGTGGGTTGAATGAATGATAGATGATGAATGGATAGAGAAAGAATGGATGAAAGTACCCTTACTACTTATCTTTTGTCCAGAGCAATCTATTCCTTTAGCAGCCTCAGAAAGCAACTCCATTTTCCTGGTCCACAATAACAAGACTGTTCCCTTCTAGTCCCTGTTACACACAGAGATAGATATTATCTGTACGTAACCTACCTTGTTACCACAGTATCCTACAGAACTACTGTATTTTTAGTTTAATAAAAAGGAAATGTCAAGTTTTTTCTGTTATGTACTATAAGTCTGAAAGGCTGTGCATGATGATTTTTTTGAACATTTATTCCAGTGACTTTCTAGCTTAAAATATAGAGGCAAATTTTCCTTAAGAGGCTATCAGGTACCAGTATCTTCAGCATTGATAAGTACTTAAACATCCCAATTTCCCAAAGAATTTCTCCCAGCTTTTCCTGTAGTGACCTTAGATTACTGATTATAAGTCTTGACTCAAAATCTTTTTTCACAGGTGTCTCCAGGCTTTGCAGTTTTTGAACAGTGTCCGTTACTTTTCCAAAGTGAGTTCAAAAATAATAATAATAATAATAACCAAAGTGAGTTCAGAGTTATGCAAAAGAGAGACAAGCACCTTGCATCCAACATTCAGATAGTCTAGGCAGGTAGAACAGAAAGACACTACTTTATGTAAAAGCTCTACTTTGTTGTCTCTGAATCCAGTGACCAGGGAAGCCAATTCCTTAATACTGCTACCACATCAAAAATGGGGCAAGAGCAGGATGAGTAAAAATGCTATACATTTTTCTAGTTTTTCCCTATGCTAAGAGTACAACCCAGGGTCTCCCTGTGTTTGAGTTTCCTTCACTCAGAATTAGTTTGGTTGATGTTAACTTTTGATAGTTTTCCAGACTTATGACAGATTTCTTTTTGACATTTTCTGCTTATTTATTCAGTGTGTCTGTGAGGGAACCAGAGCCATGTCACTTGATCTAATTTTTGTCTCCATACTCTTTATGTACTTTGGGATTCTTTTATGTTTTTCTGTTTTACATTACTGAGACTTGAACCCAGGGTCTTTGCACTGAGGTACATCTGCACCCCTGTTTTTGTTTTGCAGTGGGGAAGGGGGTTGTAATTGTTGTTTGAGAAAGGATCTCCCTAAGTCCCTGAGATTCCCAGACTCGGCTCAAACTTTGAATTTTCCTACCTCAGCCTCTCAGAGTGCTGGGATTACAGGCTTATTACTACCATGCCAGGTTTTGTTTTGTTTTTATTCAAATAAATTTTAACTTTGCTTTTTGAAATAGCTTTTTTATACATACAAATCTTATATAAATGTGATAATACAATTTTTCTGGCTTCTTTTAGTATATTTCTAAGGTTCATTCACATAGTAATATGTTTTAGTAATTTGTAATTTGTTCCAACATACATATCTGCAATATAGTAATCTGGTAAGTGATGCATCCTAAGTGCTTTTATAGCTTTTATTTTGTGCCTCATACGGTTGAAGGTGGGGCTTTTTGGAGGTGGCTGGGTCTAGGGTATATGATTCTTGGATCAAGGATGTGATGCTGGTATTGATTCATGGTGCCATGGTAGGATTAAGGTTACCCTACCCTGGATTTGAGTGCTAGCCACCCTCAGGGTGGATACCCTGGATAGGATATATGGGACAAAAAGAGGATCATCCCTTGCTTGCTGCTTGCTGGGATCTGCCTTCCCTGCTTTGTCATGGACTGTTTGTCTTCTATGACACACCTCTCCCATGTCACCCTGCCTTGGAGCCAGCCAACTATGAACTAAAACATCTACAACTGTGAGCCAAATAAACCTTTCTTTCTTTAACTGTGAGTATCAGGTATTTTATCTCAGCAATAAGGAAAGTGACTAAGAGAGTGTTTTGTGGATATCTAAATTAATAAGTTACTGTTTGGGCCAGGGATTTAGCTCAGTGGTTCCGGTGCCTGCCTTGCAAGTGCAAGATCCTTAGTTCAATCCCTGGTACAAAAAAAAAAAAAAGTTACTGTTTGATATGCAGTAGAGTTGTGCAAGTATTCACTTTGTTGAAATTTTGATATTTCAATTCAGATCATTATATTTTTTAAGTTTTAACATTGAAACATTAGTAATAGTGTAACAGTAGTAATAATGAAATATTAGTAAATGCCTAGTCAGTAATATAAATATATCTGCTTGCTACTTATGAAACAAGGTCTACTCTGCCTGTTTGGTAGATTAGAAAACTAACTGTAGTGGAATTGTCTGTGGTCCTGAAGCCAGATAGTTCTTCCTGTGAATCTGAGATCTACCCCCTTACTAATTTTATGAAATTATGAAGACAATGAGCCATTTTGTATTATGGCTATACTTCCTAGTGTACTTTACTGAATGAAAGAGTTTCAAAGAAATACTTTTCTCATATCTGAATTGATAGCTCAGAATAAGGTAAAAAGTCAAATTTGAGGATGTAATCTTCAGTACTAGCCATCATTCCCTTTCCATCGAAAGAAAACCTATATTACCCAGCTGTTTGCTAGGTCTCTAATTCTACATGAACCCTTTAAATATACCTACCAGTTTCAGGAAGGGAAGGATACTCAATGACAAATGAACTTATATCCCATATATGCCTATTGTTTATTGGCTCTTTGCCTGGATATTAATATCACCAAAAATTAGTGCCCTTATCTGTCAAATGAGAATATTATTGGCTTCATGGTTTTTGGCACAATCAAACATAATAGTGTGTAAAGAAGAAACTTTGCTACATGTTCAGTAATTATCAGTTCTCTTCCTCCATCCCAGGACACATTTATCGTATCTATTGGAATAGAAAAAAATTGACAACCACGGCTTTAAGCATTGTGTATTTATTGAAATTAGAGACAACTGCACATCTAGATATTTTTTCTTTTTTTGTTTTTCTGTGATTAATCCAGTGCTTATGGACACAAAATTATTTCAAGTATGATATTAAATGATGTTTCAATTATTTCATAGATGAGTAACTGCCTGAATTGTGCTGTATCTTTGAATAATCTCTGTTCTAATGCAGAAACTTATAGAAAAGCCTGATGTTAATAATCCCAAGGCTGTGCAGTGACTTTTGCCTAACTAATTGAATAATTACCTGGTTCTAACCATCCCTAAATAGAGGTTACATGGTTGAACAAATGTGTGGCTGTAGTCAAGTATTGCCAGCCCGTGTCTATGTAATCCTGGACACATGGCTGAAAATTCCTGGGCCTCAAGTTTCTTGTCTGTGAAATTGTAAAAATAAATGGCATTAATTTCTATGGAGCTTTATAGTTCTAAAATTATATAATTTGAAATCACTTAGTAAATTAATCTAGTTAAAGCTGATTATTATATTTTGATTGTTTAGATTATATATTATATTCTGATTATTTAAAATAGATCGATAATAAGGAAAATATGAATAGAATATGTAGGTGAAAAAGCACTTTGAGAAGGAGCCCTTACACCTCTTACTGGGTAGAACATTTACATTTAGTTGCTATGAAATACAGAAATCACAGTTGCTATTTGTGTCCCTTGCTTGTGAATTTAGCAGATTCATGGTTGATTAAATTGAGGTGATAACATAAAATAATAACACTATGAGAAGCCCACCCTGACAACAGTGGCACAGGCACACAGGCCTCAGCAAGAGGCCCACCAAGATGTCATCAATCATTGTGCGCAGAACCCACCCAAGAGCGTGCCCAGACATCAGCGCGCTTGCAAGGGTCCCAGCCAGAAGCCCATGGGGACAACAGCGCAGCACAGGAATCCAAAACGCCATAATTCTGAACACAGGATATGGTGCCGTGGTGAACAGTAGAGAGAAGGCCTCTCCATGGCCTGTTGAGAATTGAAGCCCACTAAGAGAGCCAAGAGTCACTTCAATAAAGGCACAGCAGATTGCATTGGTTGCAATGAGAAGACACCTAAACAAGACTCAAAACCAGAATTCCAGATCACCAAAGGAAACCCCAAGGGTCAACTAGATGGAACAATGTGAAACTCAACCAGCTAGATGCCCTGAACTGGCAACAAAAGAGGATCTGGAAAAAATAAAATCAGAAATAATTTCTCAGATGACAACAGAGATTGTGTCCATAATAAAAGACATGATTAATAACTCTAGAGCAGACAAAGATTAAAAAAATAGAGGAGCTGAGGAACATTATGGAAGCTCAACATAGGAAACAAATGGAATCCATTAAACAGATGCAAACATATATCCAGGAGATTAAAAACTCCATAGAAAGTTTATGCAGCAGAATGAGCCAACATAAGGACAGAATGTCAGATATAGAAGACAGGATGGGAATTAGTGACTATGAAAAGAAAGATTAAAAATACCAAGGGACCAAGAGAAATCAGTCCAGCAGCTTCTAGATGATACAAAGAAGAATAACATAAGAATGATCAGAGTCAATGAAGAAACAGGAGACAGTGCAAATGATATTTAAAAACTGTTCACAGAAGTAATGGCAGAAAACTTCCCAAGCAGGGGAAAAGAATTTCACATTCACATAAGTGAGGCTTATAGGACTCCAACTAGCCATCATCAAAAATTTTCACCTAGGCATATAATAGTCAGTATTCCAGAAAATCAACAGAAGAACAAACTCCTATATGCAGTTAGAGAAAACAAATCACATACAAAGGAAAGCACATCAGAATCACATTAGACTTCTCAGCTCAAGCCCTCAAGTCAAGAAGAGCCCTGAGTGAAGTATTTCAAGCCCTAAAAGAAAACAAACTCCAACCCAGATTGATGTACCCTACAAAACTATCTTTCAAATTGATGGAGAAATAAGATGCTTTCATGACAAAGAACACCTGAGGAACTTCATGAATACCAAATCAACACTCCAAAAAATTTTAAACAATATCATAAGAAAAGACAATGAGGGTCACAACCCCAAGAAGCTCAGCAGAATAAACCCATCATGCAAGACAAGAAATTAAATGTAAAGGGGGAGAATCCAACAACAGGAAAAAGTCATGACAAGGATAGGTCAGTACATATCAAATATAACCATAAATATTAATGGTCTCAATTCACCAATCAAAAGAAATAGACTGGCAGAATGGGTCAAGAAGCAAGATCCAACAATATGATGCATATAAGAAACACACTTAATTCAAAAAGAAACTCATAAACTGAAAGTTAAAGGGTGGAAAACAATACTCCATGTGACAGAAACCTGAAAAAAAGCAGGAGTAACTATCCTATTTTCAGATCAAATGGATTTCACACCAACACTAATTAAGAGAGACAAAGGCCACTACATCCTTGTAAAGGGAACAATCCAAGAGGAAGAGAAGACAATCATAAATATATATGCACCAGGGCCAGGGATTTAGCACAGTGGTTCCATCGCCTGCCTTGCAATTGCAAAACGCTGAGTTTGATCCCTGGTATGCAATAAATAAATAAATATCTATGTACCAAATACTAGTGAACCCAACTATATAAAACACATATTAATAGAAATGAAAAATCATATAAGCACTACTATAGTTGTAATAGGGGGGCCTCAATACCCTGCTGTGCTAATAGACGGAGCAACTGGACAAAAAATAAACAACAAAATAGTAGAACTCAACCAAACTCTTCAACAAATGGACTTAACAGATGTTTACAAGAGTGTTCCACCTGAAAAAAAATCACAATACACATTCTTTTCATCTGCACACAAGTTGTTCTCAAAAATAGACCTCATACTTCCTCATACAACATGTTTAATTAAATGCAAAGGAATTAAAGTTTATCCCCTGTACATTATCAGACCATAGTGTGATGAAATTGGAGTTCCATAGCAAAAGGAACAACAAGAATTTCATAAATATGTTAAATTGAACGACATACTTTGGCACAACAAATGGGTAACAGAGGATATTAAACAAGGGATCAAACAGGTTCTAAAATTAAATGACAGTGACATTACAACATATCAGAATCCGTGTTACACAATGAAAGCAATCTTATGAGGGAAGTTCATAGCAGTGAATACTCATATTAGGAAAACAGAGCAAGCGCAAATGAACAATCTGATGCTGAACCTCAAACTTCTAGAAAAAGAAGAGCAGGACAAACAAAGCTCATACAAGGGAGGAAATTATAAAGATCAGAGCAAAAAGCAATGCAATGCAAACTAAGAGAAAGATACAAAAACTGAATGAAGCAAAGAGTCGGACCTTCGAAAGAATAAAAAAAAATAGACAAAACCTTAGCCAACCATATCAAAAAAAGAAAAGAAAAGATCCAAATCCATACAATTAGGAATTAAAAGGGTGAAATTACAGTGGACCCAGCAGAAATCCAGGGGATTGTAATACCTACTTCGATAACCAATACACCAGTAAGATGCAAATCACAGAAGAAATGGACAGATTCCTAGATATGCATGAATTACCAAGGTTGAACGAAGAAGACCTAAAAATTCTAAACAACCCAATATCAATCAGCGAAACTGAAAACGTAATTAAAAACTTAACAGTGAAGAAAAACCCAAGTCCCATGGCTTCACTGCTGAATTCTATAAGACATTTAGAGAACTTTTGCCACTACTGTTTAAACTCTTCAAAGAAATTCAAAGGGAAGAAATACTCCCAAATTCGTTGCTGGAAGCAAGCATCACCTTGATCCCAAAAGCAGAGAAAAACCCAACCGAAAGAGAAAATCCAATCTCACTAATGAATATAGATGTAAAAATCCTCAGTAAGTTACTGGCAAACAATGCAAAAGATCAGAAACATATACCCTGACCATGTGGGATTCATCCCAGGAATACAAGGATAGTTCAACCTATGCAAATCAATTAATGTAATACACTACATCAACAGAGCCAAGGACAAAAACCATATGATCATCTCAATAGATGCCCAAAAAGTGTTTGACAAAATCCAACATCCATTCACGATAAAAACCCTACAGAGAATTAGAAGGTCTCTATCTCAACCTGATAAACCACCTAAGAAAAACTAGCCAATATCATACTAAATGGTCAAAAACTGAAATCCTTCACAAGAAAATCAGGAACAAGACGAGGATGTCCACTATCACCGCTCCTGTTCAATATAGTTTTGGAAACAGCCACAGCATTAGACAAGAGAAAGAAATAAAAGGAATATAGGAAATGAAGAAGTTAAATTATCATTATTTGCAGATGACATGATACTCTATATAGAAGACCCCAAGAACTCCACCAAAAGTCTTCTAGACTTAATAAGCAAATTCAGTAAAGTAGCTGGATACAAGGTCAGCACACAAAAATCAATAGCTTTCTTCCACATGAATAACAGACTCAATGAAAGAGAAATAGGGCAAACAATTCCTTTCACAATAGCATCCAAAAAACTGAAATACCTAGGAATCAACCTAACAAAAGAAATCAAAGACCTCTTCTCTGAAAACGATAGCATGTTGAAAAGAGAGACTGAAGATGATATCAGAAATTGGAAAGACATCCCTTGCTCCCGGGTAGGAAGAACCAATATAGTGAAAATGGCATACTTCCGAAACTGCTATATAGATTCAGTGCAATCCCAATTTAAATTTCTACAGCACACTTCACGCACCTTGAGAAAACAATCCAAAAATTCATCTGGAACAAGAAGAGACCTAGAATACCAAAAGCAATTCTAGGCAACAAAGACAAGGTAGGGGGTATCACAATCCCCCAACTTGAAACTACTACAAAGCTACTGTGATAAAAACAGCATGGTACTGGCAAAGAAGCAGACCTGAGGATCAGTGGAACAGATTAGAAGAGGTAGAAACAACTCCAGACACACTCAGCCACCTCATCTTTGACAAAGGAGCCAAACACCCTCACTAGAGGAAAGATAGCCTCTTTAATAAATGGTGCTGGAAAAATTGGTTTACAGCTTGCCAAAGATTAAAAGTAGACTTTCATCTCTTACCATGCACTAAACTAAAATCGAAATGGATTGAAGATCCAAATATTAAAACAGAAACACTAAACCAGCTGGAAGAGTGTTTAGGTAGAACTCTTGAAGACATTGGTGTAGGAAAAGATTTCATGAACAAAACCTCAGTCACACATGAACTAGCACAAAGACAACAACTGCAATCTCTTCTTATTAAAAAGCTTCTACACAACAAGAGAAACTGCCAACAGAGAAAAGAGAAAATCCACAATGTGGGAAAAATTTTTTAGCAGCTGTTCCTCAGGCAAAGGTATGCTATCTAGAATACATAAAGAACTTATAAGAATCAGACCTCCCAAATTTAAAGACACAATCCAAAAATGGGTATCTGAAATGAACAGATATTTCTCAAACAAAGAAGTAGAAATATCAAATAAACACATGAAAAAATGTTGGACATCACTGGTCACTTGATAGATGCAAATGAAATCAATGCTGAGATTCCACCGCACCCCAGAAAGAATGGCTGTTATCAAGAAATTAACCAACAACAAATGCTGATGGTGTTGTGGGAAAAAGGTACCCTTCTCTACTGTTGGTGAGAGTATAGACTGTAGAAACCACTATGGAGTTAACGTCAAAAAACTAGGATTAGAGGGCTCATTGGACCCAGCTATTCTGCAGCTGAGTATGTTCCCAAAAGAATTAAAATATTCATACCATACCATATCATATAACTCATGTTTACAGTGGCACAGTTTGTAGTAGCTAAAACTTGGAAGCAGCTCAGTTGCGCATCAACTGGAGACTGGATAAAGATGTGGTTTTTTCCACTGTGGAAATCAGTATGGAGATACCTCAAAGAACTAGGACTGGAAGTCCCATTTGACCCCGCTATTCCACTGCTGGGGATCTTCCTCAAAGAATTAAAAGAATCATACCACAGTGATATATGTGTGCCCATATTCATAGCAGCACAGTTTGTAATAGCTAAAACTTGGAAACAGCCCAAATGCCCATCAACTGGAGACTGGATAAAGAAAATGTGTTTTTTTTATAAAATGGAGTACTACTCAGCCATAATAAATGAGAAATTAGAGACATTTATAGCTAAGTGGATGCACATTGAGGCAATACTCTTAAGTGAAATAAATAGGACACACATGTTTAAATACCAAACAGTTTCTCTGGTGTGAGAAACTGAAAGTGTAAATAAGGACTAAAATGTATAATAGGTAATGTGAAATAGGAAGAAAAGGGGCAAAGGGGAAGGAAGTGGGAGGGCTAGAGGAAAGGATAGAAGGCAATGGGATTAATATGAGAAAATGGAAAAATAGGAACAAAATCTTTGTAAATAAGGAGGAATGGAGGGGTTGAAGGGAGGGCTGAGCAAGGGTGAAAAATAAGAACCAAGAGAGAATATGTAAAGGTGCAAATTTCCAATGATGAATGTCATTATATTGTATACCTAAAATGTACCAATGATTAGAATGAATAATTGAAAATGTAAAATAGGAAGAAAAAGTCCAAAGGGGTAGGAGTAGTGAGAGGGGCAGGGGAAAGGAAAGAAGGGAAAGGAAAAATGATGAGAAATGGAAATAAAGTCTTTGTAAATAAGGAAGGATGGAGGGCGTGAAGGGAGGGCTAGGAATGGGGAAAAAATAAGAACCAAGATGCATTATGTAAAGGTACAATTCCCAATGAGAAATGTAATTGTGTTGTATACCTACAATGTACCAATAAAAGAATTTAATAAAGTGCAAAAAAAAAAAGATGTGGTTTTTTTAAAATATAAAATCGATTACTATTCAGCCATTAAGAATGAGAAACTAGGGACATTTATAGGTAAATGGATGCACATTGAGGCCATACTCTTAAGTGAAATAAATCCATCACACATGTGTACATACCACATAGTTTCTCTGGTGTGAGAAACTGAAAGTGTCGGTAAGGATCAAAATGCATAATAGATAATTTGAAATAGGAAGTCCTAAGGGGACGTGGGAGGGGTAGGGAAATGTAAAGAAGGGAAAGGAATAAAAGAAGAGGAAAACATGAAAACAACATCCTTGTAAATAGGAAGGGATGGTGGGATCTAAACATTAAAACAGGAACACTACACTGGCTGGAAGAGATGTTAGGTAGAACCTAAAGGCAGAACCTAAAGGGAGAACCTAAAGGTAGATCCTGAAGGGAGAACAGCAGAATGGGTGACAAAAATAAAAACCCAGATATGTCATGTCAAGGTACAAATTCCCGACTTGTCCCTTGCTGCTTGCTACTTTGCAGCTGGCTGCCTTCTGCCTGCCCTCCTTTGCCATGAATGGTGTCTCCACTGTGATGCCCCTGTGCCATGCCCCCCTGCCTTGGAACCAGCCGATTACGGACTGAAACCTCTACAAACTGCCTGTGCTCCCCACCCCCACCCCACAGAGCTTGGTGAATCCAACTGTCATGGTCGATTTGCAAGCCCTATCTGCAGAAACCACAAGAGGGTGCTCTTTCCCTTGCATGGCTCCTGGGCATAGTGCTGTGGCTGAGTCATTTTCCAACTTTGTCAAAGAATTGAGGTCTGCTTCCTTTTGCTGTTCTCTGAGTGTTCCCACTATCCAGAACAATCATGGATAGGTCGCTCAATGTTCCATGTACTGCACTCCTGTTCTGCATGGGAAAATGTAACTAAGGGCATGCCCTACTAAGGTCCTGAGTCACACAGAACACGCTGAATCACCCCACTGCAGACAGGCAGCCACCTGGTTCCACACTACAAAGACACAGAGGACATCAGACCACCAGACCAAGGTACTGAGTCCTCCTGCTCCCAGCCCAGAGGTAGGGGCTTCTGAGCCACCATCCCACTGCTCCTGGTCCAGAGGAAGGGGCTTCCCGCTCACCATCCCTACCGCTGCTCCCGGCCCCCATCCCACCTCACCTAGCTCAGAGGAGGTAATCTGTGCAGGCACTAACAGCCCCCCGCCCCAGTCAAAATGAGAAAACAGATGAATAAGTCTCAGAACCAGACTTCCACATCACCTACAGCAACCCCAAAGGGAAATGAGATGGAACATTCTGATACTCACCCACCTGGACCCACTGAACTGGCAACCAAAGGGGATCTGGAAAAAATGAAATCAGAACTAATTTATCAGATAACAGGGGAAATTGTGCCCCTAGTGCAAGACATGATTAATAAATCTAGAGAGGAGCTCAGGAACATGATGGAATCCCAACATAAGAAACAAATGGAATCCATAAAACAGATGCAAATAGATTTCCAGGACATGAAAAACTCCATTGAAAGTCTACACAGCAGAATGAGCCAGTGTGAGGACAGAATTTCAGATATAGAAGATAAGATTGCAATTAGTGACCAGGAAAAGAAAAATTGCTTCAAAATTATAAGGGAACATGAGAAATCAATCCAGCAGCTGCTAGACGATGCAAAGAAGAATAACATAAGGCTGATTGGGCGCAAGGAAGAAACAGGAGAGAGTACAGATGACATAAAAAATCTCTTCAAAGAAATAATGGCAGAAGACTTCCCAAGCGGGGAAAAGAGCTTGACATACAGATAAGTGAGGCATATAGGACTCCAAATAGCCTTGATCAAAAAAAATCTACACCTAGGCATATAACTGTTAAGATTCCAGAAACACAACAGAAGAACAAAGTTCTCTAAGCAGTCAGAGAAAAGAAACAAATCACATACAAAGGAAAGCCCATCAGAATCACAGCAGACTTCTCAACACAAACCATCAAGGCAAGAAGAGCTTGGAGTGACATATTCCAAACCCTAAAAGAAAACAACCTCCAACCCAGATTGATGGACCCTGCAAAACTATCTTTCAAAATGGATGGAAAAATAAGATACTTTCATGACAAAGAGCACCTTAGGAACTTTGTGAATACCAAACCAGCACTCCAAAGAATTTTACACAATATGCTAGGAACAGACATTGAGGATCACAACCCCAGGAAGCAAAGCAGAATGAACCCATCTGCCATGAGAAGAAATTCAATGTAAAGGGGGAGAACCAACAAAAAAAAAAAGTCATGGCAATGACAAGTCAATACGTTTCAGTTATAACCATCAACGTTAATGGTCTCAATTCACCAATCAAAAGAAACAGACTGGCAGAATGGGTCAAGAAGCAAAATCCAACAATATGCTGCATGAAAGAAAGACACTTAATTCAAAAGGAAACTCATAAACTGAAAGTTAAAGGGTGGAAAACAATACTCCACACAATAGGAACCCGAAAAAAAGCAGGAGTAGCTATCCTCTTTGCAGATCAAGTAGATTTCAAACCAACACTGATTAAGAGAGATGAAGAAGGACACTACATCCTTGTAAAGGGAAGAATCCAAGAGGAAGAGATGACAATCATAAATATCTATGCAACAAACACTAGTGCACCCAACTACATAAAACAAATACTAACAGACATGAAAAATCATATATACACTAATACAGTTGTAGTGGGGGACCTCAACACCCCACTGTCAAAAATAGATAGATCAACTAGACTAAAATAAGTAATGAAATACTAGAACTCAGTCGAACTCTTGAACAAATGAACTTAACAGATGTTTACAGAGTCTTCCACCCCACAAAATCAGAATACACATTCTTCTCAGCTGCACATGAGTCATTCTCCAAAATAGACCACATACTCACACATAGAACATGTTTAAGTGCAGAGGAATTAAAGTTATCCCCTGTATATTATCAGACCATAGTGTGATGAAATTGGAGATCCATAGCAAAAGAAACTCAAAAGATTTCATAAACACATGGAAATTGAACAACACACTTCTGAATAACCAATGGGTCACAGAGGAAACTAAGGAAGAAATCAGACAGTTCCTTCAATTAAATGACAATGACAATACAACATATTGGAATCTATGGGACACAATGAAAGCAGTCTTACAAGGGAAATTCATAGTAGTGAATATGCATATTAGGGAAACAGAACGAGCCCAATTAAACAACCTGATGCTGAACCTCAAGCTTCTAGAAAAAGAAGAGCAGGACAACCCCAAAGCTCATACAAGGGAGGAAATTATAAAGATCAGAGGAGAAATCAATGCAATGGAGACTAAGAACGATACAAAAAATCAGTGAAGCCAAGAGTTGGTTCTTTGAAAGAATCAACAAAATTGACAAACCTTTAGCCAACCTTGTCAGAAAAAGAAAAGAAAAGGCCCAAATCCATGCAATTAGGAATGAAAAGGGTGAAACTACAACAGACCCAGCAGAAATCCAGGTGATCATTAATATCTACTTCCAGAACCTATACGCCAATAAGATGGACAACACAGAAGAAATGGACAGATTCCTAGATACATATGAATTACCAAAGTTGAATGAAGAAGACCTAAAAATTCTGAACAACCCAATATCAACCAATGAAATGGAAAATGTAATTAAAAACTTACCAACTAAGAAAAGCCCGGGTCCTGATGGCTTCACTGCTGAATTCTACAAGACATTTAGAGAGGAACTGCTGCGCCTACTGTTGAAAATCTTCAATGAAATTGAAAGGGAAGCAATGCTCGCAAATTCATTCCTGGAAGCAAGCATCACCTTGATTCCCCAAAGCATAGAAAGACCCAACTGAAAAAGAGAACTATAGGCCAATCTCACTAATGAACATAGATGCAAAAATCCTTAATAAGATAATGGCAAACAGAATGCAGAAGATCATCAAGAAGATCATACACCCTGACCAAGTGGGATTCATCCCAGGGATGCAGGGATGGTTCAGTGTACTAAAATCAATCAATGTAATACACGCTATCAATAGAGCCAAGGACAAAAACCATATGATTATCTCCATAGACGCAAAAAAACATTTGACAAAATCCAACATGCATTTATGATAAAAACCCTACAAAAAATTGGAATAGATGGTCTCTACCTCAAACTGATAGAAGCCACCTATGAAAAACCAACAGCCAGTATCATACTAAATGGTCAAACACTGAAATCCTTCACACTCAAATCAGGAACAAGACAAGGATGTCTACTATCACCACTCTTGTTCAATATAGTTCTGGAAACATTAGCCACGGCAATTAGACAAGAGAAAGAAATAAAAGGAATAAAAATAGGTAATGAGATATTCAAATTGTCATTATTTGCAGATGACATGATACTCTATATAGAAGACCCCAAGAACTCCACCAAAAGTCTTCTAGACTTAATAACCAAATTCAGTCAAGTAGCTGGTTACAGGGTTAACACACAAAAATCAATAGCTTTCCTCTACACCAATGACAGACTCACTGAGAGAGAAATAGGGTAAATAATTCCTTTCACAATAGCATCCAAAAAACTGAAATACCTAGGAATCATCCTAACGAAAGAAATCAAAGACCTCTTCTCTGAAAACTATGGCACTCTGAAAAGAGAGATTGAAGATGATATCAGAAAATGGACAGACATCCCCTGCTCCTGGGTAGGAAGGATTAATATAGTGAAAATGGCCATACTTCCAAAACTGCTATATAGATTTAATGCAATTCCAATTGAGATCCCAGTAGCATACTTCATAGACCTCGAGAAAACAATCCAAAAATTCATCTGGAACAAGAAGAGACCCAGAATAGCAAAAGCAATTCTAGGTAACAGAGACATGGCAGGGGGTATCACAATCCCCAACCTGCAACTCTACTAACTACAAAGCTACTGTGATAAAAACAGCATGGTACTGGCAAAGAAACAGACTTGAGGACCAGTGGAACGGATTAGAAGATGCAGAAACAACGCCAGACACACTCAGCCATCTCATCTTTGACAAAGGAGCCAAACACCCTCACTGGAGGAAAGATAGCCTCTTTAATAAATGGTGCTGGAAAAATTGGGCTTCAACTTGCCAAAGATTAAAACTAGACCTGTATCTCTCACCATGCACTAAACTAAAATCAAAATGGATTAAAGATCTAAATACTAAAATAGAAACTCTGAACCAGTTGGAACAGAGGTTAGGTAGAACCCTTGAAGACATCGGTGTAGGAAAAGATTTTATGAACAAAACCTCAGTTGCCCGTGAACTAGCACAAACAATCAACAAATGGGATCTCTTCTTATCAAAATGTTTCCTCACAGCAAGAGAAACCACCAGCAGTGTGAAGAGACAACCCACAATGTGGGAAAAAATCTTCACCTGCTCTTCCTCAGACAAAGGTCTACTATCTCGAATCTATAAAGAACTTAAAAAGATCAGACCTCCCACATTTAAAGACCCAATCCAAAAATGGGCATCTGAAATGAACAGACATTCCTCAGACAAAGAAGGAGAAATAGCAAATAAATACATGAAAATATGTTCAATATCACTGGTCATTCAAGAGATGCAAGTGAAAACAATGCTGACATTCCACTTCACTCCAGAAAGAATGGCTGCTATCATGAAATCAACCAATAACAAATGCTGGCGGGGCTGTGGGGAAAGAGGAACACTTCTCCACTGCTGGTCGGAGTGTAGACTGGTGCAACCACTGTGGAAATCAGTATGGAGATACCTCAAAGAGCTAGGACTGGAAGTCCCATTTGACCCCGCTATTCCACTGCTGGGGATCTTCCCCAAAGAATTAAAAGAATCATACCACAGTGATATATGTACACCCATGTTCATAGCAGCACAGTTTGTAATAGCTAAAACTTGGAAACAGCCCAGATGCTCATCAACTGGAGACTGGATAAAGGAAATGTGGTTTTTTTATAAAATGGAGTACTACTCAGCCATAAAAAATGAGAAATTAGAGACATTTATAGCTAAGTGGATGCACATTGAGGCGATGCTCTTAAGTGAAATAAATAGGACACAGATGTGTAAATACCAAATAGTTTCTCTGGTGTGAGAAACTGAAAGTGTAAATAAGGACTAAAATGTATAATAGGTAATGTGAAATAGGAAGAAAAGGGGCAAAGGGGAAGGAAGTGGGAGGGCTAGAGGAAAGGATAGAAGGCAATGGGATTAATATGAGAAAATGGAACAATAGGAACAAAATCTTTGTAAATAAGGAGGAATGGAGGGGTTGAAGGTAAGGAGGGCTGAGCAAGGGTGAAAAATAAGAACCAAGAGAGAATATGTAAAGGTGCAAATTTCCAATGATGAATGTCATTATATTGTATACCTAAAATGTACCAATGATTAGAATGAATAATTGAAAATGTAAAATAGGAAGAAAAGGTCCAAAGGGGTAGGAGTAGTGAGAGGGGCAGCGGAAAGGAAAGGAAAGAAGGGAAAGGAAAAATGATGAGAAATGGAAAAAATGGAAATAAAGTCTTTGTAAATAGGGAAGGGTGGAGGGTGTGAAGGGAGGGCTAGGAATGGGGAGAAAATAAAAACCAAAATGCATTATCTAAAGGTACAATTCCCAATGAGAAATGTAATTGTGTTGTATACCTACAATGTACCAATAAAAGAATTTAATCCAAAAAAAGTACAAATTCCCAATGATAAGTATCATCATATTGTGTACCTAAAATGTATCAATCAACTTGATAAATAAAAAAAGACACTATTAGAGTCATTATAACAAGTGTTAATATTGAATGTTCAAAGCTCTTAACAGTGTTCTGCATGTAGTAAGCACTAAATGAATGCTTGCTAGTATCATCATCATTTAATTTTCATAAGATTATATTGGGTTACTGTGTACATTTTACAGATAGAGAAACTGAAGCTAAGAAATGATAATTTGCTCAGTATCACATTGCTAAACTCAAGTTCTTCTGATGCATGTATGCCTTTGTTTGTTTGTTTGTGGAGACAGGGTCCCACTATATAGTTCAGGCTAATCTTGAACTCACTATGTAGCCCAAGCTGGCCTAAAGCTCAAGGCAGTTTTCCTAAGTCAGCCTCTGGAGTACAGGGATCACAAGCATCCCCTACCACACCCAGCTCTAACCTCATGCTTTTAAACTGGGCCCCAGCCTTAGTAGAGGTGGACTCTTCATAGCATTTTAGAATGTCATGTATGTGTATATGGAAACCACACTTTACATTTGGATAGAAAACTGAACTGACCAAGCACCTTAGTAACAAAACAACCCTAAAAGCAAAATTCTGTTGTCCTTTCTACTACCTAGCATGTCTGCATTTCTTAAGTTGAAAAAGCTTTAATCATACACATTTTTATTGTCATCTTCTAATCCAAATATAAAATACTGCATTGTTGGAAATTAATTAAAGGTCTGTTTGGTTTTGTTTTGGGAAAGGGGTCTCACTGTGTTATCCAGGCTGGGCTCTAACTCATAGTCCTCCAGACTCAGCTTCCGGAATGCTGAGATTACAGGCATGTACCATCACACCCCAGCTAAATTACAGATTTTATTCTTAAATTTACCAAGTTTATTTTAACTTTTATTTTATGCTTCCTTATCTATGTCAAAACAGGAATTGGAGTCATTTTGTTGCCCTCTTATGTGCGGATTTTCATAGTTAAATACATCTGTCCTTCTGATCTTAGACATTATTTTGGAATCAGGATTGTATTAGTGGAAAGAGAGTAGAAGTTACCTTTCCTAATTTTACAGGTGGATTGAATTAGTGAGTAAAGCAAAAAATAGGATTTTGTTTTAGTTTCTTATTTATTTTTAGAATTCAGCTTATGGGTTTGACTTAGCAATTTGTCATAATAGGTTACTTGAATAGCAGGATTCATGACCATTGACAAAAAAAATTAATCTCTCACTTAAGCCAACTTATCTTAGAATGATTCCTTACCCTACCCCCAAATTTACTTTCCCATTTAAAACACTGGGAAATACATAAACAAAGTAATAATCTTTATATATCACTCTACTCTGTGGACAATAAAGATGTATAAAGTAAGCTAATCAGTTGTACAAGTAGAATGTTCTTAAATCTTTTTCTATTGTTTTATCAACATGACAAATGTATATGGAAATTTGACATGTAGTTTCTGTCATATTTCCTACAAAAACATTTAAATAATATTAGTTTGATTTTTAAAGATATATTCAAAAAGTTTAAAACACCCTTTCTAGAAATGTCTTTATATTTTATGAACATTATAGAAAATTATACTATATCTATATAATTAAATAAGTTGTTTTTATAAGAAAGCTAAACAACTTATACTTTTCATACATTTAATAATATAATAGCCATAATTATAGATTTAATTATAGGGATCTTTAGAATAAACTAATCCATACTCCCTCTTCTCACTCCCTTTCCAACTTCAGAAGATAAATTAAACAAAACCATTGCCATGTCGAACGTTTGGAAGATGTTTCTGCTATCATATCCTTGGGTACTGAGCTGGAATTAGGCTTTAGTCCAGTCGTGAATATCTTACTCACAGAGATAGCCAGTTTCTACCTCTTTCCACAAATTGGTGAGCAGAGAACAGGAAGTAAATAGGCCATTACTTTGCTTTATAAAATCATCACAGCATAGTAATCAAAGAATCAATTAATTTAGCAAGACAGAAAAGCACCACCACTTGAATATCCTCCAGGAGATATCATGGAAGCCTAACACATATTTTACTCTGCATCAGAGCATAAAGAGAATGGTTATCTCAGACTATTACAAGAGAAAAAAAAAAATCATCATAGAAATCCTATCTTATGACCAGGCTATTGATGAAGCCTAAACTTATATTAAATACAACCTGATGACTATAGCTGATCACAATGTATTGTGGATTTGAAAACTGGTAAGAGAATAGATTTCAAGTATTCTCAAAACAATTGATATATGTGAGATAGCACACATGCAAATAATCTTGAGCTAACCATTCTACAACATAGACATTATTTCAAAACATCATGTTGTAAAGTACCATAAAAATAGACATTTTTGTTTGTAAAAAAGCAAGAGAAAGAAGAAAGAAAGAAAAAAATAATTTTCTTTTAAAAGCTTTTAATAAGTAGATTTGGTCAGCTTTCTCTTCCTTGATCCCACCCCATACTTTCTAGCATTACTACATCTGATAGTGACCAGTAGCATCTTAAACAGAAGTACAGTTTTCTTGTTCTGGTTATGTTCATATTCTTTGTTTTGTTTTGTTTGTTTCTTTGTTTGAGACATGGTCTCACTTTTTTTCAAACTGGCCTTGAACTCACTATGCAGCCCAGGCTGGCCTCACACTCATGGCAGTCTTCTTTCCTCAGCCTCCTGAGAGCTGGGATTACAGTAATGAGCCACCATGCCTGGCTTGTTCATATTCTTTGATGGTACTCCTTATCCCTGAAGTTCACTTAAGGCCCGGGTATTTTGTAGACTTCAATCATACAGGTACATTAGTGCTATGTTTCTATGGTTACAACTTAAAATTTAATCTGCATGCTACTTAGTAACTGAAGCAAAATAAGTAAACTCATGCATATAGTCATAATCCTGCCATTTATATCATTTAAATACGAATATTTTGAAGAAATTAAACCAGACATGATGGTACATGGCTGTCAACCCAGCATTCTAGGTAGCTGAGGCAGGTGAATCACAAGTTTAAGCACAGCATGGGCAACTTAATGACTTAGTGAGACCCTGTTTCAAAATTTAAAAGAAAAAAATTTTAATTTAAATGAACTAGAGTTGTAGCTCAGTCCAAAGGCCTTGGCTTTGATCCCCTATACCAGACCAAAAAAAAAAAAATAGAAATTAAGTTTATTACTTTATTAAATCCCTATGCTAGATAGTGTGATTCTCTTTTTCCTTCCTTGCCAGTGATACAGCTCTTATTGCTTATCTTGGTTAACAAGCATTTGAAAAATAAATTATTTCAATGCATAGCTTCTATTCCTAATATTGTTCATTATTTTAAAATTTTGAATTTGAATTTTGTTTTTTAATCCAATCTAGTTCTTATACTTTTTGTGTCATATTCATGGTATTTCTGTCAGTACTTTCTTTTGTGTTAATAATTTTTCTTGTGTTCTCTGAGAAATATAAAATGATATTCTTTATATGTTTCAGTGGAAATAAAAAGGAAATAGATCTGGGGTAAGTTTTTTTAAAGTTTAGTATGAATTTCCAGCTTTACATTAATAAGACTAAAAAATGTAGTTTTATGTGTGAACACATTATCTGTCATCCATCTCCTACAACTCTTGACAAATGTCATTGGAAAGCTGCTACTTTTACTATTGTGTGTTTCAACCAGAAACGCAGTTTTAAGAACTTGATATACATGTCTTTCAGCTTTGGGTCCCATATATTAAAAGTTAAAGAAAACCTTGAACTCTATTTAAAAACTTCTACAATTAATTAGTCTTGTGACTTTTAGAATTTATACAGTGTCTGGTTTACTCTACAGCCAGATCCATGAATAAGTTTTCCAGATGGTGGAAGGTGACATTTTACCTTACCCCATGTTAGAGCTGCCATGGTATAATCTGCTCCATACATCAGAAATCAATTTATTTTTACATTTGAACTCAGAATTCCAGAGTACAGATCAAAATATTTAGCTGTTTTACTTAACAATCTTTTTTTCCATCTGTAAAGTTTATCAAACTCTAAATTGTTATTTTTACCTTTCATGACTAAGTGTTTCAGTGAAGTGAGAGCCCTGAGGGAAAAGCATGTCTGTCCTTCAGGATTTTGGCTTTAACTCTGTTGCCTGCACCAGCTATTCCCTGTCCACCCTGTGCTGAGTACACTGCATACAGTAAGGGAAGGGATATTGGTGATAATACACTGTTTTGTATTTGTTTAATGCTTTATAATTGTTCCCAAATTATTCTTTCCATATTTAAATCTCTCAGTAATCCCATTTGGTAAACAAGTCATGCCCCATTTACAGATAAAGATAAATAATGCAAAAGAGATTTAATTTCTTTTCTGAAAATTAAATTATTTTCACTCATGAATTCATATGGGAAAACTATATCTCTCTGTGAAAATTATAGTAAGATCATAATTCACATTTTGTGCCAAAATAAATTTCAAACACTCAAACATAAAAATAATATCCAAAAGTACTAGAAGAGAGTAGGATGGGTAGGGGGAGCACAGGTAGTTTCAGCAATAGTGTGAAAAGGCTTTTATAACTTACAAGCAAAATATAAACTCCAAAAGAAAATATTAATATATCACAGATAAAGTTGTAGTTTTCTTCCTTGTTTTTTCTTTTTCTTCCCCAGTACTGGAGTCCTAACCCAGAGCCTCACAGTGAGCTGCATCACCAGCCCTATCAATATCATTCATAAGAAAACCAAAAATTAAAATCATGAGACATCATTTTCACAAATCAGATTATCAAAAATAAAAATAATTCAGTTCTCAGTGCCACTTCTGTGGCAGTGATTCTCAAAATATGCTCCAAAGTACTGACCTAGGGGAGAGTTCCTACAACTCTTTCAGGGCATCTATGAGGTCAAAACTATTTTCATAATAATGCTAAGCTTCTTCATTTTGTTTTGTTTTGTTTTGTTTTTGCCATTTTGCCTGTGTTGACTCTGTTAAAGATGCAGAGGGGAGAGAGAGAACACCTGCACAGGCTTTGCAAGACCAAGGAAGCTGTTTATTTACTCAAGCCCTAGCAGGAGGGCTGATTCCTAAAGGGAATTATTCATGGGTGGGGGCAATGACTTAAAAAGGGCAAGGGTTGCCAGGCATTGGTCTTGGAGTAAGGAGTCTGGGGGCAGAGATAGGGTGGCCTGTGCTCCTCCCACAAGGGACATATGGCTGTATAGAGGCTCTTCCCACTGGCACCCCAGCTGCCGGCCCACAAAGGGGAGAGCCACGGCTTTTCCAACCAGGGATCTGTAACGGTTCTTCCCCCTGACGCCAAGTTGGTGGATGGTGACCAGGTTATGTCATGTCACGGGGCATGACATTGGCCCCTGCATTGATGAGTCAAATCAGTGGTGGTTAAAGCTGTTTGCAGTTCAGCACAAATCAGAGTAGTAGCACCTAATCTTCCTGACATCCCTTGTGTTCACCACTGGCATATACTCACACTGTTAAAGTAAGTTGGGGCAGGAAGAAAATAAGAAATATGGTTTCACTTAAGAATGCTTTTGTTGGCTGGGTATGGTGGTGCACACCTGTAATCCTAGCACTGGGGAGGCTGAGGCAGGAGGATCTCTGGGAGTTCGAGGTCAACGTGGGCTACAGAATGAGTTCAAGACCAGCCTGAACTACTAGCGAGACCCTCCCCACCCAAAAAAAAAAACAATGGGTTTTTTTTTGAAGTAGCAAAACAATGATTTTATTAAATCTTAACCCTTTAGTATATATCTTTTTAACTTAGTCTGTGTGCGGAAATATAAACTATACATTAAACACTCTTACTGTACACTGAATAAGATGGTTGTCTTGACAAAAAATACTGGTGTGATTGAGTTGCAAGCTGAACCTAGCCACTTCTTTTTTTTGCATGTTGCATCATGTTTTGCTTATAAGAACTGACAGACAAACTAGTTGTTTAGGCTTGTGTATTTAATAGGGTGTTTTCATAGACATTTTCTCTGAAATGAACAAACTGAGCTCATTAGTTAAACAAAACAACTGCTAGGAGTTGGTGCCAGTGATAAAATTTGAGATTTCAGACAAAAGACTTTAATACTTTTCTGATGAGCTTGTGAAGACATTACCAAGTGTGAATATTTAATATTGTATTATGAAGTGTGCCTGCTTTTTGGAAGATCTGCATAACTCATTGAACCACCATTTTACAAATGAACAGTGTGTGATTTTAAAAATTCATGCATTTTACATGATTGCACAGATGGATATAAAACATCCACTGAAAATGCAAGATAGACCAATAGATTTTAATTAACAGAGTGGGTAAAGTGCATTAATGTGGCTTTAGAGTCTTCATTACAAATAAACTTTATTATAAGAAAAAAATTATTTGTTGTTTTGGTGGTAGTATGGAATAATATCTAGAGTTATATGAAAAAGCTGTTAAAATATTTCTTCCAACTACATATTTTCATATTTGTCAGTTAAAACTACATTGTAACAGTTAAGACAGGCATTGAAACCAGGTGATTCTACTCCTGTAAAAACTTACATGTAACATATTTATAGTTGTTATTGTTGACTTAATAGATAAATATTTAGGTACTTCTCAGTCTTAATTTTTAATATAGTAAATAGCTATAGATAGATGTAACTCATATAAACAAAGCTCTTTTCATGTCCTTAGTTTTTAACAGTATCAGAAAGTTTAAGAACTACACCCTTTTGGAGATTAAACAAAAATTTTAATTTCATAAAATGATTTAAACAGTAATTCCCACTTTAGGAATTTATGCCACAAATAAAATCTCCTTAAAATGAGATTGTACAAGGTTATTGATTCTTAGATTGTTTGTATTACTAAAAGATTGGAAAACAACCCAGTGTTCACATACCAGTAGAGAAATCTTGAGATATGTGCATATGATATAATACTATATTATATTTTAGGCAGTTATAAATTTACTGATATGAAACCATCTCAAAAATATACTAAATTTAAAAAACTCAAGGTCCCAGAAAGTGTATAAAGTACTATTATATTTGTACAGAATTACATACAGTACATGTACATGCATGGACTGTCTTTGGAAAGATATGCATGAAACTGCCCTAGTGGTTGTCATCGTGGAAGGGAGCAGGAGACAAAAGAAGGAGGAACATACTTTTTAAAAACTGAATACCTCTTGAAGAATTCTTTTTTAAAAACCCCTAAATCTCTATATTTCCTTATTGAAATCACCTTTCATTGACTATATTTATATCCCACTCAGGCTAATTTTTTTGTGCTTTTGAATACAGTATGGGAGATTTTTATGTTTATTATAATTATGTATCCTTCTTTGTATGTAAACCTACACAGTAATGGATATTTAATTATCAGTAATTATTTTATTGCTTTCTTAGTATAAATACTACCTTGGGCACAAGTTGACTGATATAATGAACCATAGCATGTAAATCAATAATTAAAGCAACATAAAAATCAAGCTCCCAAATTAAAAGCTATGTGACTACTCCATTGTGAATGTTCACATTAAGAGATTTAGCTCTGGGTCATTAAAATCTGTAAACCTCATCAGATGGTGAGGGCAATAGATAAAAAGTGAAGCTAAAGAGGCACTGCCTGCAGGTTCCTCAGTAATCTCACCTCTAGAGATATTTGCAAAATAGTATACAGTTTTATAAAACAAAAAACAAACAAACAAACAAAAAACAGCCCGTTGTAAACAAAGTCTGTATTTCCCTTCATTTGGTTTTTTTACTGATAAAAACTTAGTGCATTTTAGAAGCCAGAGTGCTAAGAACATTGTAATTCTTGGAGTCAAGCTCTCTCCTTGAATAAATGGCACTTAAAACTATCTATAAAGATAAGAGTCTGATGTATAAAATAGGCTGTAAAGTAATGTGTTACTATTGACATGCTTATTTTTCTCCTGCTGCCAGGACAATTATGTAAAAGCTACCTTTTGTAAAAATGTTGATTTTAACAGGAAAGCTCAAAGGAAAGTTTTTTTCTAACACTAGGTAAATATTTAATGATAGAAATGATTGAAATTTAAAACAAAACATGGTCTAGTTTGATTTTTTTTTTTAAATGACACACCATGATAAAGCCATGTGTCAGATTCTTTGGTTTTATCCAGATTAATAGAAACTTTGAATAGGAACTTTAATCTGCCATAAATAAACACTTTATTAAGTGGCTGTTAAATGGACTCTTGAAGTTTCTTTTGGCAGATGGAGATGGACACATGGATCACTTGCTGCCAGGCTGTGAAGACAAAAGCTGCCAGAGAAGTACCATCTACCTAGTACGATCTGGAACAAAACAGGTATGCCCGTGCTTTTTGTTTTTAATATAAAAAGAGTTATGTGCTTGAAAATTCTTCAGAGTTTAAGAAAGACATTGGAATAATCAGAGAAAAATTCAAACTTCATTTATCTATCTCATTTTAATTTAAAGTACATTAAAACTTTTTTACTCACTTAGGTAGAAAGTACTGCTATAATCATTTCTGGCGAAGAAAACCCATTCTGAATCCTGTAATTAAATGAATTGTTAGTATTTTATATGCCACAAATTTAATAAAATATACTGGTTATATAAAACAACATTATATGTCTTCAAAATTAACCTTGTTTTTATTTGTGGTATCTAGATCTATTTCATTTTCTAATGCTGATTTTTTACCCATATCTTATATTTCAATGATTGAGTCACAATAGAGTATTAATATGTGAATGAAAGCTTATGCCAGTAGTAGACTTAATCAGCATTGTTTTCTTTTGGGGGGTAGGTTTTTATATCCCTTATGAATAGGAAACATCACATTTTATACTAAAACACTAAAGAAATCATACAGTCAGCATTCTAAAATCATTTTGTTTTTGTTTTCTGAGACAGGGTCTCAATAGGCAGTTAAGGCTGTCCATAACTCGCTATGTAGTTCAGGTTGGCCTCGAACTCACAGTGATCCTCCTACCTTAGCCTCCTGAATGCTGGGATTATAGGCATGCCCACCAGGCCCAGCATTCTAAAATCATTTGACCATTATACATTATACATTATAATAAATTATATTACCTTGAAATTTTTTTTAGGTTTGAATTCATTTAAAACATTAGGTAAAGTACACCCTATTATTGGTTCATAGGTATAAATAAACCTAGTAATTATATCCTATCTTCAAGTGACAAGCTATCACAATATATTCAAATTACAAGGACATCGCTCTCAAAGAAGATAAATGCTGCAGTTCTTTGGTAACTGTTATGGATGTCATAGTAAATGAAAAAATCTTTTTACTTTTTAGACTTTAATAAATTGCCTTAATAGAAATGCTGTTTCCAGTCAATTATCCTCATTAATAAACTCTACACTTAAGAAATTTGTGATAACAATTTTTTGTGACATTTCCCATCTTTTTCTAAAATAAAACCAACACTTTCTTCCAAGTCAAGTGAAATAAAACATCTCAATGATATATAAAATAATACTTGTTTGATAGATGACTGAAAAATTAGTTTAAAATACAGGTCAGGTTTTTTTTAGAAAAAATTTTATGAGATATTGGAGATAATTCTGCTTATTAAACCATTAAATCTGTTTGTTAAAGATGCTATTTTCATATGGTTTACTTGGAGCCACAAAAAAATGAATTACCTGTTTATAAGGGAAAAAAACACTGGGCACATTTGACCTGCTGGCCTTTCAAGTTCGTTATGCCTGCTTTTGTTCAGACATCTCCAGGTTATGTGTCCACATCTGTGCTCTTAGCTAACTGTGGGCACACCTATAATTTCAATAACATAACTTTCATTCTTCAGATTTTTAATGTTATATTAGGTAATTTTAAAGTAAATAAATATAAATAATTAAATAAAATAATAGAAAGTAAAAGTCTTCATTTATAAGAGGTACAGCAGTGAAACGAGAGAGTCATTGTGATCTTTCTTCCTAAGTTGGGCCATCTGAAGGGGCATCTGTATTAGATGATATTATAGTTTACTCTAGTTCTTAACTATTCACTTGAGGTTCTGTTTCTACTTGACATAAATTTTAAGTTGGGCAATTCAGTTACATGAGAACTATATCAGTTCAATCCTGAGGTTCTGTGAGTTTGAAAAAAGCCATCTATGGTTGTAGGTACTGAATTCAAGCAAAGATGACTGGTGATAACTTCTGAGGGCAACTTGCTTTTTTCCCAGATTATCACTCACCTGTTCATCAAAATAAGTAATACCCTATCATATTATCGAAATAATGAGAAATGTTGATTATTTTAATGGATCATTTCTTTTGCAGATGGTTTGGGTTTTTTGGGGGGTTTTGGTACCGGAGATTGAACTCAGGACGTTGTGCTTGCAAGGGAGGCACAATGCCACTGAGCTAAATCCCCAGCTGCAGACGGTAATTTTTAAAAATAACTGTTGAAATCTAATCATTTTTTCTTAACCTGTAGTGGGTTCCAGTCCTACAAGATTTCAGCAATAAGGGCACACTCTGGGGTTTCGTGCCATTTGTACATGAAGAACGACCAACTGAAATTCCAATTCCAGTTACCCTTCATATTGGAGACTACAACATGGATGGCTATCCAGATGCGCTTGCCATACTAAAGAATACATCTGGAAGGTATGAAAATTAAATCAAGTAAGACATATTAATAAAATATCTTCATATGGCAATTTGTAACTAATTGGTATACAGTCCCTTCAAGAAAGGACCATGATAATGAGCTCAGTTCCTATTTCCTTCTGTGATCCTTGAGCTTTCCCTAACTATTTAGAATGCCTGTACTTTTTCATAGATTTATTTACTGTAGAACAAAAATGAACAGATAAAATAAAAAGTGATTTTTCATTCACTATACTTGGATCTTTAAGCATCAAATTTATTTTATAGACAAATGTTCCAATTATATTTTGAGACTGAAGACAATGGTGGATATGAACTGACCCTAGGCTTTAGTCTCAGCCTAGCCACTAACTATCCTTGTGGCCTTAGACAAATAACCTAAACTCCTCAACTTAAAATGAAAGTAAGAACTGTGCTTCTGGCATAAATTAGGTAAAAGTAAATGATTGATTTAGTAAAATACTCTGCACATAACAGATTTTACTTTTAGTTAATATTACCTCATTGTTGCTTGTTTTGTAATGCCATTGGAAATTCCAACATGATTATTATTGCTATGTGTATATATAAAATGCAGATTTATGATATTTCTAGAGATGTTGAAAGCTGCAGTTACTTTTTTTTCTTTTAAGTAGAAGTGCTAGTACATAAACCAGTAGTTACACTTAGCCAGAATCTTAGAAGATTCCATAAAGAAGACTACTCCTAAATTTTAATACTTTACTATTTTACTCATCTTACCATTAGTTGTATTCATTGGACCTGCTTATACTTTCTTGCTCCTATATCTTTCTTCTGAGCATTAATTGATTTGTTGAATCTAGTAATTATTCAAGTTCACATTCACTACAAAAGCTCATGATGCAGTACAGCTTCTCAACAAAAAAATCAGACTCATTATTGCTTTTAATACCAAAAAACATTGTCTAGAAACCTAGTTTTTTTTATAGAAAATTGTATCATTAATGCCCCTAAAATATTTATAGAAAATTATAGGCAAGTCAGTCAGTCATGGTGCTGCACACCTGTAATTCTAGCACTCTGGGACGTTAAGGCAGAAATACTGCAAATTTAAGCCCATCTAGCAACTTAGGAAGACTCTGTTTCAAAATTAAAAATAAGAGGTTAGGGTGTTCATTGTGAAGACTCTGAGTTCAGTCTCCAGTACCAGAAAAAGACTCATGGGGAAACTGTGCTTAAGGTTGTCTAAGGACCTTGATTTGAAAATAGAATGCCTCTAAATTGTTTTACAGAATTCTCCATGGATATGGTCACCATGTTGTTCTAGGGGTTTTATTCATAATCTATTTCTTATCCACCTCCCACTCCCCATACTGGGAATTTAGTCTGGGCACTGTACTGTGGAGCAACATCTCAATCCTTTTTATTTTGTATTTTGAGTTAAGGCTTGGCTAGCCTGGCCCCAACCCTGTGATCCTCTTCCTCGGCTTCCTGAATAGCCTGAATTATAAGTGTGCCACACTGTTTGTGGCCCAAAAAGAAACTTGTAAAATTTCTCTGTTTTGGATATTAGACCTATTCAAAAAAATAAGAAATTGTATCTTATATTCACTGAAGTTATAACTACTTATCCTTAGAATAATATCTAAATAATTTGTATTTTGGCTTTAAAATTATTAACATTTTCTCTTTTAAGTCTTCAAATGTTTAACTTGGGTTCCTTTGTCTTTCAGTAATAATGATGATATATCAACAGCTAATTAAGCAGTGTATAGAATAGTTACACAGGAAACCATCTATAGGTACCAAAGGCAGTCATACTCTTGTAAAAGTCTAGATACTTTTATAAAAGCAGCTGTTTAAATCCGAGAGTTTTTTTGTTCTGTTTTGATAACTGAGAACTGAAGGATATATTGCAGTGTTTGTTAAATAACTAGATGAGAAATGGCCTTCTACTAAAGAGGGAGATGTGTGTCTAGAAAAATTCAACATAGTAGACTCTTGGTAAAATAGGATAAGAAAAGACACGTGCACTTGAATATTTTCTACATGAATTTATTTTTGTTGAAAAAGCGGTTTCTAATTTTTAACTGATTTCAATATTGCTATATTGCTGAGAATTAGTACTGGGTTGATGTTCTTAATTTCAAGGGATTGCTACCTGGAGATGTCTGTCTCCTTTTTTCTGCATATTGTGAAAATCAGGGAGCAACTTGACAGATGAAAATGAAATCCATAACATGTATTTCATGAAAAGAAATTCTAAAAACATAAATTAACTTGTTTTGCAGGTTTTTTGTTTTTGTTTTGACAAGGAAGTTTTTTGGGTTTCTATTTCTTTAAATATCTAATTTGTTATCAGTTAACCTTTAAAATCATATTAAAAGAGGAAGATCTTTGCTTTGACATTTTATGGAGGCAGCAAGTGATTCTAAATGACATAACCAGAGATCAGTGGTTCTACATATGTGCAGTGCAGACCGAAGGCCCTGGTTCATTTTTTTTCTCTGGTCATCCCAGTGCTAGTCAGTTGCCTGTGATCACTGCCATGTTCTGTGTATAATCATGTTGTTTTATTCTTTGAACGTAGGTGTTTTTGGGAGATGAAAGACAAAATGACACTGTTCTGATATTATACTCTTAAGTAAATAATAAAATATATTAAGTGGTATAGTACCTCAGTTCACAAGCTTAAAGAATTTAATCATTCTGGTTACAGAATTTTTTCCATGATTCTGGGCAACTGAATTGCAAGCACATACGTGGATAGGGAAAATGTAATACATTTCCTAATTTGCAATGAAAAAAAATCCCATTCACATTTTGCCAATAAATGTTTGTTAATAGTTTGACAAAGTAAATCTTGTTTAACTATGTCACATACCATATTAGTATTCCAACCATTTTAAACATTACAGAGAAGCATAGGCTATTTTTAACATAATGGCCTACATTCTTAAATTTTACAAGCAAAATAATTAGTTAATCTTTAGACAATAAATAACTACAAAATATAAATTACCTTTATTCATAATTTGTTGACAACTAGTATGTGTGTATGTGTATATATATATAATTTATAAAATTATTACAGCAGAATTATTTTTGTCAAATGTTTCTCAAATTAAAAAGTACTGAATTTAAGAATCATCTCCGCTTCATTATTGGATTTCATAAAATTCATTACTTCTACTGAGCACTTGTTACAAAGATTCCAGAAGTATTTTAACATACAGTTTTTTCTTAAGTCAATTTTTACAATGTAGAGTATTTTAGCAGGCTTTTGACTTTTAATTTTACATTATTCCTGATCATAGTGTTTAGTGAACATCACTAGCTTTGAGACTTCAAATGAGGGAAGATAGTAAATGAGCCTAAGATGGTATGACAAAATGAGAATGCCAAGATATATGTTTTGAAATCTTGTCCTGGAGGATAATTCATTCTCATCGAAGAACTCACACTGGTATGTTGATTAGCCTTCACTCACTTGAGAACTCCAACTTCAGTTTTTTTCCTGGAATAAGATTGCTTATTCTGCCCTAATGAACCCTGTATTAAAATTCTTCATTCTCTACTAAATTGAAAAGCATCTACATATAAGTTATTAGAGAAAAACACTCTCGGGCTCTGTTAATTCCCAAAGGAGTTAAACATTATTCACTCTATCAGCAATCAATTTTAATTAAACTGTTAATAATTAGACTAAATGTATTGCCATAAAGTTGCTTTTTTAACATTTGTTTTAATGTCTTCTAAATCTGTAACTATAACCCCTCATGTTTCTAATATTTTTTTCTTTTTTGTTTTTCATCACACTTGAAAAAGGCTTATTTTATTATTTCATTTATGAATTTTTTTTTTTTTTTTTTGGTACCAGGGATCAAACTCAGGACCTTGTACTTTCAAGGCAGGCGGCAGCACCACTGAGCTAAATCCCGAGCCCATGACCATGTTTTTTAATTATTATAGTGGTTCAAAAGATCACCTTTGTTTTCAGTCGTAATTTTTATGAATATTTTATTGTTTTTATATTTATTCCTTTCTGCTTTCCTTTCTTCAGATGCATTTTCATTTTTAATTTAGTTTATTTCATTTAATATTATGTTAATAAGTATTTTTTCCAGGGCTGGGAATCAAATCCAGGACCTATGCATACTAGCCAAGGATTCTACCACTGAGTCACCCCTGTTATCTTCCTAAGCTAATATATTTTTACCCTTTTGTTTTCCTGTGTTACCCAGTATTTGGCTTTAGACTGGATATTATGACCATTGGTGTTTTCATGGTTCTTTTATGTATTTTAAATTTTCTTAATCACAGTTTAGTGCTCCCATGAGTATGTTTGGGGATTGATTTTTACTGTTACTCTCTTAAATTTAATGTATTCCAAATATAAATATAACTTGTGGAATACTTGAGATTTCTCTAGTACTTTAATATGAATGATCATTTGAACTATTATTCATCTTAATTATGTTATTTAAATTTCCTGTATATCCCTATTTCTTTATTATTTACTTTTTAAAGTATGTTAGCTTTCCACTATAAAAATATAGTTAGCAACTTCTCAATCAGTTTTAGTTTTTCACTATAAAAATATAGTTATCAACTTCTCTATCAATTTTAGTTAACATGCTTGCAACCTTGACTATGTGCATAACTTATGACTGCTTTTTTAGGTTCCCTTTATTATAATGAAATATCTTCTTTTTTCGTTTAGTACTTGAATTATTTTTTGTAAATAATATTCCAGTTTCTGCACTTTTTTTTTCTCATCATTTGCAAAGTATTGCTTTTTATTTCATTTTCAGCTTTTCTCTACCATCCCGTTAAGGCAAATTTTACAGTGAGTGAAATGCAAAGTTCCTAAGTTTTGTTGGTGTTTATACCTATGTATACAATACTCCAGTCAACATGTAAAACATTTTCATCACCCTAGAAATTCATTCATACCTTCCTTCTAGTTCATCTCCAGCTTCATAGGTAACCATTCTTGATTTGTATCACCATATGTTGGTCTTATCTGTTCTTGAACCTCAGAACACTCCTGAGAATATAAAATACCTTAAAAATGGAATAATATACCAAATGCAGTTTTCTTCAGCTTAATCTGTAAATTGAATGCAATTTTAGTCAAAAATCCCAACAAGCTTACTTGTAGAAACTGATATACTGATTCTAATATTTATGTGAAAAAGCATAAGGCCTATATTAGCCACATTATCTTGAAGAAAAAAGAGACAGACAACATCTACCTGACTATGAAGTGCAGTAATTAAAACACTGTAGTATTCACATAAAGATACTTACAAAGAACAGTGAAACAGACTAGTGGGTCCAGAAATAGACCTATAAACATAAGGTATTCTTCATTTAACAACCTACCTATTTAATGACTGTTTGCGTATATGACTGAGGCACACTGTTCCAACTTAACGACCCACTGCTCTGACTTGGGACCTGTCTTTTTTTTTTTTAACAGTTCTGTATATCTTTTTTTTAGAGCCTCAATGTCTTTTTATTTACACTACATCTTATTTATATACTACTATAGTTTTTCTGCTTGTACAGTACAGTACTGGAGTTTTCTATTCTGTTATGCATTACAGTACTGCATGTAACAGTTACGCAAATAAAAGCAGAGTCATCAATTTGGAGATTCCCTTGACCATTTCTTTATTCTGAATATTATGCATACTATATACAATTCCTCATTTAGCAGCCAATTCATTTAACAACCTGGTTGCAGAACCTGAACTCTGTTGTTAAAGGAAGGGTGTCTGTATATGATGTACTGTTTTGTTTTTCAAACATGCCAAGGCAATTCAATGAGAAAAGTATAGAGGTGGCCAGTAATAAATGAAAAGACATTTAATGTCATGAGTAGGTAGGGAAATACCAATAAAACCATTATGATATACTTTATCACATCCACTAGAACAGTTGTAATTAAAACCAGTAACACCAATTTTAAGTAGCTAATTAAGAATACCAACACTAAATATTGGTAAAACTATGGAGCACCTGGAACTCTCATACACATTTTGATTGAAATATAAAATGGCCCAATCACTTTGGAAAACTTCTATAGGACTTCCACTCCCGTGAACCAGGAATTCCACGGCTAGGTTATGCAACAAAAATGAAAACTGAAGTTCACACACAAGCACAAAAAAAACTTATAAAAGAATGTTCACTGTAGCTGTATTCATCATAGCCACAATTTGGGAACATCAGAAATCCATTAAAGGAAAACAGATAAGCAAACACTGCACTGCAGGCCGCTGAGGAGGAGCCCAGGAGCTGAGCTGTATGGGCTGCAAAAGCACCACTCCGCGCCCCCCCCCCCGGCCCTTGCTCTGGCCACTAGGCCACGCCAGTACCTGGATCCACACTGCAGAGGTGTAGGGGGTCATAGAGGCCATTGTTCTCAGCTCCAGAAGATAGAACAGAAGTGAACAACAGAAAGTGGGCCTCTCTGAGGCTCCTTAATAAAATGGAAGCTCACTAGAAAAGTAAAGAAAATCTCTGCAATAAAGGCATACCAGACCACCGTAGTTGGTAAGTTAGAGGGATCACCACCTCCCATTGGAACCTGGTTTTCTTATAAAATGGAGTACTACTCAGACATGAAGAACAAGAAACTAGAAACATTTATAGCCAAATGGATGCATATTGAGGCCATTTTTTTTTTGGTACCAGGGATCAAACTCAGGTCCTTGCGCTTGCGCAGCAGGCGGCGAAACCACTGAGGTAAATCCCCAGCCCTGAGGCCATACTCTTAAGTGAAATGAATGGGACACATATGTCTAAATACCTAATAGTTTCTCTGGTGTGAAAAACTAAAACTGTAAATTAGGTTCAAAATGTGTAATTGATAATGTGAAATGGGAACAAACGGTCTAAAGGAGTAGGAGAAGTGGGAGGGGTAGGGGAAAGGAAAGAAGGGAAAAGGAAAAATATGAGAAAAGGAAAAAATGGAACCAAAGTCTTTGTAAATAGGGAAGGGTGGAGGGGGTGAAGAACCAAGTTACATCATGTAAAGGTACAAGATCCCAGTGATAAATGTAACTGTATTGTATACCTAAACTGTACCAGTAAACTTAATGACAAAGATAAGCAAATTACAGTGCATTTATTTAATAGTACTGCTTAATAATTTTAAAAAGATATAATAAATTACTGAAGAATACATAGTTAAAAACATAGATGACAGCCAGGCGTGGTGACGCACACCTGTAATCCCAGCAATTGAGTGGATGAGTGCCAGTTGGAGGCCAGCGTGGGGTACATCATGACTTCAAAGCCAGGCTGAACTACAAAGCAAGACCCTGTCTCAAAACAAAACAAAACAAACCCCCTGCCAAAAAAAAGATGAATCTCAAAATCCTTAGGTTAAGATAAAGGTAGGGGGTACCTGATAGGAATTTTTCAAACTGAGTATGTGCCTTTCAGCCAGAACTGCCATCTTCACATAATTTTCCAAACTGATGAACACAAAGGGAAAGAGGAGGGGAACCAGGTATATGGTCTAGGCCTTTTAGAAAACATGGGATTGTTCCGTTGGTGACATACATGGGAATCTACAAAAAAGGTGATACTCTAGACATCAAGGTACTGGGTCTTGTTTGAAAAAGAATGCCACAGAAGTTATCATGGCAAAACTGGAAACTACAGTGTTACCCACCATGCTGTTGGCATTGTTGTAAACAAGCAAGTTAAGGTTAAGATAACTTGCCAAGAGGATTAATGTGCATACTAAGCATATTAAACACTCAAAGAGTTTCGATAGCTTCCTGAAATGTGTCAAGGAAAATGATCAGAAAAAGAAGGAAGCCAAAGAGAAAGGTACCAGACTTCAACTGAAGCACCAGCCTGCCCTTCCCAGAGAAGCACATTTTGTGAGAAGCAATGATAAGAAGCCTGAGTTGCTGGAACCTGTTCCCTGTAAATTCATGGCATAAGCTGGGGATGTAGCTCTGCTATTCAGTACCTAATTAGCAGCTACATGTTCTAGACCCTACTTAAAAATTAAAAATCATCCTGTGTTGTAAGGATGGTTTTCTTAATTGAACAGGTATGTGGTGCCTTTGCCTCAAAGCAACAAATATTTGGAACAGATTGTCATTATACCCAACTAATTGTGTATTTACACTTCAGTGGTTTTCTTGCTGAAAAATATGAGGTATTATGCAGGTGTATACCCAAATGGACAAATATTTATGAAATGTTTATATTGTCTTGAAGATCCTCTTAAGTCACCTTGGGGAAAAGATGTATAAAAACAAATAGAAGTACATGGCATTTCATTTAAATAAATTGTTTAAAGCACCCTTTAAAAAAAAACAACTGAATATGTGAGTCTCTAGCTTCAGTGGTAGAATTTAACACGTTCATAAGAAAGTAACTAAATTTCTGTACATCCACCTTTAAGGTCTTTTTTCCCCCATTTTTTCCTTTTCTCATATTTATTTCTTTCCCTTCTTTCCTTTCCCGTACCCTTCCCACTTTCCCTTCCCCTTTGGACCTTTCCTTCCTATTTCAAATTATTCTACATTTGGATCCTTATTGACATTTTCAGTGTCTCACACCAGAGACTCTATTTGGTATTTACACATGTGTGACCTATTTAATTCATTTAAGAGTATGGCCTCACTGTGCATCCATTTAGCTATAAATGTCTCTAGTATCTCATTCTTAATGGCTCAGTAGTACTCCGTTTTATTTTTTAAAAAAAACAAACATTTTCTTTATCCAGTCTCCACTTGATGGGGAATTGGCTCTTTCCCAATTTTAGCTCTTAAAAATGGTCCCACGGAGGACAGAGAAGCTGAGCCAGTCCCAGCACCCAGAAGGAAGCTCCACCACCGCCATCCCATGCTCATCCTCAGGTGCCCACACAGGCTTCACACGGATCCTTAAGGGCGGCCCCTGGAGTCCCTGGCTCTGCAACTGTATTTTATACCTAAAATCTACCAATAAACTTAATGGGGGAAAAAAACAGTGCCACTGTGAACATAAGTGCACGTATATCACTGTGGTATGATTCTTTTAATTCTTTTGGGAATAGCTGGGTCAAATGAGACTTCTAATCCTAGTTTTCTGAGGTATCTCCATACGAATTTCCACATTGGTTGCACCAGTCTGCACTCCCACCAACAGTAGAGAAGGGTTAGTTCCTTTTTCCCCACTGCCCCACCAGCATTTGCTACTGGTTGATTTTTTTTTTCCCCATTAAGTTTATTGGTACATTTTAGGTATAAAATACAGTTACATTCATCATTAGGATCCTGTACCTTTACATGAGTATCTTGGTTCTTTTTTTTTCCCCCTTCCCCTGCCCTCGCTTCACCCCCTCCACCCTTCCCTATTTGCAAAGACCTTGTTTCCATTTTTTTCCTTTTCTCATATTTTTTCTTTTCCCTTTTTTCCTGTCCCCTACTCCTCCCACTTCTCCGGCACCTTTAGACCTTTTCTTCCTGTTACACAATATCAATTATACATTTTTTAAATTACAATATCAAGATCTAGGAGACATTACCACAGATTTTACAGAATTTAAAAGGATAAAGAAAGCATATTTCAAAAATCTTTTTTGAAATAAATTAGACAACTTCTAAGAAGTACCTTGGAAGACAAATTAATGAAACTAACTCTGGAGGAAATATAAAATTTGAATAGCACCTATTAAAGAAAGTATATTCCTACCTTGAAAATTTACCTATATGACAACAGCAGGCTCATAAACATTTTAACTGATAAATTATATTAAACAATTAAAGCAGAAAAAAGAAGGAACACTTCTCCCCTCATTTTAGGAACTCAACATTGTGCTAATCCTAAATCCTAAATCCTGGATAAAGATAATAGAAGAAAAAAGTATGAACATAGATAGAAATTTGTTTAACAAAACAAACTCTTAGAAGTCAGATCTGGCAGGATGTAGAAAGTGGTTTTGTTATAGGGATGGCAGTGTTGGTTTAGCACTGGAAGATCTACCTTCAAAAGTCATCATTTTAACAGAGGAAAGGAAAAAGCCATATGATCCTGTCAGTAGCTAGAGAAAAAGTATTGGACTAAGTTCATGGTAAAAGCTATCAGGAGACCAGAAGTAGAACAGAACCTTCTCAACAGATTAAAGACATGTACTCCATACTTCCAGCGAGAACGCTTTATATGAATGGAGAAGATACAATGCTTTCTCCTAAAGATGGGGAACAAGGGCAGATATGCCTACTCTTCACCTGTCCATTAAACTTTGAAACCTAGGCCCCACCAAAATAGTCTGGCAATAAAATGACACAATTAGGATAGGATTGGCAAGGTAGAAGCAAAATCTTTCTATGTACACGAAATGATCATCTACAGAGAAAATACTAAGTAATCTCCAGGAGCCCCTAGAACTTGTAGTTGAATTTAGCGGGATTAGAAAACACAAGGTATATATAAAAATTCGAGTCTGTGTATACTTGCTATAAATGAAGAATTGGATATTGAAATTTAAAAGTTATGTAGGTGTACAAAGGACCTAGGAAAGTTAAAAAAAAAAACCAAAAAACAAAGAGTGTTGGAAGACGTTTAGTACCTAATTTTAAGACTTCTTCTAAAGCTACAGTAATCAAGGCAGTGTTGGTGTAACAAAAGACATATAGCTCATTGGAATAAAACAGAGACTCTAGAAATAGAACCACACATATATGGTCCACTGAGTTTTGAAAGATTATTTAACATTAGCATTTTATAGAATATAAACTCAATTCAAGAGCTGAGGAAGAGATAGTGTTTTCAGGAAATGGCACTAGAACACCTGGTATCCGTCTATAAAAAATTAACCTCAGCCCTTTATTTCCATACATGAAAATAACTTGAAGGGATCTATGAACCTAAATATGAAAGCCTAAAAGTATAAACCTTTAAGGAGAATTATAAGGGAAAATGTTTATGAATTCAGGGTAGGCAAGAACTACCTAGGATACAAAAGACATGATGTATAAAAGAAAAAAAATGATAAATGAGAGTCAATCAAAATTTAGAACTTTAAATGACATCTTTAAAATGAAAAGTAGTCCTTAAACAGACCATATTTACAATGCATATAACCTATGACCAGAATATATAAAGAATTCTTACAGCTTATTAATAGACAACCCAATTAAAAAGTAGACATATGATAAATAGCTAGTACAGCACAAGGAAAGGTGTGCAGCTCTAGAATCAGAAAAATACTAATCAGTACAATAACAAGATTGAATTATACACTCATTAGGGAGATGAAGTTAAAAGTTTTAAAAGTCTTGTCATGACTTTTTCTTTTTGTTGGATTCTCCCCCTTTGCGTTTAATTTGTCATGCCCAATGGATTCATTTTGCTGGGTTTCCTGGGATTGTGATCCTCATTGTCTTTTCCTAGGGTATTGTCTAAAATTTTTTGGAGTGCCGGTTTGATATTCATGAAGTTCCTGAGGTGCTCTTTGTCATGAAAGTGTCTTATTTCTCCATCAATTTTGAAAGATAGTTTTGCAGGGTACATCAATCTGGGATGGAGGCTGTTTTCCTCTAGGGCTTGAAATACATCACTCCAAGCTCTTCTTGCCTTGAAGGTTTGCATTGAGAAGTCTGCTGTGATTCTGATGGGCTTTCCTTTGTATGTGATTTGTTTCTTTTCTCTCACTGCTTGTAGAATTTTGTTCTTCTGTTGGATTTCTGGAATCCTAACTATTATATGCCTATGTGTAGATTTTTTTTGATTAAGGCTAGCTGGAGTCCTATATGCCTCACTTATCTGTATGTCAAGTTCTTTTCCCCTCCTTGGGAAGTTTTCTGCCATCACTTCTGTGAACAGTTTTTTGATGTCATCTGCACTCTGTCCTGTTTCTTCATTGACTCCAATCAGTCTCATGTTATTCTTCTTTGCATCGTCTAGCAGCTGCTGGATTGATTTCTTGTGTTCCTTTACAATTTTAAAGCAATTTTTCCTTTCCTGGTCACTAATTGCAAGCTTATCTTCTATATCTGAAGTTTTATCCTCACATTAGCTCATTCTGCTGCACAGACTTTCAGTGGAGTTTTTAATCTCCTGGAAATCTGTTTGCATCTGTTTTATGGATTCCATTTGTTTCCTATGTTGGGATTCCATCATGTTCCTCAGATCTCTATTTTTTTATTTGTGTACTCTCTAGATTTCTTAATCATGTCTTGCACCATGTGCAAAATCTTTGCTCTTATCTGAGTAATTATTTCTGATTTCATTTTTCCCAGATCCTCTTTTGTTGCCAATTCAGAGAGTCCAGGTGGTTGAGTATCAGATTGTTCCATCTCGTTTCCCTTTGGGGTTGCTGTAGGTGATCCAGAAGTCTGTTTTTGAGGGTTGTTTATGTGTCTTCTCATTTCCACGGAGGGGTGCGGGGGTGCTTCTCTCGCCCACGCGGCTCAGCTTCTCTTTCCTAGGAGCTTGGGATGGCGGGGGCGGGGGAGCTTCCTTTTGGGTGCTGGGACTGGCTCAGCTTCTCTGCCCTAGGAGCTTGGCATGGCGACTGGTTGGTTTCTTGATTGCAGCCATTCTTTCTGGGCTGAAGTAGAATCTCAGCATTGATTTCCTTTGCATCTCTAGAGTGCCCAGTGATGTTCAACATTTTTTCATGTGTTTATTTTCTGTTTCTACTTTGTCTGAGAAATGTCTGTTCATTTCGGATGCCCATTTTTGGATTGGGTCTTTAAATTTGGGAGGTCTGATTCTTGTAAGTTCTTTATGTATTCTAGATACATAAAGCTGTCAGAGGAACAGCTGCTAAAAAATTTTTCCCACATTGTGGGTTTTCTCACACTGTTGCCTGTTCAGGGAGTCCTCGTGGTTGAGTATCTGATTGTTCCATTTCATTGCCTCTTGGGGTTGCCTTAGGTGATCTGGAATTTTGGTTTTGATTCTTGTTTACCTTTCTTCTCATTTCAACAAATGCAATTTGCTGGGCCTTTGTTGAGGCAACTTTTTGCTCACCCAGTGGGCTTCAATTTTCAGCAAGCCTCAGAGAGCCCTTCTCTCTGCTGCTTACCACTTAGCCAATTTGTAGGTTCAGCATGGTGACCTGGATCCCTGTGCTTAGCTGTTTTCTGGGCTGGGGCCTGAGCACACTTAAGATGGTATCTGGCTTGCCTCTGGTTTAGGCCTCCCCACCTGCATAGTTGCTATGTGGAAGGGCCTTTAGATGGGAGCTATGCACTTGAGCCGCTGGTGTGTGAGTGGGCTTCTGGCTGGGGTCTGGACACACTTACTGATAGTCCACAAGGGCTTCTCCAAGTTTAAGGTCTTTTCATGAGAACACTGGTACTACCTCCTAAGTTTATTATGAGGATTAACTAAGTTAATAAATGTAAAGGACTCATGGCATGGCCTGGCACATATGGCTACAATGTGTTTAGTATTCTTTTACTATTATTGTCATTATCATTATTTCATCACACATAATTTGTTCTTTCTATTTTATGCTTTATATTGATGACCTTTTCCTGGGGGAGGGTTCCCCCTTTTTTCTGCCTTTGTTAGATCACTCATATTTTTTTCCTTTCATGTTTACTAAGTGGTTTATATGTCACAAATTTTATTTTTGTTATAGTGATTATATGTAAGTGTTATATCTAAGTACATATGCCTAGGTATTTTTAATAAATACTGGAATGAATACCTAAGAGAAGAATTCTAGCACACTTTCACTTCTCTCTTCCCAGTTCAGTGATACCCTTGATTGGCTGATTTTCACATCTTGTTGCTACAATTATTCATGTTTATCTACTTTTCCCTTAACATGAAAGAATATTCCTTCTTAAGTTTGTATATTGTTTTTCTGGATACAGTATCAATTTTATCAAGAAGATTATTTAGACTGTGAGATCTTGCCTGTCTTAAAATTGCTTTATTTTCCCCTAGCCTGAATGTTAACTTACCTGAGTATAGGAGCCTAGGTTCAAAATCATTTTGTTTTGTTTTCCTTAAAGATAATTCACCATTAAACTTTAATATACAATTTTGCAAGTTAAACATGTGGTGCTAATCCTGTTCTCTTGCAGATAACCTTGTTATAGTCTAAGATACAGGATTTGTACTTTATAGTATTAATGTTAGTAAATTGTATCCACTCATATTCCTGTAAATTTCCTTTTGTTATTTGTCTTGTATTCTCTGTCTGTTGACTTGTTAAATTTTTCTGACGCCTGTATTAGAACCAAGGAGAGAATGTCTAGATCTGTGTTCCTTGTCTCCTTCTATCTTTCACATTTTTCATCTTTTTTCTTTTGTACTATGTTTTACAGAAATGTCTTTGCTCAGCTCACTAACTACCTTGATTACAGAAATTACCAAGACAGAATTGAGGTTTAATCAGTACCAAATACTAGTCACTTCTGTGAAAAGTACTCAGAAAATATTACTTACTGGCAGTGGCTTAGGAGTGCCGGTTTACAATGCAGTTTATAACCTAATGTAGAGGGTAGAACATAATTAATTACAAAGACAGAGTAGTGAATGATGCATGAGTATATATGCTATTCTTCTCAGACTGCTTAGGCTGATAAATTTTATTCCTTGCACACTACCACTACCAAAATAAATTCTAGTAAGTATTTTATCTATAACAGGTAGGTGCCATGCTAATGTTATTTTTGCATTAATTTATACTATGATAAAATAAACCTTTTAGCTGTTGAATCATCAGTATATATACTGGTATATTTCACAAAAATATAAAAGACATGCTGAGAAAGGAGAAAGGCATTCTGAAATAATATACTTAAACCCATTTTATTTCACTTTAACCAGCTTCTTACAAAAATAGTAGCCACAAAGTTTCATGACTATAATAAACATTATCAGTCCTTTTCAAAAGACTAGTGTCATGGAAGATTTTGAGCTTTTATATTTGTGATTACTACTGGTCTTGTTATGTGGAATCTGTTTTCCAGAATGAAGGAATAGAAAATTCTTCTCTTAATAGTCCATTAGTAAGGCAGAACTTAGATTCAGACCTCTCTGGTTTATGTATATAGCTGTAATAAGATAGAGGGAGCGAGGTGGAGGACGGAATATGAAAAGAATTAAAACGTATTATTTACATGTACCTACTACTTATAATGAATGTAATCATTAGGTATTGCAAACATAAACTAATAAAAATAAATTGTTTTTAAAAAGCGAATTTGAATGATCCCAACTACATAACATCATGAAAAAAGGAAAACTTTGAATACAGTAAAAAGGTTGCCAAAGAGAAAGGAAGAATGAACAGGCAGTGCACAGAGGAATTTTAGGACAGTGAAACTATTCTGTCATACTGTTAACAGTGGAAATGTGTCATTTCGTGTTTATCAAAATCCATAAAGTGTACAACACCAAGGATAAACTCTAAAGTAAACTGTGAATTTGGGGTGATGATCATGTGTCAGTATAGGATCATCAGTTGTGACATATGTAGCACTCCACAGGGTATGGTGATAGTAGAGAAGGCTGTGCATATACAGAGGATGTATGGGACTCTTCCTGCTCAGTTTTGCAGTTTTGTTGTGAACATAAAACACATTTTTTGTGTGTGTATTAATATATATATATATATATGAAAACACAAGTGGAAATTTCTATTTCAATATTATGGGAAAAAATTTTCCTGAAAGGAATTTAGAAAACAGTACATTATGAAACACATGGCACTAGTTCTTCCACTACGTTATATCTCACATAAGATGAAATGCAGTTTATTTCTAAATGCATCTTAAGATGGGGAGATTGGGAAAACATGAGCTCTGGACTTCAGTTTAAATGGCAGTCCTGCCACTTGGTAGTTGTTTTCTTTCGCAGGTTGTCTAACCTGCCTGTCATCTATAGATCAGTAAAATGCAAGTAGTTATACCTATCCTGCAGGTTTCTCATGAGCATTAGTGAAGCACCATTACTTCCCCCTTCTTCTCAGGCTTTACTTAGGAAAAAACCTGTATTCAAGCTAGATTGGCACAATGTTAATGTTGGCTTTACTTCCAAAAGGTGTGCAGTAGGTTAGTAACCTCCTTCCAGCTATACACTACACAGATTATTGGCCAGAGTAAGACTGATGTCTCTATTATTTTTGTTCCACAACTCTAGGCCCAAAGAGCAGTTTATGTGTTAGAAAATTTAAAACACGTAAATCTAAGCATGGAAGATAAACATTTTCGTCAAAACTAAGTTGTTTAATAGGGAAGGGCGCCCAGGGAATGGGGAAAAAATAAGAACCAAGATACATCATGTGCAGGTACAGGCACCCAATCATAAATGTAAACGTATTGTACACCTAAAATGTACCAATAAAAGAATTTAAACAAAAATAAAATAAAATAAGGAAAAAAAATAAGTTGTTTAGTCAGATCAGCATATTTTAACTAAGTGTGGAATCTGTTGACAGCTTGCAAAAGACTATATCAGTGACTATAACAGGAAGAAGTCAACGGTAGTAGCAAAAAGTCACGAAATTTCCAAATTTCTCTGTATCCTCATTTTGTAACCTTTTTCCCCTACAGCAACAGTAGATAACTTTTCAGTGTCTTGTACATGAATTTTAAAAACAATAATAGACCTGTATTACCGGAATTTATTATTTATTTTGCATATGCATATATTTTTTATGAGCAAAGGTAAAGAAATATATTTTTTTTTTTTTTTTTTTTTTTTAGTTTTTTGAGTCAAGTTCTCCCTATTAGTTCAGACTGTCCTTGAACTCGTAGTGTAGCCCAGGCTGGTCTCAAACTCACAGCAATCCTCCTGCCTCAGCCTCCCGAGTCCTGGGATTACAGGCGTTCACCACCACACCTGGCAAAAATATATTTCTTGCTATATGTATTAGACATGAAGAAAAAGAAACAAGCAGCTAAAAAGAAACAAGACCAAAAAGGTCACAGCTAAATAAAAGATCTATTCCTTGGCAGCACTTCTGTCAACTAAAGTATTTGAGAGCAATGTTTATGACTTGTTTTAAAAGATAAAGTTCAAATTTCTCTTGCCTTGTAAATAAATATGAACATTGTAAATAAATATGAACACAAATTTTGACCATTAAAAGCAACTGTTAGCATGGTGTGGTGGCATATGCCTATAACCCCAGCACTCTGGGAGGCTGAGGTAGGGGGATCACAAGTTTGAGCCCAACCTGGCAGTTTAGCAACTCTGTAAAACCCTGTCTCAAAATTTTTAAAGGGGAGAGAATGTAGGTCAGTACAATGGCCCTGGGTTCAATCCCCAGCCTTTTTATTAATTCATTGTTAATGCTACCACTAATATAAAAAAAAATCCCTGTAAAATTTATAAAGAACCAGAATAATGGCCTATTTTAAGAGTTACAATACTTTTTTATTTATGCCTGAGCTTCTTTTCAAATACGCTGTCCCACAAAAGAAATAGGACACACATGTGTAAATACCGAATAGTTTCTCTGGTATGAGAAACTGAAATTATAAATGAGGACCAAAATGTATAATAGAAAATGTAAAATAGGAAAGCAGATTCCAAAGGAGAAGGGGAAGGGGAAGTGAGGGGAGGTAGTGGAAAGGAAAAAATATGAGAAAAGGAAAAAACAGAAACAAAGGCTTTGTAAATAGGGAAGAGGGGAGGGGTTGAAAGGAGAGCAAGGGAATAGGGACAAAATAAGGACCAAGATATATCATGTACAAGTACAAATTCTCAATGATGAATGTCATCATATTGTATACCTAAAATGTACCGATAAACTTAATGAATAATAAAAAATATATATATATATATACTATACCACATTACTTTTGGTAACCCAAAACTTTTTTCTTTTTTGAAGCATCTCTTGGGGAAACTAGACAAGGTCTTATCCATACAGTTGGCTGCTGCTTCAGCATCTGGCTTCCATGTGAAATTACCTAATGAAATGAGTTAGAGGGCAGTTCTGAGTTTAGCAAGTGTTGTAATATAATAATATAAAAAATTGTTCTGATTTTGTTTTATTTACCTATTTATAAAGGTATGTAGAGTTCTGTGTTCAAATACTTCTTTTTCTTAATTTGGACTCATGGGTTTTTAAGGCTGAAAGGAAATTTAAAATCACATATTCTCCTTCTTTACTTACAAATTAAATAGAGCTCAGAGCAGTTAAACAACTTGTTTAAGATTGTTCAGTATTAGAATTTAGTGCACCACTCAATTAGTGGTTTCAACTCATTGCAGATTCCAGTTCATTTTATTGTTTATGCATTCAAGAATTTGTCTACTCTGAACATTCAGAAGTGAGCAAGACAATAATACATTTCCTTGTCCTTGTGCTGCTTCAGTCTGAGTGGACAATTTTTTGGTAAAGTTGGGTTAACTGTTATGAGAGAATAGTGTGAGATACAATGAAAAAGTACACCAGGACTATTTCTCCTACTCTAGAGGAACTCAAGTAAGAAATCTTCCTTGAAGATATGAAGTGCTTATATACATTTATATGTATGTATGTGTATATATATGTATATATATATACATGTATGTATGACACTGTATAAACACCCAAAGAGATGATCAATGACATTCCATTTCAGTAATGAAATGCAAATCAAAACCATAATAAGATACCACTTCAAATCCATTAGAATAGCAAAAATCTCAAATTCAAACAGTAACAAGTGTAACCTAGAAATTCAGAAACTGGAACCTTCATACATTACTGAAAGAAATGTAGAGTCATCCAGCCACTTTGGAAAACTCTTTGGCAATTTCTCAAAAATGGGAAATGCAGTGGTGATCTGACCCAGCAATCCCGTTCCTAGATGTATACTTGAAAAAATTGAAACCATGTGTTCACACAAAAACTTGTATACAAATGTTCATGTCAGCATTATTCACAAAAATTAAGACTAGAAACAGTGGAATATATTTAACCAAAAAAAAAATGAAATCCTGATAAATACTACCACACTACTAAAGTTTGAAAACCTGCTAGCTGAATGAAGCCAGACACAAAGACTAATTATTGTGTGATTCCTTTTATATAAAATTTCCAGGAATAAGCATAAGTATGACACAGACAGTCAATTAGTATTTAGCAGGAGATGGGGCAGGAAGGAATTGGGGACTAGATGGTAATTTTGTGATGATAGAAATGTTTGGAATTAGTGTAGTGATGTTTACACACCAGAGTGATATTAACATCCACTAAATTGTACATTTTAAAATAGTGTATTTATACTCTGATTTCTCTCCAGATCGTATAAATCTTTCTCCTTTTACTAAAATAATGTATTTTATGAAAGATGAATTAATTTAATAAAAAATAAGTGTATCGTGGGCAGCTAACATTGTAGTCACTAATCACCTGTGGTTATTAAATCTTTATAAATAAAATCTTTACATTCAGTTCCTTAGTTTCAGTAGCCACTTTTCCAACTTCTCAGAAGCCATATCAAAAATACAGAGCATTCTCAACAGAAAATTATATTGGAAAAGTTTGTCTAGAGTCAGAGTAGAATTTCTAGTCTAAACTGGCAGCATCAGTTTTCCCTCTCTTCTTATCTCTCACCCTCACCCCATGCTGGGAATTGAAACAGGGCCCTTGAATATGCTAGGCAAATTCTGTACCCCTAAGCTACACCCCTACTACCATCACTTCTTGACCAAGCACCCTTCATTATTTACATTTCATCTAAACTACCTTCATCTATGAAATGGGCCTTGCAATTGATACAAGTTTTGCTCGCCTCCAAGGGCCAAACCTTTGAACAAACTTACTAATTTCACAGGCATTTGTTGAATATAAACTATATGAAATTACATATATGATAGCAGAAAGAATAGTGATTTTAGAAGTTACCACATTATTAGGTCTCAGATGTTTTTTAACCTCTTTCAACCCTATTTGTCTCAGTTGTCTTACTACAATAGCGATAGTAATTCATACCTCATAAGACTATAGGAATTAAATTGAACAATGTGTCAAAGTTCTGTACCTGGTACATGGTATGTGCACAGTGTAGTGGATGATGATGTGCTGCCAGCTCAGGACTTAAAGCAACTCTGGAAATGGGGATTTCAACAATTATTAACATTTTTATTCCTTCAGAATAAATATTACATTGTAAATGTTAGCAAAATATATGCATGATTGAAAAAATCTTACTATTTTTGGGTGTTCATCCAGAAAGTTAAGAATATTTTATTAACAGCATTTTGTTTATTGGTGACAAGCTAAAACAGCTGTATAAACTGAAAAACAAAATCATCATTCCTTGGATTATATGAAACACATTAATTTTGTTGAAGATGTGTGTCAAAAATAGCATATTCATTCTCTTGACTCACCAGGGAACACAGGGAACAATTTTAATGAGGGTGGCTCTGGGGAAAGTAAGCATAGTTGACTTGCCCCTTATGAATTAATCTGACAGATACTTGAAGGATTTATTAAAATGTCTATTATGAATGGTTGGTTTAAGAAAAAAATATTATGAAAGTATTTATCTGTCATCTGTTTAAATGATGGCCACACTGTACACTCCAGTTGCTAAACATATCAGAAAAGTTAAATTGAGGTTTATCTATCAGCGTTAAAACAGTTGAGGGTAAGAAAAATATTTTCAAAGACTATTATGTAATAGACATAGTATCTGCTTATATTCATGACTAAAGAAATATGATATCTTATTAATGCTCGTTTTTGTTCTATAGTAATATTTTTATAAATGTATAATTATTTAATACTTTTATTGAGATAAAGTGCCATGCCATAAAATACACACATTAAAAGTATACAATTTAATGGCTTTTCACATATCCACAGTTTTTTTTAATCTGTCACCACTTTCAATTTTAGAACATTTTCAGTACAACGCCTAAAAGAAAACCCTGTACCTCTAAACCCATCACTTCTTCAGCCATAGACAATCACTGATCAATTTTCAGTCTCTGTATATTTGACCATATATGTATACTGTATGTAAATAAAATCATATAATACATACAGTAGAAATATCAATACTTTATTTCTTTTTATTGCCAAGCAATCTTCCATAATATGGATATGTCACATTTATCCATTCATGAGCTTCAAAGGGTGACTGACAGAATATGGTAGAAAGATAGTAAGTATAACATTGGATTATGTATTTGCTCTGTAATGCCATAGTAACAAATTGGCACAAACAGTGTCTTTTTTTTAAGGCAAGTTTTATTGTATTACAATTCTGGAAGTCAGGAGTCTGAACTCAGTTTTACTGGGCTAAAATCAAGATGTTAACACTTCTAGTTTTTCTGGAGGCTATAGGAAAGAATGCATTCCCTTGCTTTGTCAAGCTCTTCAAGGATGCCAACATTCCTTGACTTAGAGCCCCTTCCTCTGTCTTCAAAGCCAACTGTGTAACACTTTTGTTTAATCCTGTTTCTTCAACAAAACTAAACCAGTAGGAAGAATAAAGAAATAAATTTATTATGAAGAATTGCCTCACATTATTATGGAAGCTAAGTATTCATAAAACAGCACACATTTATTCTGTTATACTGTTGCAGGTCCAAATTTTTATATTAATCTTACAAGATAAAATTCAAGTTGTCCACAGGGCTAGTTCTTTCTGGGGACTTGTTAGGAGAATATTCCTTGCCTCTTTTAGTTTTTAGAAGCTGTCTTCATTCCTTAGCTTGTGGCCCAAAATCACATCACCTTTTTTTCCATCTGCTTTTGTCTTTGAGTCCTAGGTCTTAACTTTGCCCTCCTTCTTTCCGCTTATAAGAACACTTGTGCTGACATTGGGCCCATTCAGGTAACACAGAATAATCTCCCTATCCTAAGATCTGTGACTTCATCACCTCTGAAGTTTTATTTGCCATCTAAACTAACATGTTCACTAGTGCTAGGGATTTAGCACATCAGAATCTTTGGGTGACTATTGTTCTGTTTAACCCAGGTTATGTATTGATACAGTTTTCTCAGGATAATTGCCAATATTTGCTCAGCACTAGTGACCTCATACTTTGCTAAGAACCTTACATGGTATTTCATGTAATCCACACATTATCCGAGGAAGCTGTTACAGTTGTGTTTGTCAGTGTTCTATCAATGCAGCAAAATACCTAAGAAAGACAGTTTAAAGGATGAAAGCTTAGTTTTCACTCATGGTTTTAGAGGTGTGTGATTGGCTGGCTTTATTCTTTCTCAGCCAGAACTGAGACAAGACAACATGGTGGGAGGGTGTGGAAGGGGAAAAGTGCTCACCTCATGGCAGCTGGGAAGCAAACAGCCAGAGAGGAAGGAACTGGGGACAACATATACCCTTCCAAGGTTCCCACAGCCCATTGCTAGAAAGACTCCTCAAACTCTGGAAAATGCTACTTATACTATTACACTTTATTATAAAATATACAAAGGAAAATCAGGAGAGCCAAATGTCAAGGTACATTAGGACAAGTCCAAAAGGATCCTAAACACAAAAAATACCAAGAAGTGACAAAGAAGTGATAGAAAATAGGGTAATTGTATCCAGTTTAATATTAGAAATGTACACAGAATACATACAGTTTTGTATGCAACCTAAACATTCTCAATCTTATTTAGATAATTAGTAATGATATATCCTATGGTCATAAAGGTGTTTTTCTTCTTTATCATAAAAGCTTTAAAATGTTTCTTTTCAGTCCACCTAAAATTTATTTTTATGTATTGCATCAAAGAGATCTAATTTTATTCTTTTGATCTTGGAAAACCAGTTGCCCCTGTGTTTAGTGAGTATGTCTCTCCTTCACTGTATTGTAATGCCACATCTGTCGTGTGTCAGGGCTCTCTCTGTATGTGGTTCTGTTTCTGTCCCTTCCATTCTGGTGCCTTGCCTTGCTCCTCACTCTCTGCACTGACTGCACATTGTGTGAATTATTGTAAAATCTTCCCAGGTAATTTTTTCTTTGGAATTGTCTTGACTGTTCTTGTCTGTTTGTTGTTCATCCGTATACATTTAGAGTTTTTTGTTTTACCAAAAAATATACTTATACTTTGACTACTGATTTTAATTTGTGGGGAACCAGCATGTCTGTGACATTGAATCTTCTAGTCCATAACATTTATTTACACTTTCTTTAGATGTCCTTTAGCAATGTTTTGTCATATCTTCATAAAACTCCCACAGAGATCTGGTTGTATTCTCTTTAATAACTTAGATATTTACTGTAAATAGATATGTTACTGTAAATGAGAATTCTGTTAATTTTCTAATGATTATTGTTGATGGGTAGGAAGCCTATTGATAGAATGCAAATATAGTACAGTCGTTTTGGTTTGGGTTTTTTGTGGATGGTTTGTTTGGTTTGGTTTGGTTTGGTGCTGTGATTGAACACAGAAAATCATGCATGCTAAGCATACATTCTATCACTGAACTGCAACCCCTACAATATTTTTATTTTATGTATTTTCTAACTGAAATTAAAGAAACTTACAAAGTACAAATAAAAAGTAAATTTAAATCACCATTAATCACATCACTTAGAGATGATCATTATTTGCTTTTTTGATATATGGAAGAATCGCAAATAAGTTTTAAAAATTAATCTAAAAGTAGCAAAATTACTCTTAAAGTCCATTCAGTCACTCACAAGTTAATATATGTTGTTAGATGAAATAGAGAAGACTACATATGAAAGTACAATTCTATAGCCTTTTTATTTCTACAGTTAATAACAGACTATGTATTGATATTTTACAGTGTACAAAACTACACTGTGCCATGAATTATATATTAGTTGGGTTCAAGATGGTAAATGTTACAGATTAACTCCAGTATGTACATGGTTTTCGCCTTACGAATTTAAAACCAAAGTTTGTATAAGATTCAAGTCTTTCATTAAAATGTACTTATTTTATGTAACCATTTTATTATTTTATGTTTATTTGCTAGGATTTTTGTTTAGGCCCATAACTGGCATTTTAAAAGCAGTATCATTTATAATATAAAAATAGCAGTTGAAGAAATGTAATAGCTAGAAAGAGGACTGAAATTCTCAAATTCTGAGAAAATATTTATTCAAAGTCCTTTCAGGAAGTTGACAATCAATGTCAACTAAACAGATTAAAATAACAGATTCATACATGCTCAGGAATATACGTTAAGTTAGCAGAAGATTTATGAATATGAATCCAAGCAGAGGAAACTTAAAATCAGAAATCTGATATACTGTATAAAATTCACCAGCAAAAAAAATTCTCTGTACTATCCATGTCATCAGTTGGGGTTCAGGGAGGACCCTAAAAGGGAGATGAGGACCTCAACTTGTGCCCCACCCCCACCACCATCACCAAGTAGGTTAGTCAACTCTCATCACAGAAAAGCATTTCAGGACACACCAGTGTGGGACAGAGACCAACTTATTAGGCAGGATTAGAAAGGAAAGGAAAATAGGAAAGGATCTTCAACTTGAGCATTTGTCTCAGAGTGCTACTGGGATTGCAGGTGCATGACATCACAACCTGCTTAAATCTCTTATCTTGGTATCCTCAGTCATGAAGGAAGATGAGATATGTTATGTAATTTGGGGGCTAATCAACCTTGTTTTGCCAACTTTTGGACAGACATGTCTATCTGCAAAGATTGACCCAACATTTTAAGGTGAAGTCAAGTGTTATTCTGCTCTCAGTTGCTTATTGGGCACCTGCAAGCTCAAATGAAGAGTCACTTGTATTTTTAAAACAAAAACCACTTTTAGGTCCTTGACTACATCAAAAGAAAACACAAACCATGCTTTTAATGAATAACAGGTTATTAAGGGCCAGGAGTTTGTCTTCTTTCTCTCTGGCAGTCTCTATCACCCAGGCTTTTAAAATGCTGTTGTAAAAAGTCTAGGAAATTTCTTTTTTTATTTTTTCCCATAAATGAACATCAGAAACCAAATAGAAGACCAAAGGGAAAACAGAACATAAATTATCATTTTCTACATACTGTAGAGTTTAAAATAGAGTTCTGAAGAGTGAAGAAGCAATCCTGAGACTGCCTGAAAACATCTTTCACATGACAGCAAAGGTTATTTAAACAGACTTACTCAGGTTTTCTTTCCTACAGAGCATAAATCAGACTCACAGCCATTCCCACTGCAGTTACAATTCTCCACATCTTCAATAATTGTTAGCGAGAATATCCTAATATAGAAGTCACAATTAATGTTATTTTCTATAAATTTGCATTATCATAGGTATGCCACTACTTGGCAGTTTTTAAGCCAGCATTTTCCCAAGAAAAGAGAATGTTATCTCATCTTTGTGTAATAGTAAAAAGTAACTTAGCATGCTGAACTTAAATTGGGTCACTTATTACCACCTAAAGCCAACAAATATTTACCAAGGAAAAAGTTTTTAATACTTTAGAAGGAATAATTGTGTTATATTTGCTTTTTCTTTCAGCCCAAGTTTTAGTTAATTATCTAAATGTTTTGTCCTCTGCTTAATAAAGTTTCATAGGTGATTAGGTATAGATTCCTCTTTTAATCTTATTTTAGTGCATTTTCATTGCTCAGCTAATACCCTTTTTTAAGGTACATAATTATCTTAGCATGTTGTTGGGTTCTTCCAAAAAAAATATAAAATTGGATCTTAAATTTGGTTAGTTCTTATATCTCACAGGTATTAAAGTACATAGATTTCTTACCTTTCACAAGCTAATGAATTTCTCAGGCATCAGTTTGGGAATATAGTATAAACACAAAATATGATTAGCAACAGAAAAATTCCATATTGAACTTTATTGGTATGCCCAACAATAAGTGAATATGACTGATATTTATATAAAAATAACATAAGTGAATCAGTTATACTTCACAAAGGACTCATTTGGGTAGAACAGATACTTCTTTAATGATGTTTAGAACATTTTATAAATTCTTTCAGAATTGCTAGAATGGGAAATAACTGATAATGGTGTAGGGTTCCATGTGAATATGATAAAATGTTCTGGAATTAATTAGTGCTAATGGGTGTACATTGGATATAGCAAAACCTGCTATGTTGTATAAAGAAATGATATTTATGGCATGTGAATTTAGATGCTCAGATCAGAAAACATTCACATTCTCCCTTAACCTGACAGTCAAGCTTCAGCCAACTTCACTCTATTAATTGACTTCTAATTGACGAATCCAGTGTAAATCACATAGTTTTTGTGTCTCTAGATTCTTGCCTAAATTTGACCGTTGATGTACTCCTGAACCTAGCAGTTCTCTGTATCCTGCACTGTCTTCTTTGTCTTGGCCACCCTAACTATTGATGTTCCTGAGGTTCCATTCTCAGCCCTTTGTTCCCATTCTGCATGTTCTTCATGGACTTTGGTAATTTTAATTACTACTTCATATGATCAGAAGTCTAAAAATCAATGTATCGGATATATAGATATAGATACAGATACAGATATTATCTCCCTGGATGTTACAGCCATGGAACCCTAAAAAGTATCTTCTCTCCCCTAAATCTGTTCTTGTTGTATTTTATCTATGATCATCACCATTACCATTGTTCAAACTAGAAATTTCATCCTTCCTTTCCCAATCTCTTATCATATCCTTTCTCTTTCCACTTACCCAACTCATCACTTCATCCTACAGTGTTACCAAGGACTAGTGTAATGTGTAATGTCCCCAACCACTCTTTGTTCTTTCTACCTATGTATTTAATAAGTTGTTATATGTCTACAAGCTGATGTAGATAATTTGTGGTAGAGCACTTGCGTAGGATGCATGAGACCCTAGGTTCAATCCCCAGCAATCCATGCACAACCACACACACACACACAATCTGAATATCTTTTCTACTCCATTACCCAACTAAAGAATGACCCTTGTATTTTATTTTTATAATAACACATATTATCATCCCTAGAAAGAAAATACTATACTGGCCAGCCAATATAAGAAACTCCATTGAAAATAAATTAAAACATGACAAAATATTTTCTAACCATTTATTTGATAGGAACTTTAAGCATTCAGTCTTAGCTCTCATTAAGATTTCTCTTTCACTTGCCCTTGCTCTACCAAAGATATTCACTTCCTTCTTTCATTCAGGAAACATTTACTATTGGCCAGTCCACTGAATCACATATCCTTATACTGCCTGGGGAATACATACATTGCTTTTGCCAGAACTCCAGTGAAATTTATTCTGAATATCAGATTGATCATCTTATTTGAACATTTTTAATTGTCAGTACTGTACATTACAAAAGACATCAATAACAAAACACATTTTTAGTATTTCAAAGTAGTTTTCTATTACTTCGCTGAGCATTCTATATTTGCCAGTAGCAGACACCATGGGCTTCAGAAAACCAATTCAAAAAAAAGATGATTCACTTTGAGAGGATTCCTAGTGGATTTGTGTTTCTTAATTTTCTAAAGGTTTACCTAGAATGATACACATTTCCCAGAATTGAAATTCTTCCTTCTATGTGAGCCTAAGCTAATAATGAAATTGGGGAATTAAGAGGAAGAGAATTAAGAACAATCTAGAAAAAGTCACTAGAGGTTGAAATGTCTAAAGTGGACTCAAAAGCTCTAAGAGCAGCCAGGGATCAAGTTAAATGATCCATCACCTACCTCCCTTTCTTAATGAGAAATAGGACAGAGGCACACAGCACATTGAGAACCTAGACCAGTGATGGCAAACCTTTTAGACATTTCAATGATGCGAACAGCCCGCTATGGTGTGCATGCCATAGGTTTGCCACCGCAGACCTAGAATAACACAGACTGTGAAGTGATAGTCCACTGAAATACACAGCAATTTTATAGCCTTTGAAGAAAAATTAAAACCACTCTCAAAAGATTGCAAACTGTGTGTGTGTGTGTGTGTGTGTGTGTGTGTGTGTGTGTGTGTGTCTGTGGGGGGAGGCAATATCTGATAGAAGTGGCAATAGGTGTATTTTCTATGTATGCCACTTAAACATTGCCCATGTTCTTAATTGTTAAAATTTTCTGCAATTACTTATTTTTAACTTTATTAAGATATAATTCACACACCATATAATTCACCCTTTTACCAGATATAGTCCATTCTCTTCACTCTTCCTACTTAATAGCATATTCACAGAATTGTAGATCCATCATCACAATCAATTCCAGAACATTCTCATTATGCTATAAAGAAGCCACATTCACTTTAGCCTGTCACTTTCCAATCTTACCACCCCTACCAACCCTGGGAAACCCCTAATTTATTTTCCATCTCTCTGGTTTTAGCTGTTCTAGACATTTGATATAAATACAGTCATACAATATATGGTGTTTTATATCTTTTTTTTTAACTCTATGTAGCGTTTTCAAGGTTTGCCCATGTAGTTGCCTGTAGCAGCATTTCACATCTTTCTGTTATCAAATAACATTCCATTATATGGCTGTACTATATTTTATTTATTCACTCATCAGTAGGTGGACATTCAGATTTTTTTCCACTCTTTGGCTTACATGAAAAATACTTCAGTGAACATTTATATACTACAAGTTTTTGTGTGGTCATATTTTCATTTCTCTTTAGATATACTTAGGAGTAGGATATACATTAGGGGTAGAACTCAATATGTAGCCATTTAAAGAACCACAAGACTGTTTTCCAAACCAACTGCAGCATTTCACCTTCTCATCTACAATGTAAAAAAAATCTAATTTGTCTACACCCTGACCAGTAGTTATCTTTTTTGTTATAGCTGTTTTGATGGATGTGAAGCATTAGCTCATTATGTTTTAATTTGCAGTTCTCTGATGACTAATGATGTTCAGCTTCTTTCATGAGTTTATTGACAAATTTTTGTATCTTCCTTGCAAAATTGCCTATTCAGACCCTTTGCCTATTTTTTTTACATTGGTTGTATTTCTGTTCTAAGTGTTAAGAATTCTTTATATATTCTAGATACAAATTCTTTATCTGATTTGTAACTTTTTCTCCCATTCTCTATGGATTATCTTTTCACCTTTTGAAAATTTTACTACCACATAAAAATAATATTCCAAGTATGTTTTCACTTATGATATTCTTTGAAGTACAGGTTTTTCATTTTTTACAATGTTGCATATTTTTTTCTTTATTGCTTGTGCTTTTGGTGTTTTTATCATGAAAGACTTCCATATATTTTAATAGTTGCTTGGTTGAGGTTTAATAATAGAATCACTGCATATCTTTGAAGTATAAAAGTTGATACATATGACATATACATATGCCTATAAAAATCATCCTAATCAGTAACAACTATGTTAATCACCCACAAAATACCCTCTTAACCTTTTTTAATCTACCCTTTCCATATCACTGATCTGCTTCTTGTCACTGTAGATGAGATTGCCTTTTCTAATATTTAGAGAAATGGAATCATGTAAGTATGTTGTCATATGCCTAGGTTCTTTCACTAAGCATAATATTGAGAGTACTATCAAGGAAGAAATTAAAAAGTTCTTAGAAGCAAATGACAGTGGATGCACAACATACCATATCTTACTAGAAACAATGAAAGCAGGTCTCCGAGGGAAATTTATAGTTTATAGCTACAAATGCACAGATTAAAAGAATAGATCGATCCCAGCTAAACAATAATGCATCTCAAAGGCCTGGAAACAAAAGAATAATCCAAATCCTAATCTAGTAGAAAGGATCATAGTAGAAATTAATGAAATTGAAATTTTTTTTTACAAAGAATCAGTAAGCTCAAGGACCCGAGTTCAATCCCTGGTACCAAAAAAAAAAAGAGAGAGATGGCCCTTTGAAAGGTTAAACAAGATTGATAAGCCCTTAACCAGACTTATGAAAAAAAGGAAAGAAAAACCTGAATCAGTGTAATTTGAAAAGAAAAAGATGAAATTACAATAGCTACCACTAAAATACAAAGGATTGTAAGAAACACTTTCAAAAATTTATATTCCAATGAGTTGGAAGAAGCAGGGCGTGATGGTGCATGCTTGTAATCATAGCACTCCAGAGGCTGATCATTGTGAGTTCAAGGCCATCCTGGGCTATATAGTGAGTTCAAGGCCAGTCTGAACTACTTAGAGACGCTGTGTCAAAAAACAAAACAAATAAATTAGAGAACCTAGAATAAATTGAGAAATTCCTGTTACATATCAGTTGCCAAAATTGAGCCAAGAAATATAAAAATCCTGAATAGACCAATAACAGGCAATAAAATAGAGGCAGTAAGAGACAGCCTACTAAGCAAAGCCCAGGACCCTGTGAGTTCATTGCTGAATTCTCCAAGAGCTTCATGGAAGATCTAACATTAAACTCCTCAAATTCCTCTATAAAATTGAAAGGGAAAGGAGCACTGCCAGTCTCATTCCTAAAAGCTAGCATTACCCTAATACCAAAATTGGACAAAGACTCAACATAAAAGAAAACTATAGATTAGTCCCCTTTATAAACACAGATGCAAAACTCCTCAAAAGATCCTGGCAAACAATACAACAAATCATTAAAGTATCACAGGGATGCATGGATGGTTCAACATATGCAAATCCATAAATATAATACATGACATAAAAAAGAGACAAAAAAACCCCACATAATCATCTCAATAGATGCAGAAAAAGCCTTTGACAAAATCCAACATCCATTCACGGTAAAAACCTTGACAAAAATAGGTACAGAAAAACTTTTCCTTAAACTGATAAAAGCCATTGATGACAAACCTACCATCATTATCATAATAAATGGGGAATAACAAACTTTTCTTCTAAAATCAGAAACAAGATGGGATGTCTATTCCCACCATTCCTGTTCAATATAGTGTTCAAAGCTCAGAGCAATCAAGCAAGAGAACAAAACAAAGGGGATGTGTTTAGGAAAGGAAGAAGTCAGGCTATCTTTATTCACAGATGACATGATCTTTTACATAGAAGATCCAAAAACCACCACCAAACAATGCTCAGAAATAATAAATCCAGCAAGGTACCAAGACACAAAATCAGTACACAAAAATCAGTAGCATTCCTGTACACAATGAACCTACCACAAAAGAAATCAAGAAAACAATCCCTTTCACAGTAGCTTCAAAAAAATTAAATACCTAGGAATTAACCAAAGCAAGGAAATGAAAGACCTCTATAACAAAAAATATAGTACACTGAAGAAAGAAATTGAAAGACATCTACTGTTCCTGAAATAGGCAGAACCAATATTATCAAAACAGCCGTAACTACAAAACTGATCTACACATTTGATGCAGTCCCAGTCAAAATACCAACAGAATTCTTCACACAACTGGAAAAAGAAATCCTAAAATTTACATGGAACCAGAAGAGACCCAGAATAACAAAAGCAATCCTAAGCAACAAAAGCAAAACAGAACACATCACAATCCCAAGTAATCAATTATGAAAACAATATGGTATTAATACAAAAACAGAAATGTTGATTGATCACTGCAGCAGGATAGAGGATGCAGAAACAACCTCAGGGACATTTCAATGATCTAAGCTTCATCAAAGGGACCAAATGTACTGGAGAATAGATAGCCTCTTTGACAAATGTGCTTGGAAAACTAGTTATCCACATGCAGAAGAATGAATGTAGACCCATATCTTGCTAAAATGAAAGCAAACTGAATCAGACCTAGATACAAAGACAAAAACACTATCTGATAGAGAATAAAATAGGTAAAACTTTTGAAGACAGGCATAGGCAAGGACTTTCTGAACAGAACCCCATTTGCACAAGAAATAACATCAACAATCAACAAATGGAATTATAACAAATTACAAATCTTCTACACAGCAAAGGAAACAGTTAACACAGTAATGAGACAACCTGCAGAATGGAAAAAAAAATTGCCAAATAATCCTAAGGCAAAGGACTGATATCTAGAAAATATAAAGAATACAAAAAAATAGACACCCCCCCTCCCCAAATAAAAGACCCAATCACTGAATGGCCAGTTGGAATAAATAGGCACTTATCAAAAGAAGAAGTACAATATATATATGAAAAAATGTTAGAGAATCTTTGGCCACTAGAGAAATGCAAGTCAGTAGCAACACCAAGATTCTGTCTTACTATAGAAAGAATGACTATCATCAAGAATTCCAAAATCAACAAGTACTAGTGAGGTTGTGGAGGAAAAGAAACCTTTCTACATTGTTGGTGGGAATGTAAACTAATAGAACGACTATGGAAATTCTTCAAAAAGCTAAAAATAGAAATTCTCTTTGACCCACCTATATGTCTTCTAAGAATCTTTTCAAAAGAGTTAAGGACATCATATTTCAGTGATACATGCATCTTCATGTTTATCGCAGTACAACTCGTAGCAGCTAAATCTTGGTAGTGGCCTATATGCCCATCAGCAGATGAATGGATAAAGAAAAAATACACACACACACACACACACACACACACACACACACACACATGATGGAGTAATACTGAGCCATAAAAAAGGATAAATTTAAGTCATTTATAAGAAAATAGAGGTACTGTGAGATCATAATATTGAGATAAGACACAGAATGTTAAATATCATGTTTCTCTATATGAGAAACCCAAAGTATAATTAAAGAACAAAATAAAAGATACATGATAGGAAACAGGGAGACACGGAGATGGTAGGGAATTTGAGGATGAGGGAGAGGATGAGAAGGAGAAATAAAAGGATCAAGATGTGATATGTATATTTACCAATTTCCCATGATGGATGGATATATATATATATATATATAGTATCTCAAATATATACTAATAAAAAATACTGAGAGTCATCTGTGGTTGTATATGTATCTTTTGTTTGTGGCTTATTATAACTAGAGTATTCAATTGTATAGACATAAATTTTCTTAGTGTATCCTAAATGTTGCTGATTATTTATGTTTTTACCAGGGCTCCCTGTTATAAATAGTCTGCTGTGAACAGTCATGTACAAGTCATTATCTGAACATATGCTTGCATGTGTCTTGGGTAAATACCAAGGAATGGAGAACTGGGTCTTTCAGAACTTGCACGTTTCACTTTTTGAGAAAATACGAAATACTTTCAGTTCTACATTGTTGCCAACATTGGTCTCCTTAGTGTTTTATCTATTGTTTGTAGTGTATCTTTTTAAATTTTATTTTTAATTTCTCTGTGATTAAGTATCTTCTCACATTCTTATACATTCTTATTCACTTTTCACATCTTTGTGAAGTGTTTGTTCAGGTCTTTTCCTCATATCTTAGTAGGTTTTTTAAAGTATTGAGTGTTAAAGTTCTTTATATATTCTGTGTGTAAGCCGTTTGCCTTTATATATGTTGTTTGCTAATATTTTCTCTCAATCTCTTGCTTTTCACTCTATGAACATTCTCCAATAGTTAAATTTTTCACTTATAGATTGTGGTTTTAATGTCATTACTAAGAAATCTTTACCTAAAGATTTCCTATTATGTTTTGCCCTTGTTACTATATTAGTTCTAGGTTTCCCATTTATGTTTGGATTTGATTACAGTTGATGCTTGTATATTGCACAAGGTATGGATCCAGTTCATTTTTTAAAACATTGTTCCAGCATGCTTTCCTCTCATATGAGAGTTACAAAAGTATAAATAAAGAGCAAAATAAAAGATAGGTAATGGGAAACAGGGAGATTGATCTTTTGCCAACTGGAAAGGGACCAAGAGATTGGGGTGGAATACAGAGGATTAAGATGTGTTACATACATGTACCAACTCCCCAAGATGAATGTAATCATTATATACCATAAATATATACTAACAAAATTAAAATTTTAAATTAAAAAAACTGTACCAGTACTGTTTATTGAAAAAAAAAATTCCCTTTTCTGCTCAGTTACCTCTGATTTTTTATGAAAACCAGTTGACAGTATCTCTGGGTATTTTGTTCCAGTGATATACTGTTTTGGTGACTTGTTTAAAATGACTAAGAATTCAGATAGTATTAGTCCTCTAACTTACCCTTTTATAAAGTCATTTTCACTATTCTGGATTCTTTGCATTTTCTGTAAACCTTAGGATCCACTGATCAGTTTCTGCCCCCAAAAAAGAAAGTTTGCTGCAATACTGATTGGATTACAATAATCTATAGATTAATTTGGTGATAATTTATATATTTACAGTATTGAGTTCTCTGGACATAAATGTGGTACATACATCTCTTATTTTATATCTTTAATTTTTTTCAGCAGTGTGTTCTTGGTTTACATGTATATGTCATATGCATATTTTGTCAGACTTGTACCAAATATTTCTTATTTTGACATTTATGACTGGTACTTTTTTATTTCAATTTCTGGTGGTTCTATATAGAAATACAACTAGCTCCTGTATTTCTGTTTCACACCAGTTAAAGTTACCTATTATTTCAAGTAATTTTTGTAGGTTTCATAGGATTTTCTAAGTACATTGTCATATAATTCCTGCATGGATTCTATTTGTGGTTTCTTTTGGGAGTTCTTTGTTGCTGATGTTGCTTCTTACATAGCTAGAACCTGTATTGCATTATTGAGTGGAAGTGGAAAGAGCAGAGATCCTTCTCTTGTAGAAACAAGGATCATTCAGTTTTGCACCATTAGTATGATGTTCACTCTTGATCTTCTGTCGATCCCCTTTATAGTGTTGAGAAATTTCCTTCTCTTCTGCCTTCTGTTCCTAGTTTCCTAAGAGTTTGGGTCAGAAATGGTTGTGGTTTTGTCCAAAACTTTTTCTGTCTTTATTAAGGTGATTATATGGTTTTTGTTAAATTAATGAATCACACTGATTTATTTTCAAATATAAAAGCAATTTTAGGTCCCTACAATAAACCCAACTTGTTCATGACTTTTCTCTTTTTTATATTCCTGTAGTCTTCACTTTGTAAGGTACCATATGCACTGAAATATCTTTATTATCAGAACTATGTCTGTGTGGTTCTTTGGTAATCAAAAAGCAGAGGCACAATTTCAAAATGCACAAATTTCAGTGAGCACTGTACTCTGCAAATAATCTGACTTTACTCCTGAACTTTATTTATTTGAATTTTGTTTTAAAATTTTGCATCTGTGTTCATGAAGGAAATGAGTTTATAGTTTTCTTGATAGGTCTTTGCTTAATTTTGGTGTATAATGCTGGCTGCATGGATTGATTTGGGAAGTATGTCCACCTCATCTGTCTTCTGAAGGGTTTGTGCAGAACTGATTTTTTTTTTTCATGGGATATATATAGAATTCATCAATGAAATCATCTGGGTCTGGACTTTTCTCTTTTAGAAAGTGTTAAGCTACAGTTTTAATTTTTTCAAACTATTCTTGCATGAACTTTTGTATATTTTAACTTTCAAAGAATTTGCCCATTTCGCCTAACTTGAGGATTGTGTTAGCACAGTTTTTATAACATTCCCTTATTATCCTTTTACTATCACTAAAATAATTAGTGATGTCAACTCTTACCTTCCTGGTATTAGATCTTTGTATCCTTTCTTTAAAACAAGAATTATAGGGCCAGGGATTTACCTCAATGGTGCCGCTACCTGCCTCACAAGTGCAAGGTCCTGAGTTCAATATCCGGTACCAGAAAAATTTTTTAAATAAAAATAAAAAAAGAATTATATAGCTATTCTGAATGGAACATAATCAATTTTATTGTTCTTTGAAAAAAATAAAAAACAACTTGTGTTTTCATTGATCTCTATTTTCCTCCAGGTTATTTCCTCTTATGTTGTTTTCTTTATTCCTCAAGACATTTAATTTACTCTTATATTTCTAATTTCTTAAAATGGAACCTGAAGTCAATAATTTGAGATGTTTTCTTTATTAATATAGGTGCTTAGTGCTATAAATATCCCTTTAAATACTACTATAGTGGCATCCCACACATTTTCATGTGCATTGTCTTCATTTTCATTCAATTCAAAGTACTTTCTAATTTTGCTTTTACTCTTGGATTATTTGGTAGTGTTATATGTAATTTCCCAGTACTTGAAGATTTTCTAGATATCTTTGTTGCTACTTTCTAATTTAACTCCATTTTGACCAGGGAACTTATTTTAATCTATCAGGTATTAAAAGAAGCATATTGAAAGCTTTCACCAATATGTTAAATTATTTTTTTTACCTTGCATGTCATAGTTTTTATGCTATGTAATTTGAAACTATTATTATGTACATAAACATTTAGTGGAATTCACTCTTTTTTTAACGGTAAAACCTTGGTGTATGGGCCGGGGATTTAGCTCAGTGGTTTCGCTGCCTGCTGCACAAGCACAAGGACCCGAGTTCGATCCCCGGTACCCAAAAAAAAAAAGAAAAAAACAAAAAAACCTTGGTTTGTGAACATAGTTCATCCCAGAAACATGCTTGTAATCCAAAGCACTTGTATACCAAAGCAAATTTCCCCATAAGAAATAATGGAAACTCAGATTCATTCCACAACCCCAAAATATTCATATAAAAATTACAATGCTGTAATATAATAAAGAAAATACAAATATAAAGAAAAATTAATCTGCACTGTCACTAACAGAATCACTGCCATCTATTGGCTCAATGGAATCTTTTTCTTTTCGTGCAACTTTAACAAGGAATTTATCAAATAACACTTTCTTTTGCCTCCTTCTGAGAATTTCGCTGAAATGTGACACTGCATTGTCATTAAAAAAATTCAGCACCTGCACTGCTACAGCCTTATTTGGGTGGTGGTTTTCTACAAAATTTTGCACTATTTCCCACATTTTACACATCTCCCTAATCTCATTTGAAGAGAGGGATTCCTCTGCCTTTTTCTTCTCCTCTGTAGACAAGATCTCCTCCATAACCTCTTGTTGCTGGAAAATGATCACCCACAATCACGCAGCAAGAGAGAAAGAGGAAGAAGAGGAAGAGGGAGGGAAAGAAAGAAAAAACAACCATGGCTCAGTTGTGATCATGTGATGTACTCATATTGCAAGACGTCACTCATTTATCAAGTCAAAGTTTATTAAAAGTGTCTTCTGAAACACTCTCAGAACAAGTGTCTCACAATCCAAGGTTTTACTGTATTATGAAATCACTCTTTAGTCTGGTAGTTTCTTTGTATTATTAATATAGTCATTCTGATTTTCTAATTTGTCTTAACATGATATATCTTTTTTTAACAGTTGTAATTGCTTTATTAGGATGTGATCACTTACTGTGCAACTCACTCATTTAAAGTGTGTAACTCAACAGTTTTTAGAACATGCATGGAGTTATATAATAATCCTTAGACCATTTCATTATGTCATAAAGAAACCTTAACCCATTATACTCACACATTTGCCAATTCTGGACATTTTATATAACTAGAGTCATTCAACGTGTAGCCCTTCACTTAGCGTATTTTCAAGGTTTGTCCTTCTATCAGTATACAACATTTTCAATTCAAATAATATTCCATTGTATACCTATTCCACATTTTGTCTATCCATTCATCAACTGATGGGTATTTAGATGATTTCCACCTTTTTGCTCCAACAAATAGTGTTACTGTGAACATTCCTTCACACAAGTTTGTGTGTAGATGTGTATTTTATTTCTCTTACAATATGCCTATGAGTGGAATCTAGGGACCATGGTAACTCTGTGTTTAACCATTTGATTAATTGCCAGACTGTTTCTCAAAGCAGATGTACCATGATACAACCCTCCCAGCAATATAAGAGGATCCCAGTTTTTCTGTATTCACTCTAACACTTGCTGTTAGCTGTTTTGTTTGTTTGTTTCTAAGGCAAAGTCTTGCTATGTCACTCAGGCTTGCCCAAAACTCCTCAGCTCAAGAGATCCTTCTGACTCAGCCTCTCCAGTAGGTGAGATTACAGGCCTAACCACACCACCTGCTAGCTCTGTCTTTTTATTATAGCCATCCTCTTGGGTGTCAAGTGGTTTCTCACTGTGACTTTGATTTGGACTTCACTAATTGCTTGTTTGTTGAATATCTTTTTATGTACATATTGGACATTTATTTATTCCTTCAAGAAATCTTTTATTCAAGGACCCATAGTCCATTCTTAAAAGTGAGTTTTAAGTTTTTAAAATATATTCTAAATTCAGTTCTCTTATCAGAAACATGATTGCAATCGCTTCTTGGCCTTTTGGCTAAGATCAAGTGTGGAAACATGATTGTAAAATCTTTCTCACATTTTGGGTTGTATTTTTGCTTTCTTCATAGCCTTTTTCATTGCCTTTTATCATCATTTTACATGTTTTCTTTTTTTTTGTATTAAATTCTTTCATTGGTACATTGTAGGTATACAACACAATTACATTTCTCATTGGGAATTGTACCTTTATATAATGCATCTTGGTTCTTATTTTTTCCCCATTCCTAGCCCTCCCTTCACACCCTCCACCTTTCCCTATTTACAAAGACTTTATTTCCATTTTTTCCATTTCTCATCATTTTTTCCTTTCCCTTCTTTCTTTTCCCCTGTGCCTCCCACTACCCCTACCCCTTTGGACCTTTTCTTCCTATTTTACATTATCGATTATTCATTCTAATAACTGGTACATTTTAGTTATACAATATAATGACATTTATCATTGGAAGATTGCACCTTTACAGTCTCTCTTGGTTCTTGTTTTTCACCCTTGCCCAGCCCTCCCTTCAACCCCTCCAGCCCTCCCTATTTAAAAAAATTTTGTTCCTGTTTTTCCATTTTCTCATATTAATCCCATTCCCTTCTATCCTTTCCCTTAGCCCTCCCACTTCCTTACCCTTTGCCCCGTTTCTTCCTATTTCACATTACCTATTATACATTTAGTCCTTATTTACACTTTCAGTTTCTCACACCAGAGAAACTATTCGGTATTTACACGTGTGTACTATTTATTTCACTTAAGAGTATTGCCTCAATGTGCATCCACTTAGCTATAAATGTCTCTAATTTCTCATTTTTCATGGCTGAGTAGTACTCCATTTTATAAAAAAGAACACATTTTCTTTATCCAGTCTCCAGTTGATGGGCATTTGGGCTGTTTCCAAGTTTTAGTTATTACAAACTGCGCTGCTATGAACATGGGTGCACATATATCACTGTGGTATGATTCTTTTAATTCTTTGGGGAAGATCCCCAGCAGTGGAATACCAGGGTCAAATGGGACTTCCAGTCCTAGTTCTTTGAGGTATCTCCATACTGATTTCCACAGTGGTTGCATCAGTCTACACTCCCACCAGCAGTGGAGCAGGGTTCCTCTTTCCCCACAGCCCCGCCAGCATTTGTTATTGGTTGATTTCATGATAGCAGCCATTCTTTCTGGAGTGAAGTGTAATCTCAGCATTGTTTTCATTTGCATCTCTCGAATGACTAGTGACGTTGAACATTTTTTCACGTATTTATTTGCTGTTTCTACTTCTTTGTCTGAGAAATGTCTGTTCATTTCAGATGCCCATTTTTGGATTGGGTCTTTAAATTTGGGAGGTCTGATCTTTTTAAGTTCTTTATAGATTCGAGATAGTAGACCTTTGTCTGAGGAAGAGCAGGTGAAGATTTTTTCCCACATTGTGGATTGTCTTTTCACACTGCTAGTGGTTTCTCTTGCTGTGCAGAAGCTTTTTAATAAAAAGAGCTCCCATTTGTTGATTGTTTGTGCTAGTTCATGGGCAACTGAGGTTTTGTTCATAAAATCTTTTCCTACACCAAAGTCTTCAAGGGTTCTACCTAACCTCTGTTCCAACTGGTTCAGAGTTTCTATTTTAGTATTTAGATCTTTAATCCATTTTGATTTTAGTTTAGTGCATGGTGAGAGATACAGGTCTAGTTTTAATCTTTGACAAGTTGAAGCCCAATTTTTCCAGCACCATTTATTAAAGAGGCCATCTTTCCTCCAGTGAGGGTGTTTGGCTCCTTTGTCAAAGATGAGATGGCTGAGTGTGTCTGGCGTTGTTTCTGCATCTTCTAATCTGTTCCACTGGTCCTCAAGTCTGTTTCTTTGCCAGTACCATGCTGTTTTTATCACAGTAGCTTTGTAGTAGAGTTGCAGGTTGGGGATTGTGATACCCCCTGCCATGTCTCTGTTACCTAGATTTGCTTTTGCTATTCTGGGTCTCTTCTTGTTCCAAATGAATTTTTGGATTGTTTTCTCAAGGTCTATGAAGTATGCTGCTGCGATCTCAATTGGGATTGCATTAAATCTATATAGCAGTTTTGGAAGTATGGCCATTTTCACTATATTAATCCTTCCTACCCAGGAGCAGGGGATGTCTGTCCATTTTCTGATATCTTCAATCTCTCTTTTCAGAGTGCCATAGTTTTCAGAGAAGAGGTCTCTGATTTCTTTCGTTAGGATGATTCCTAGGTATTTCAGTTTTTTGGATGCTATTGTGAAAGGAATTATTTGCCCTATTTCTCTCTCAGTGAGTCTGTCATTGGTGTAGAGGAAAGCTATTGATTTTTGTGGGTTGACCTTGTAACCAGCTACTTGACTGAATTTGGTTATTAAGTCTAGAAGACTTTTGGTGGAGTTCTTGGGGTCTTCTATATAGAGTATCATGTCATCTGCAAATAATGACAATTTGACTTCTTCATTTCCTATCTTTATTCCTTTTGTTTCTTTCTCTTGTCTAATTGCCGTGGCTAATGTTTCCAGAACTGTATTGAACAAGAGTGGTGACAGTGGACATCCTTGTCTTGTTCCTGATTTTAGTGTGAAGGATTTCAGTTCTTAACCATTTAGTATGATATTGGCTGTTGGTTTTTCATAGATGGCTTCTATCAGTTTGAGTTAGAGGCCATCTATTCCAATTTCTTGTAGGGTTTTTATCATAAATGCACGTTGGATTTTGTCAAACGCTTTTTCTCCATCTATGGAGATAATCATATGGTTTTTGTCCTTGACTCTATTGATATAGTGTATTACATTAATTGATTTTCGTATATTAACCCTTGCCTGCATCCCTGGGATGCATCCCACTTGATCAGGGTGTATGATCTTCTTGATGATCTTCTGCATTCTGTTTGCCATTATCTTATTAAGGATTTTTGCATCTATGTTCATTAGTGAGATTGGCCTATAGTTCTCTTTTTCAGTTGGGTCTTTCTCTGCTTTGGGGATCAAGGTGATGCTTCCTTCCAGGAATGAATTTGCGAGTATTGCTTCCCTTTCGATTTCATTGAAGATTTTAAACACTAGTGGCAGCAGTTCCTCTCTAAATGTCTTGTAGAATTCAGCAGTGAATTCATCAGGGCCCGGGCTTTTCTTAGTTGGTAAGTTTTTAATTACATTTTCCATTTCATTGGTTGATATTGGGTTGTTCAGAATTTTTAGGTCTTCTTCATTCAACTTTGGTAATTCATATGTATCTAGGAATCTGTCCATTTCTTCTGTGTTGTCCATCTTATTGGCGTATAGGTTCTGGAAGTAGGTATTAATGATCCTCTGGATTTCTGCTGAGTCTGTTGTAGTTTCACCCTTTTCATTCCTAATTGCATGGATTTGGGCCTTTTCTTTCCTTTTTCTGACAAAGTTGACTAAAAGTTTATCAATTTTGTTGATTCTTTCGAAGAACCAACTCTTGGCTTCATTGATTTTTTTGTATCGTTCTCTTAGTCTCCATTGCATTGATTTCTCCTCTGATCTTTATAATTTACTCCCTTGTATGAGCTTTGGGGTTGTCCTGCTCTTCTTTTTCTAGAAGCTTGAGGTTCAGCATCAGGTTGTTTAATTGGGCTCCTTCTGTTTCCCTAATATGCATATTCACTGCTATGAATTTCCCTCGTAAGACTGCTTTCATTGTGTCCCATAGATTCCAATATGTTGTACTGTCATTGTCATTTAATTGAAGGAACTGTCTGATTTCTTCCTTAATTTCCTCTGTGACCCATTGGTTATTCAGAAATGTGTTGTTCAATTTCCATGTGTTAATGAAATTTTTTGAGTTTCTTTTGCTATGGATCTCCAATTTCATTGCACTATGATCTGATAATTTACAGGGGATAACTTCAATTCCTTTGCACTTACTTAAACATGTTCTATGTGTGAGTATGTGGTCTATTTTGGAGAATGACCCATGTGCAGCTGAGAAGAATGTGTATTCTGATTTTGTGGGGTGGAAGACTCTGTAAACATCTGTTAAGTTCATTTGTTCAAGAGTTCGATTGAGTTCTAGTATTTCATTACTTATTTTTAGTCTAGTTGATCTATCTATTTGTGACAGTGGGGTGTTGAGGTCCCCCACTACAATTGTATTAGTGAATATATGGCTTTTCCTGTCCGTTAGTATTTGTTTTATATAGTTGGGTGCACTAGTGTTTGATGCATAGATATTTATGACTGTCATCTCTTCCTCTTGGATTCTTCCCTTTACAAGGATGTAGTGTCCTTCTTCATCTCTCTTAATCAGTGTTGGTTTGAAATCTACTTGATCTGCCAAGAGGATAGCTACTCCTGCTTTTTTTCGGGTTCCTGTTGCATGCAGTATTGTTTTCTACCCTTTCACTTTCAGTCTATGAGTTTCCTTTTAAATTAAGTGTTTTTCTTGTATGCAGCATATTGTTGGATTTTGCTTCTTGACCCATTCTGCCAGTCTATTTCTTTTGATTGGTGAATTGAGACCATTAACATTGATGGTTATAACTGAAACGTATTGACTTGTCATTGCCATGACTTTTTCTTTTTGTTGGGTTCTCCCCCTTTACATTTAATTTCTTCTCATGCCAGGTGGGTTCATTCTGCTTTGCTTCCTGGGGTTGTGATCCTCAATGTCGGTTCCTAGGCTATTGTGTAAAATTCTTTGGAGTGCTGGTTTAGTATTCACAAAGTTCCTAAGGTGCTCTTTGTCATGAAAGTATCTTATTTTTCCATCCATTTTGAAAGATAATTTTGCAGGGTCCATCAATCTGGGTTGGAGGCTGTTTTCTTTTAGGGCTTGGAATATGTCACTCCAAGCTCTTCTTGCCTTGATGGTTTGTGTTGAGAAGTCTGCTGTGATTCTGATGGGCTTTCCTTTGTATGTGATTTGTTTCTTTTCTCTGACTGCTTAGAGAACTTTGTTCTTCTGTTGTGTTTCTGGAATCTTAACAATTATATGCCTATGTGTAGATGTTTTTTGATCAAGGCTATTTGGATTTCTATATGCCTCACTTATCTGTATGTCAAGCTCTTTTCCCCTGCTTGGGAAGTTTTCTGCCATTATTTCTGTGAAGAGATTTTTTTATGTCATCTGCACTCTCTCCTGTTTCTTCATTGAGCCCAATCAGTCTTATGTTATTCTTTTTTGCATCATCTAGCAGCTGCTGGATTGATTTCTCATGTTCCCTTATAATTTTGAAGCAGTTTTTCTTTTCCTGGTCAGTAATTGCAATCTTATCTTCTATATCTGAAATTCTGTCCTCACACTGCCTCATTCTGCTGTGTAGACTTTCAATGGAGTTTTTCATGTCCTGGAAATCTATTTGTATCTGTTTTATGGATTCCATTTGTTTCTTATGTTGGGATTCCATCATGTTCCTGAGCTCCTCTCTAGATTTATTAATCATGTCTTGCACTAAGGGCACAATTTCTCCTGTTATCTGATAAATTAGTTCTGATTTCATTTTTTCCAGACCCCCTTTGGTTGCCAGTTCAGTGGGTCCAGGTGGTTGAGTATCAGAGGGTTCCATCTCATTTCCCTTTGGGGTTGCTGTAGGTGATGTGGAAGTCTGATTTTGAAACTTATTTATTTGTTTTCTCATTTCGACTGGGGCAGGGGGCTGTTAGCACCTGCACGGATTATCTCCTCTGAGCGGAGTCAGGTGGGACAGGGGCCGTGAGCAGCGGTAGGGATGGTGACCCAAAAGCCCTTTCCTGTGGGCTGGGAGCAGCCGTAGGGATGGTGGCCGGGAAACCCCTTCCTCTGGACCAGGAGCAGTGGGATGGTGGCTCAGAAGCCCCTCCCTCTGGGCCGGGAGCGGTGGTAGGGATGGTGGCCCGGAAGCCCCTTCCTCTGGGCCAGGAGCAGCAGGACAGAAGGTGGCCCAAAACCCTTTCCTCTGGGCTGGGAGCAGCGGGAGGGATGGTGACCGGGAAGCCCCTTCCTCTGAACCAGGAGCAGTGGGACGACGGCTCAGAAGCCCCTACCTCTGGGCCGGGAACAGTGGGACTCAGTACCTTGGTCTGGTGGTCTGGTGTCCTCTTCGCCTTGGTAATGTGGAATCAGGTGGCTGCCTGTCTGCAGTGGGGTGATTCGTCGTCTTCCGCGTGACTCAGGACCTCGCTAGGGCGTGCACAGACCTGCCTGTCTGCAGCGGGCTGATTCGGTGTCTTCCTTGTGACTCAGGACCTCTGTAGGGCGTGCACAGACCTGCCTGTCTGCAGCGGGCTTATTTGGCGTGTGTTCTGCGCGACTGGGGACCTCGGCAGGGTGTGGGCAGACCTGCCTTTCTGCAGTGGGGTGATTCGGCGTCTTCCACGTGACTCAGGACCTCGCTAGGGCGTGCACAGACCTGCCTGTCTGCAGCGGGCTGATTCGGTGTCTTCCGCGTGACTCAGGACCTCGCTAGGGCGTGCACAGACCTGCCTGTCTGTAGGGCGTGCACAGACCTGCCTGTCTGCAGCGCGCTGATTCGGCGTGTTCCGCGTGACTCAGGACCTCGGTAGGGCGTGCACAGACCTGCTTGTCTGCAGCGCGCTGATTCGGCGTGTTCCGCGTGACTCAGGACCTCGGTAGGGCGTGCACAGACCTGCTTGTCTGCAGTGGGCTGATTCGGCGTGTGTTCTGTGTGACTGGGGACCTTGGCAGGGTGTGGGCAGACCTGCCTGTCCGCAGCGGGGTGATTCGGAGTCTGCCGCGTGATTCAGGACCTCAGTAGGGCGTGCACAGACCTACCTGTCTGCAGCGGGCTGATTAGGCGTCTTCCGCGTGACTCATCTGTTTTTCTATTTAAGGTAGATTTCTTAGAGGTGGAATATAATTGAGTCTTAGTTTTTTAATCCAGTCTTATAATTTATAGCTTTTATTTGTGGATTTAAGCTATTTTTGTTTTGTGGCAGTATTGGTATAGTTAGATTTAAGTTGTCGATCTTGGTTTTTTTCTTTGATTTTTTTTTCCTCTTCATTTGAGATAGCTTAGTTTTTATAGGTTAGATCTTTAACTTTATCTTTTTAAAGTCCTAGAAGGAAAACTATTGCCATAAATGACTATATTAAATATTATAAATCTTTTAGTGAAGGATATGAACAAAATTTTAAGAAGAAAAAGGGAAGAAATATTTTCAACATATCAAAGTAATAATAGCAATGTAATAATAATAAATAATAATAGCAGTTATTAAAGGTGGTACTGTGCTATGTACCAGACACTATACTACACTTTACTGTGCATTTTCTTATTTAATCCTTACAGTGGTGATTTGAGGCAATGTACTATTATTATTCCCGTTTTACAAATAAGGATCTAAGAGTAACAGTCAGAGATCCAAAAATCAATAAGGAAAAGGATTTAAATGGCAATTCACAAAAGTATGAATAGCTAATAAATATAAAATAATACTTAGCTACAAATAGTCAGAAGAATGTGATCATATTTTTAAGTTATTCAACTGATAAGAGTAAGAAGCCATACCAATAGTATTGGCAAGATATGAAATACACACTGCTGGAAGTGTAAATTAGTATATTTCTAAAGGACCATTTAGCTTTACCTGTTAACATTTAAAATATGTATATCCTTTGGCCCAGTGGCTATCATCTAGAAATCCTTCTACCAGTTCCCAAAGAAAAATAACTTCCACGAATGTGTGTGTGCATGCATGTATGTGATGGAGAGCAGTTGGCAGCAACTTGCCCATCAATAACAGAATGTTAAAATGAATTACCTCTTAGTCGTGGGCTTTGGAAAGAACAAGCCTAGAGAAATACACAATTTGATGGGCTACTGGTGAGAGATAAAAGATGATGCAACTTAGATATCAAAAATCTTCAATCTGACAGTATGTCTTTTATTCATGAATATTGTTATTTAGTGGAAAAAATAGTCACAGAAAAATGTGTATACCTCAACTCCATTTAGTTTGGGGTTTTTTTTTTGTTTTTTAAGGATATATGTACTTACATATTTGTATGTGTCTAGAAGATTTAGAAAGATACACAGAAAATTGTTAACAATAATTATTCCTGAAAAGGAAAGATTTTGACTTTTGAAAAACATGTCTATTGAATTTTACAGTAGTTTTTGTTTTGATATGAAAAGAAAATTTAAAGATTCATTAATTCTAATTTTCAAGAATATAGAGAAAGTGATTCAAAAGAAGCAAATACATTCTTTCCAAGAGTTTCAAAATAAAATGTATCAAGGTTTTTCCCTCTTGAGCTTAAATCAGATTTTATTTTTAAAGGTAAAATGCTGAGTTCTGCCTTTAGAATTCAGTGTAATTTAAAAGATTGAACTTTTACACATCCCAAGTTCCACAGTACAAGACAAAGGCAGTTAGTGATCCCAAAGACATTTATAATTTTTATAAACATTTATCAAAAATTGAAAATGAATATTTTTCAGTACTAGGGATTGAACCCAGGGTTGCTCTACTACTGAGCTACATCCCCACCCTTTTTATTTTTTACTGTGAAACAGGGTCATACTAAGTTGTCCAGGCTGGCCTAGAACTAACAATTCTGCCTCATCCTCCCAAGTAGCAGAGATTGTGGAGATGTGCTACTGTGCCTAACCTAAAAATGACATTATGCAACTACAGTAAAGGTTTTGTTTTAGGTTACTGTTGTATATTTGAAATTGTGACCAGTGTTATAATCATGAAATCTATGCAGTGGCTTTGAAAAGAGAAACAGGGTAGATGCTCACTCAGAAGGCTGCCAAGTAGGGTACATTGGTCATAGAATATGGAAGAAAGCCTGCTTGTATCACATGTTCTCATATTTTAATATGATCTAATAACAAACTAGAGTATGGTTCATCTCTATAAAGTTTCTAGTAAAATTGTCTTAAAAGTTAGAATAGGTAATTTACCAGAAAAAATATTATAAATTAGAATTAAAAAACAATTGTTGGAGAAAAAAACCAAGAAATTATTTATTCTTTCTAGTGGAGGAATACTATTACATGTTAGGTCTTGAACAAACGCAACCTAAAATTTTCCCAGTAAATGTTGTAGTCTGAGATTTTTTTTTCATTAAAGAATTATTTTGGCCAGTGTTCCTATTGGAATATTTATCTGAAAAAAATAAGCCAATCATGCATTATTGCATCATGCATGAATATTTTGTACCTAGGTCTCCAATCTGTGTTAAACATTTAGAAATTTTCCTTTCTTATAATTGAGACTGTTTCTCTTTTCCTAATAACCCAGACACAGATTAAGATTTTTACTAAACACAAGGAGTCTGTCTTTACATATTTAATTAAAGTAATTAGAAAAGTTGAACAATAATAAAATTTAACCCCTATAAACTAGTAGTCTATTATTTTCTATGGACATAGTATGAAGTGAAGGAACGTATGTATATATGTATATGCATGTATGTGCATATGTTTATGTACATATATATGGAAGATGCTTATAAAAGTCATTTTATATGTGTGTATGCATATATACATACTATGTATATGGGGAATGGCTATAAAAGCTATTACTATATTTGTGTGTACATATATACATATACATGTGTTTGTATACATATTATATATGGAAAATGACTACAAATAAGAGCCATTACATAAGATCATAGTTTACAAAGTTACTTTTATAGCTAAAGTAAATATTTTTACTTGGCATTGTATTGCACTTCATAATAGGAATGATGGTAATATGTACTACTTTTGCTAAAGGCTAACCAAGAATTGTCCCAAGTACTACACTTTTCTGTTTCATATTTTGTTTTATTTTTGTAATAGTCTCATGCTGTAAAAACTTTTCTTACTGAGTTTACAAAGGAGGATCTTGTTCTTAGGTTAAATAACTTATTCAGGGTCATTTATCTGCTAAACAACAGAGCCAGGATTTGAATCCAATAATCTAAGCTAATGACTACTCTGTCCGTAGTGTAAAATTTAAGAGAAAGGACTCCATAGCTGTTCTGTTATCTGAGAGATTTTGAGCAGTATAGTAGACCCATCTGGATGTTTCCCTGGATATATGCTGTAAATAACAAGAGGCAGATGAATCTTCCCTTAACCTAACTAACCTAAGTTGTTCGTATGTCAGGCCAGTCATAACTTGAGGGTCCACTGTATCTACCTTACTATGTGTTGGAGTAGGTGAAATTCTGCTGTTGTAGATTCGTTACTTTGAGTTTACAGTCTTGGGGGTATCAGGAGTTTCCAGTTAAAATTCAAATACTCATTGAGTAGTAATACACATCTACAGGTCAAGGAATGAAATAATGGGACACAGGGTCTGTGACTGTGGAGTAAGAAAGGAAGAAGGAGGGATAGATTTAGAAATTCCATTTAAAGAGGGAAGAGGCCAACAGCTAGCTGAATGGCCTCAGAAAATCAGAGGATTTTTGCCAGAGGTTGAGAAAACATAGCAAATAACTTTTTCTTAAATAACTGTACAATAATCAAAAACTGAAGGAATTTTTCTAATCTTCATTTCCCATCTCCTTTGATTCTAGAAAACACAGCACAGCTGTTGGTGTATAGCATTGATATGTTGTATAATTAAGTGTCTTTTGTTTGTTATACAGCAACCAGCAGGCTTTTTTACTGGAGAATGTTCCTTGTAACAGTGCAAGCTGTGAGGGGGCTCATCGGATGTTTAAAGTCTACTGGGACCTGACAGACCTAAATCAAATCAGAGATGCTGTGGTTGCCACCTTTTTTGACATTTACGAAGATGTAAGTTCACAGTTATCCTGTGTGTTTGGGGTTTAATTGCCATCTACCTCATTTCACTTTACCTTCACCCTTTTTGATCAGAAAATATAGATGATATGAAAGCAAAGAATTTATTAAAGAAAGGCCTTTGGAAGTTATATAGTAGAGGGAGAAAAAATTGACAGATTGCTATAATCAAATAGGAAAATGCCCTTTTCTCATTTTGTGCTCATTGGGATTAAACTTCCAAAGAATGCTTTCACACTGATGAATCCATAGAAGCAGAGTCAAGGGAGAGCAGACTTAAGCCTGAGAAGATCACAGAAGGATGAACTCCATGCTCAATCTTCTTTTTGTGGTGGAAGTAGCACCTATTGCTGCAAATCCTTGTAATTCTCTTTGATTGCCAGGTGACCTTGTGAAAGGCTTTCCAGTTTCCCCTCCTGAAAAGAAAAGTCAGATTACTGCTCAGAAAAATAATGAATTTTGAAGAAAAACAATTAAATAACAGTTAATGTATCCAAGTATATCCTTGCAAAATCATTCATTTTAAAAGTTAAATTCCCATCAGGACAGTTATGTCTCCATTAGCCCAGTTTGGGGTTTTATTTTGTTCTTTTATAAGAGGCTTATTCTCAATTACAAATTATACAAATCTTTGTTTTCCTGTTTGTCCAACTACCAAATCTTATTTCAGTTTACAGTAGCAGTTTCCAAGCAAAAAAGTAATTGACAGAAATATTACAAAGGAGAAGACAATCAAGAGAATTGACTACACATTAATTTTTAATTCTGTACATCAAAAATACTATAAAAGAGGGGCTGGGGATTTAGCTCAGTGGTTCCGGTGCCTGCCTCGCAAGCACAAGGATCCGAGTTCAATCCCTGGTACCAAAAAAAAAAAAAAAATTATAAAAGAAATTTTAAGTTGTTTTTAAATTGGGGAAATAATTTTGCTATGAATGAGTCAAATAATTAATAACCTTACTATAAAAAAATTCATACAAATGGATACATTGCAAAAAAAAAAAAGACTCTGGAAAAGTAGAACACAGTCAACTTACAGGGAAAACTGTACATGAATATATGATAAATAGCCAGCCCCTTGAGGAGAGCCGAAGGAATGCCACTGTAAATGAGCCCTCATTCTTTTCTTCAATAAAATTACCAAAGCGTCCCCTTTTAGTCAAGAAAAAAAAAATAGTACACAGTGATGGCAGGAGCAAATGAAAAGGTCTGTCCTCTCTTTCTCTTATGGCTGGAAAGGATCTGGCAACCCCTGTAACAGATACTTTAAGATGTATGCAAAAACGTGAAAAAGAAAAAATAAAATGTATGCAAATATGGCCAGAAGGAAATATACCAAAATATTAACATTTATGTCCAAAGATAAAATTAAATGTTTTTCATCTGTTACTATTTAAAGTTGTGTATCTGTATATATATGTACTTTTTAATTTATTTTATACATCAGCTTGAGTAAATAAGATTTATACTTAAATGGTAAAACATGCTGTTTGTCACTATGACAGAATACCTGTGATAATCAGTTTAAAGGCATAAAAGTTTATTTTGGCCTTAATTTCAGAAGTTTGCCCCAGGGTTGTTCAGCTCATTGGGTTCTGCCTTGGTATTACAGCTCATCATAGCAGGAGCTAGTGATGGAGAAAGCCTGCTCACCTCAGGGCAACTGGGAAATAGAAAAGGAGAAAAAAGGGCCAGGGTCCCCATATCCCGGGGCCGCCCCAGGGCCCTCACTTCCTTCGAGGCCTCACCTCTTGAAAGTCCCACAGGCTGGCAACCAAGCTTTGAACACACAGGACTTTGGGAAATGCTTGTCTAACTAGCACTTGCCATATATTTTAATGGTCTTTTTCTTGATTCATCTAGTAGTTTGTTCTTACCATTCTTCTGTTGTTTTTTTTTCAGGGAATCTTGGACATTATAGTACTGAGTAAAGGATATACAAAAAATGATTTTGCCATCCATACACTAAAGAATAACTTTGAAGCAGATGCCTATTTTGTTAAAGTCATTGGTAAGTATTTTAAATATTAAAATTTAATATTTTATTAATATTCTGTTTGCCTCTCTCCCACACCCCACCCCAATATTCCAAAAGGCAAAGACAGACTCCTATGTAGTCTGTGTACAGCTGTCCAAATTCTGAAATCAGCTCTGGGATAACACCATATTATCTACACATAGGCCCCATTCACATTTCACTAGCTGTCCCAAAGTGAGTACCTTTTCGTTCTAGTCCAGGATTCTGCCCAGAATCCTGCTGCATCTCTCACGTGTTTTCAGACTTTTTCAATCTGAAACAATTCCTTAGTCTTTTTCTATTTTTCATGTACAGTGCTTAACAGTTTAAAAGAATGCAGCCATTGCACTCTCTGAGATAATCCTGTTTTCTCATGACCTGTCTCAGATAATGAATTCTTTGCAGAAATTCTATTGCAAGGACTTCTCAGTCCATCATGTCATGACTGCAGGATGTTGACCTGCCTGTCTCACCGCTCTGACATTAATATTTTTCTCTTGCTTGTGTCAATGACTGCCAGATTTATCCATCCTAAATTCACTGTTTTCTCTTGTTAATTATTTAGGATTTTTAAAGACATATTCGGTTATATTTAAATACACATTTCTCATCAGTTCTCAACCTGCTACCCTTAGAGTTCATTAATAGCTCCTGCCTGAATCAACCTTCATTTGTCAAATAGTGATTCTCTTTTCCCATCATTCCATCTATATTTATAAGATAGCCTTTCTACTATTCATCTTATACCTCCCTTGACCCAAATCCTGAATCAGACATTTTTCCATTTAGTCTTGTTCCGTTTGATAGAGCATGCATGTAAAAGGCACATTCTGGATGTTCAGTGTGCTCGTGCTAGTGAGTTGTCACTTCCAATTTTTCTGTGGGCAGCAGAAGTAAAAAATCACAAGTATGGCTTCACAGACAGACAAATATGCACCTTTGTAACTATTTTCACATATTTTATATGTACTATAAAAGTACATCCATTTCTGATCCAACACAGTACTCGAAAGTTCTTTCTACTCTCTTCTTTGTCTGTAGATATCTTTTCTAAGAGTGAGAATTGTTCTGATGTTCCTCAGTGTGTTGTTTTTTTACTGTAAACAAATCACAGCCATGCAGGCATCTCCTCCCTCGACATCTGTGTTCATCATAAACATGGCTTGTAATTCCCAGCACCGTAGGAGGCTGAGACAGGACGCTTGCAGGTTTAAGCTCAGTCTGCACAACTTAGTGACTTAGGAAGACCCTGTTTCAAATTTTTTAAAAGGGGGGGAGGTTTGGGGGCTTGGGAATGTAGCTCAATGTGAAGACCCTGGGTTCAATCCCTAGTACTACCATCCAAAGAAGCAACCTTCCTTTATTCATTTATTTTTTATAGATACCTTAAAATTTTTCTGCATAGACAACTGTCATCTGCAAGGAGGAACGGTATTCTTTCTCATCTCTGCCATTTTATATCATCTTTTCTTATACTAGCTAGAAAGAAAGTTAACTGCAGGCATCCTTACCTTGTTTCCAGTCCTAAGGTGCAAAAATTAAAGTAAGGAGAAGGCATTCTATCTTTCTCCATTAAGTATACTACATACAGGGGTTTTCTTTTTTTGCCCTGTTACCATATTAAAGAAGTTCATTCTATTCCTGGTTTACTGACAGTTTTACTATGAGTTAGTGTTAGAAGATGACTTTTTTTGTTACCTTTATTATCTTCCATCACTTTGTTTATCAATGAAATGTAACATGTACTTTGTAGGAATATTTATTACAATTTTTAAATGAGCATACAAAGCTAACAGAAAAGCAACCAAACAATGAATGAGTGTTGAGAGATTTGAGAAATGAAAATGATAAAATATGTAAACTCTTCTTTCTAAACAGCAAATTATCTTAGGATACACTAAGAGTGGCTCCTATCTTCATTGTTGCTGCAGCTACAAAATACTGATACACGAGCTTAACCATTTCTGTACTTTTTATTTCCGTTTGAGCATCTCCTCTGCTATTTTCATGGAGTATTGTTTGGTTATTTCAGAACTAAAAAAAATTAAAATACCATACACTGCTTATTTAGTACGCTAGTAACTTACGTATTTGAAAGCATGTTTTTTTCTCAGTGGTTTTTTTTCAACTGTAAACGTCAAGATTAGAAAATGAAGGATCCTTAAAACTTGCTAACTGTAATTTTTTTGTTAGTACATATTTGTGGTACACAATAAATACACTCATTATGGATAGTTGATACATGTACATGACACAACTTAATTCTTTTTGCATCCCCTTCCATTTCTCCTTTCCCCTTCCTCCATCTCTTGGTCCCTTTCCTATTTTCAAAAGCTCTCTTAAAGTATAAATAAAGAGGAAAATAAAAGACAATCAGAAACAGGGAGACAGATCTTTTGCTAACTATAATTATATATGTAGTCAGTACATTGAAACAAAGTGTTTTTGGAGTAAGAGTTTGGGATTTCATTGTTTACGGATAAATTACTAAATCCACTGTAGCCATTTGACTGATGCAAACTTTAGTTCCAGAGAAAGAGTCAAAAGAAGTCATATCATCCCTAGGACAAAAGTATATCAAAAAATCTGTTCTTTAACCACAGATCACTAAAATAATCTTCTTTTGTAAAGAGCAACACATTGTAAAACATATAACCTCCTTTCCTCCATCCCAGGATATTGAGAAGCACTCTAAAATAAAGGTTATTGTGCCATTTGTATTAGCATCTCTCTCTCTCTCTCTCTCTCTCTCTCTCTCTCTCTCTCTCTCTCTCTCCTACTTAATGGTAGTAACTGTCTTATCTTTGATTCTGTGGTGCTAAACACAGGGTCAGGCACATAGGCACTCAGAAAACTTACGTCAAACAACGAGCTGCTTTCTGACATATGAACTTACTGTCTTAATTTAAGTATATTCCCTTTTCCTCTAGAAATCAGGCAGATCTTGATGCCCCTGACCTCATATTCTGTCTCTATGAAGCATTCTACTGCAACATGAAATGCCCAGTCAAGGACACATAATCCACCTTCACCTATTTTCTGACACTGAAGACACAGCTCATTAGTAATCCGTGTCTTTTTAAAGAGAAGATTGAAATACCCTAGTGGACAAGTTACCCTTTCCTGCTTTAACTTGTCAAGCCTATCCAGCTTTTCAGATTTTGTGTTAAGTAGAAACTCAAACTGCATTTCATAGACTTACACCCAAAATGTATGGAAAGCATAAGAAAATGAATATGAAAAGACTTTTCTCTCATTATCTTAATAGAATACTATAAAACTAACCCTTTGATCAAACCTAGAGTAAATGTTATTTGCCCAAAAAATATATATTAAATTCAAATTAGTAATAATTCTATTTCAAAATACTATTTCTCTTTGAGATGGCTATAGCATCTGTGTCCTTCACTTCAATTTTGCCAGTCTACTTTAGAGAAACTAATTTCTCAGATTCACACCTTCAAAAAATACAACTTATTATTTAGTTTATATGAAATATGTATGTGTATATACCTGGATGGATTGAATATTACTGCCTTCTGGAACAAATTGAGGAATAAAGAAAATTTCAAATGAAAGAGATTAATTTGGATATTGTTAGGACAAATCAAGTTCTTCCTACATTCAGCAAGTTCATTTATTCAAAACTTAAAACCACTCATATTAAAAATTCTGTTTTGTGCTCTCAAAAATGAATGTCTGAATTTCTGTGCTTGTTACAAATGTAACTTATGTGAGGGCATGTGGCCATTGCTCTCCCTGCGGGAGTCCATAGGTTCCTTCATGGGACAAGTCCTCAGACATAAGGAATATAAATAAATCATAGCATAGGATTTTCCTGACTTTGGGAAGGAATTCAGATTCCCAGCTGTAGTCATACTATGCTAAAGAGAGAAGGCAGGTATCAGTGTGAAGCAGAATCAAAATCTTTCTTTTTTATATGGTATTAGATATTTGGAAACTGTGTGGGAAATGCATACATAAATGTTAAGATCCTGAGTCCTTTCTTGATATTTACTCATGACATTTTTTAAAACTAGAAAACAAGGTTCAGGGAATCCTTGAGATGGAAAAGGCCTCAGAAGGCATCTTGCCCAAGTCCAGCCTACTGCCAGTCTCAGCAGCTTCGCCTGAATGTATTGTAAGGAAGTCTTATGTGTTCACCAAGCCATGAAATAGCACAGACTTCCTTTATTAAATGACTTCGTGGGTAGAAACAGTCTATCCTAAGTCACTGTGTGCATATTTAGTAACTTCTATCCAGTGATACTATTTGGTGTCAAGTGGTAAGCCCTTGATTGGTATCTGATGAATAAAACCAAATAGTATACCAGATAAAATTACTACAGTTTTATCCTTAAAGCAGATCCTAAATTATAACTGTAGAAACAGAATACCTGTATACACATCATGGTCTTGTCAGGAGAAAGTGAACTGCTTTAAAAAATTATGTAGTAAGACAACAAATGGCTTGAGGATGAAGAGTCATGTCTTAAGTTTTTCTTGAAAGTTATCCAAGGAAGGAAGGTGGGGTAGATGAAATAAGATTGGCCATGCTTTTAACAGTTATTAAAGTTGTAGGAAGTGTATATAAAGTTCATTATTTTTTTTTAATTTTTATGTACTTGAAATTTTGTTTGAAAAATCTTGGTAAGGGCTAGGGATGTGACTCAGGTAGAATGCTTGCCTAGCACATGTAATACCCTAGGTTCAATCCCGTATACCACCCATAAAAACAAAAAAGGAGGAAGGAAAATCACTGTAAAAAGAATTTTTTTGGTAAAAACCATTTTTAAAAAGACAAGCATGGCTGTGCACACCTGTAATCTCAGCATTTTGCAACGCTGAGGCAAAAGGATTACAAGTTTAAGGTTAGCTGAAAATGTAATAAGACCCTGTCTTAAATAAATGAGTTAATTAATTCAGACATACATACATTTTAAAAAGAAAAAACCCAAAAGACTCTCTGACCTGTGACTTCCTAGCCTAAATTAAGATAAGTACCATGGGTAACACTCCTGTCTGAGTAATATTGTCCCTACAGAAAGGTTCTCCCTCCACACATCTTTAAGCCCAAGTCTAGAAATAGCCAGTTTGGTGCAGCAGGTTTTAGATTTAGAAAACAGGATAATTTTGCATTAAGGATATTAACATAAATATTAATAACATACTTTACAGAAAGGTCACAGGAAATGAGATACCAATTTAAAGCAATCATTTGGAAGAAAAATAACCTTCTAGTCATTTTATTATGCCCTTCTACTTTTTCCTTTGATTGTTACTTGTTTGCCTTATGTCAATTACTACTATGTAATTACCCTTTCAAAACCATATATAATGTCCAGAGTTGATTTTGCTCTAAAATTATTCTGTTACCCTAATGCTCAAACCAGTCTAAACTAAAGGTCATTCTTTTTCAATTAAGTAAGTTTGTGTACTTACGCTTTTACATGTGGCCAAGGAAAGGTAAAGCTGTCCTGCTGTCGTCCCTCTGCCAGCTGACATAGCAGTACAGTCCCACCACATGTGGATAAAGACAGGGAACCTTATATACTGCAGGATTGTGAGGGTCCCTGGCTCCTGTAAAGAAGACTAATTCTTAGGTGTAGTTTTTGTTGTTCTTGTCAGCTACATTTGGAGACTCCAGATTCTAATTCTTAACTACTAGAATTTAACTCATTTTTAAGAAACATATGAACCTATTTTTTCCTAGCACTTTTAAATATTAGCAGTATCTTCATTTATCAAACAAAACGAGAACTTTCCTTTAGAAATCTTTTATTCTCCTGCCTGTCTCCAGATTTTGTTGAAATAATATGGAAATTTATTCCTGGATGTTTAATTTTATCTTTTATGCCTTTATTTTACAAATTCTTAATAATTCACAATCATATTATCAATAATTATTTAAGCTTAAAAATTTTCCAGCTTTATTGCTGTCATTTTTCTTATATACCACATCTTTGCCTTTTTTCATTTTGTTTCCTGGGTTTTTTTCTGGTTTTTGGTTTTTTGTGGGGGTTTTTTGGTGGAGTATTTCTTCCATTGATTTTCACAAAACTAGCATATAAATATATTTTCTGAGAACATACTAGTATGTCTTATGATATTCTTCTGTTGGCCTCACATATTAACACTACACTGTTGCTAGTATGGAATCTCACACAGAATTTCTGTGTTCTTCTTGCAGTAGTATGATAGTCTTGGAAATTCCTTTGCCAACATGTTCTGTTTAGGTGGGAGCCATTTATATGATTGCTCACTTTTAAACTATTGTTTATCTTCATGTATCTGAGAATTTTACCTTGCTTATATTTCTAAAAACAGTCAGTGGTGATAGGTAGTGTGGATAGCAAAAGCAGTTGTTTCACTATGTAGTTCTGCCTGGCAGAGGATTGCCGCACTCCTTGCTCCCCTGCTCATGTAGAAGCTCCTCGCAGCTGGGAGCCAACCTGAGATGGTAGCTGTATTTGACCAAGACGTTAGCTTGGGAGCTCTCAGAGAATACAGCCAAAGTGATATATATATCCAAGTTGAACTCCAACTCCCTTCTCTGAGAGTCATTAGCTCCAGACTGGAAGAGTTTCTGACTTATTCAGTGGAGAGGGGTGACAGCCTTAGGCTCTCAGAGTCTTAACCAAGTTGTGCTTTCTTCCAGTGACAAGGAGAAAAGCGAAGATTCAGGGAGGCAGAGGTTATTAGACAATCCCACAGCTTCGCTGAGACTTTTTTGTGTTTTTCACCTTTAGTATTTTTTAATAAAATTATTTAGTCATCTGAAGTTATTTAGATCACTGTATAGAAGAGCCAGCGTATCCCCCACTTAATAAGAAACAGCACATGACAAATGTAGCTCTTCCTAATATGAGCCTCTGGCCCAGTTTCCTGGAGACCTTCAGCCTGCCCTTTTTCCCCAGGCCCACCATGCTTGTTCTCAGCTGCTACAGCTCAAAGATGATCAGATGATCAGGCTGCTTGACTTGGTCAGCACCAATTAGCTTTTCTTATTTTTATTCACTTCTTTTCTATCATTTAGAAATTTCTGAAAATACCTGCCATTTATATATTTTAATCATTCCATTGCTACTTAGAGAATTCAGGTAGGTAAATATATATTTTAGATTTGAAGTTACTTAATAAATGTTTTTTCAGATAGACTTACCTAGAGCCAGTAGGTTTATTTTTTCATGTATTTATTATACTTAGTGTACAAAGTGATATTTATATACACACATGTGGGCTGATCAAAATATATGGTGAATTTTAACTTTTAAAAAATTTATTGCAATAAAAGATACTTGCCATTAATCTCCTTGAAGGTATTCCCCATCACTTCAAACACACATCCCATCATTCTTGCCACTTTATAAAGCCGTCCTGGAAGTCCTCTTTTGTGAGTGTTATCATGAGGTATGATCAAAAATACAGTGAGTGTTGCTACTGTGTGCCATGCAGTGGAAAGACAGGCTCATAAAAATCACTGCGATGTGTCATCTCTGTCCACCTTATTCACGAGATCTGGCACTGTGCAACCTCTGACTGTTCTCCAAAGTCAAAATGGACACTAAAGGTAAATGTTTTTAATGGATTCGGGATATTGAGCAGCCACAAAAGCATGACTAAAGACAGTCACAACAGTGGACTTGCAGAATGGCTTCAGAAAGTGGCAAAAACCATGAGATAAGTGTGTTTGAAATGAAAGGGAGGATTTTGAGGGGAATTAATGGTAATGTGTCTTTTTCTGTAATAAATTTTAATTGAAACACCGTATTTTTCAGTTAACATGTATTTTGAAGGATTTAGATCTATCATCTCATTTTACCTGTATGTTTCTAAAGGTGAAAATTCTAGATTTATCAAAATTTTAACATTTATATATATATAATGTGTTTGTATGTATATTAATATGTATAAAACATATACCTACACTATTTAACATGTTGTATACATGGAGAACAGAACTAAAATTACTTAGAACAAAATTTGTACCTTACATTTCTTTTTCTGTGCTGAAGTTTTTTACATGCCACATATGATTTTATAATTAAAACAATAATGAACAGAGAATGGATAATCAGTAAAGAAAAAACATCTTTCTATGAACTACTTGAAAAATGTTGTACAAATAATAAGAATAGCAGTGGCAGAGTTATTTCACACATCTATACAAAGCTTGAGTAATTGATAGAGACATTGTTTTCTATTCATTCATCTGCCTTAAAGAAACAAAAGCTAAAGATGTTTTCAGCAAATGGATGTGAATTGTCATCCATAATCCATGCTAGGAGTTTTTACTTTAAATACTCCTAAAACCAATACACAGTATTGACTTTTATAGCTTTGATTTTATTCAAGTCATCTGTCTCCCAGCTTGCTCACTGGTTTAGTGATATAGTATTTATGCATGATTATTTTGGATTTGGTTTTGACATCTGTGTGAAGTAGCTAATTTTAAGTGGAATTATAAAGCTAGAAGCCAATTTTTTAGACTTTTAATAGTTATAAGAGTACATGGGTTAGGCTGAGGATTTAGCTCAGTGGTGCCCCGCCTGCCTCAGAAGCACAAGGTCCTGAGTTCAATCCCCAGTACTGAAAAAAAAAAGAAAGAATACATGGGCTATTACATATAGTGTGCTTTAACATAATAAGGGTCCAAGCATAAAAAAATTAAAAAGAAATTCCAAGCATAGTCACTTTCATTCTCATTTCGACAGCACATGTACCAAGCACAGTCACTTTAAAGGAAACTCATAATTATGCATCCCATTAGCTATATTTTAAACTAATTAAATGTATTGATAACCATAATCTGTTGTGTGTCACATAACTCATTAAGTATTTTAATTACTGTTTTTCATTTAATTCTGACTAGGCTATTTTCGTATAGATTTCATTGACTTTTTAAAAAATCTTTGGTTTTAAAAGTCTAGGAATATTAGAAATCACTTTAAGAATGGTTTATTTAAAAGAGTATTAAAATATAATAAGTCAAGGGCCGGGGATTTAGCTCAGTGGTTCCGCCGCCTACCTCGAAAGCACAAGGACCTGAGTTCGATCCCCAGTACCAAAAAAATATATATACTAAGTCTATAGAATTTTATAATATGATTACAAATAATATATAATTCTAAAAGATTATGAAACAGTTAAATTCATTAAACTTCTTAGAATTAAATGTAGGTGAGACGAGAACATCTAGTTAACTAGAAAGCATTTAGTAACACTTGCACAATGCTTCACAGCCACAATTCTTGTCTTCAAGAAGGTCATGATAGTGAGGAGCACAAATAGCAGAAGCTTGGAGTTATACAGGTGTCTGTTCTATTAAATTCTCCTTTCTCACAATGAGCTGTGTATGTATTTTACTGCACCTTCCCACTTGATGTTACAGTTGCTTAAGAAAAATGAGTTTGTGGGCCCGGGATCTAGCTCAGTGGTTCCACCACCTGCCTCGCAAGCACAAGGTCCAAGTTCGATCCCCAGTACAAAAAAAAAAAAGGAAAAATGAGTTTCACTTCACTTATAAGTATACTGTATACTTTTATATCCATTTTTAGAAAGTTTAGGCTTTGACTATAATTATAGTAACTTCAGCCTTGGGCTATCCCCCCCTTAACTAAATACAAATGATGAAATGTTTATTCTGATATTATTAGAGAAATTACATTCTTACACTCATTTAATAGACTGCTGGTACATTTTACTTCCTCATAAGCTTGACGTTATAGAATCTTAAATTTCAGGATGTCACTTGTAGAAATTGCCATTAGAGTCTGTCTACCCTTTTTTTGTATTTTGCAGCAGAAAATTAAAGCATTAGTTGTTGATAGTGTTGGTAAAATTTCGATTTAGTATTTTCTTATTTTATGATTACAAAAGTAAGACAACCTACTAGAAAACATTTGGAAAGTCTAGAAAAGTGTTTTTTAAAAGCTGTATTCATTCCCACTTAGTAGATATCCCTTCCAAGAGCACAGAGGATTCTCTGCCTGCTTCTGCTGGTTCCTAAAGTTTCAGGAATACTGATAGAAGCTGTAGCAATGAAAGCTGATAGTTTAAATCCTGAATCCAGAACTGTAGAATCTGTTATCAAAATAAAATAATCTTAATTTATAATATGCCATGTCTTTTTGTACACATGATTGTCTCCTGATAATGTTCTATATATAATTTTAAAATGAAAATACAGTATATACCTTTTTAAATAGCATAGTATTACATATTAAGGAAAGAGGGCAAAAACAAGTTTGTACTGTTGGCTGTGTTTTGTGTTTCTGGCTTTAGAGAAGATGTGGCATTCGTCATCCAGTCAGACCATGTCTCTACAGGGCTCTCTCTCTTCTAGATAATTTTGTCATAGGTGAGCAAAAGGGTCCTTTATATCCAGACCAATTCCCTCTGTCCAGGCCAGGGACTTAGCTCAGTAGCACCCAGCCTGCCTGGCAAGCACAAGGTCCTGAGTTTGATTCCCGGTACCAAAAAACAAACAGTAACAATTCCCTCTATCCTGGGGCACAGACAAACTAATTGATAGTAATAGATTGCAGTTTGGAATCATAAAAACTGAAAGGTTTTATAACCCTATATGAATTATTTTATCCAACGATATTACTTTAGAGATTTTTCTAAAGGCATAAAAGAGTGAAGTGATTTGCTAGTGACCACACATTGTGTTAGCAAACACTGCAGGAAAAAGTGCTACTTGGTGACACTTCCTGTACTTCACAAAAGGAACACTTGAAAGGAGCCAAGCATAACGGTTTTAGCCAGCACTGGTATCAGATAGTTACTTTTATCAACACTTATGACCTGAAGACTATATAACTAATCTGGTAGGAAAAGAAACTAAGGTGACCTAGAATAGCAAAAGCAATTTAGGCAATAGAGACATGGCAGGGGGTATCACAATCCCCAACTTGAAACTATGCTACAAAGCTACTGTGATAAAAACAGCATGGTACTGGCAAAGAAACAGACCTGAGGATCAGTGGAATAGATTAGAACATGCAGAAACAACTCCAGACATACTCAGCCACCTCATCTTTGACAGCCAAACACCCTCACTGGAGGAAAGATAGCCTCTTTAATAAATGGCATTGGACAAACTGGATTTCAGCCTGCCAAAGATTAAAACTAAACCCATATCTCTCACCATGCACTAAATTAAGATCAAAGTGGATTAAATATCTAAACATTAAAACAGCACTAAACTTGCTGAAAGATAGGTAGAATTCTTGAAGACATTGGCATAGGAAAAGACTTTATGAACAAAACCTCATTAGCATGGGAACTACCACAAAGAATCAACAACTGGGATCTCATCTTATTAAAAAGCTTCTGCACTGGAAGAGCTTTTAGCTCTCTTTAGCAGAGCTAAGAGACAACCTACAATATAGGAAAAAATTTTTAGCAGCTGTACCTCAAAGGACTACTATCTAGAATGTATAAAGAACTTAAAAAAATCAGACCCCCCAAATTCAAAGACCCAATTCAAAAATGGGCACCTGAAATGAATAGACATTTCTTAGACAAATAAGTAAAAGCAGCAAATAAATATATGAAAAAATGTTCAACATCACTGGCCATTCATGAGATGCAGATGAAAACAACACAGATTCCACCTCACCCCAGAAAGAAAGGCTGTTATCAAGAAATCAACCAATAACAAATGTTGGCAGGGTTGTGGGGAGAAAGCAACCCTTCTCCATTCTTGGTGGGAGTGCAGACTGGTGCAACCACTGTGGAAATCAGTATGGAGATACCTGAAAAAACTCGGACTAGAGGTCCCATTTGACCCACCTGGGTATCTTCTCCAAAAAATTAAAAATAATCAAGCACCAGGGGTTAGCTCAGTGGTTCCAGTGCCTGCCTTGCAAGTGCAAGGTCCTGAATTCAATCCCCGGTACAAAAAAAAAAAGAAAAGAAAGAAGAATTAAAAGTATCATACCACAGCGATACATGTGCACCCATGTTTATAGCAGCATAGTTTGTAATAGCTAAAGCTTGAAAACAGCCCAAGTGCCCATTAACTGGAAAATGGATAAAGAAGATGTGGGGGTTTTTTGGTTTGGTTTGGTTTGGTACCAGGGATCGAACTCGGGACCTTGCTCTTCCAAGGCAGGTCCCGGAACCACTGAGCTAAATCCCCGGCCCAAGTTGTGGTTTTTTTATAAAATGGAGTGCTACTCAGCCACAAAGAATAGAGACATTTATAGCTAAATGGATGCATATTGAGGCCATACTCTTAAGTGAAATAAATAGGACACACATGTAAATACAGAATAGTTTCTCTGGTGTGAGAACTGAAAATGTAAATAAGAATTAAAATGATTAAAACAAATAATTGATAATTTGAAATAGGAAGAAAAGGTCCAAAGGCATAGGGGAAGTGGGAGGGGAAGGGCAAAGGAAAGAAGAGAAAGGAAAAATTGTGAGAAAAGAAAAAAATGGAAACAAAGTCTATGTAAATAGGGAAGGGGTGAAGGGAGGACAGGGAATGGGGAAAAAATAGGAACCAAGATACATCATGTACAGGTAGAAGTACCCAATGATAAATGTAAATGTATTGTATACCTAAAATGTACCAATAAAAGAATTTAAGGGAAAAAGAAAAACTAAGGTGAAGGGGAAAAAAAAACTATTAATAAGAGAACGTGTGTTACTGAAATATACAGTGGTACCTTGGTTCATGAACTTCTGGTCACAAACCAAATTGGATGAGAACCAAATTAAATTCAATGGTTAGTTTCAACGTTGACCTTATGGGCAAATTTGATTCAGTCCCATTCAATTCAGTTTATGACCAGAATTGTGGAAAGAATTAAGTTCATGAACCAAGGTGCCACTGTATATAGAACTTACAGTGTATTTTCCCAGCAGCATTTAATTTAGTTATTCTTTTCTTTTTTGAATAAATCCATATGTAATAAACTGTGATTTAAACCATATTCCTGATAAGTCTGTCACAATAATGTAATGAAAAATAAAAGGATATGAGTTTCAACCAGATGTTCTTTATATAATCTGTAAATTTCAAGAAACAATGCTTTTCAGACCTTTTTCAAATTTTATTAATTCAGGATGGGAAGAAGGAATTAAGAAGTAGGGTTATGAGAAGGTGTATCTTTTTTTTCGTGGTAAGAAAACTAAAGGATGGATCACAGCAGATTTTAGTGATTATGCCAAAGCTAAAAGTAAAATTTTACTTATTTCTATAACAGTTCTTTATAATCAACAGTATAATTACTGAAAGTGGCTAAAGATATAATTTGTTTCCTACTTGTATCAAATATACATAGCCAAGCCGGGGATTTAGCTCAGTGGTTCCGGTGCCTGCCTCACAAGTGCAAGGTCTCGAGAGTTCGATCCCCAGTACCGAAAAAACAAAACAAAAACAAATATACATAGCCAATAAAGCCCACAGTATAAATCTGCATTATCTGCTATGCCAGCCAAGGTACATGTCACTGGAAAAAGATGAATTTATACTGTAGGCAGAATAATAATTTCAGACTTAGATTAACTTTTATGATGGTAGTAGTAGGAGTTCTGATTTCTTAATTAAACAGCATTAACAACCACTATGATAATTAAGAATTGGTATTCTTCATTCTTTAATCAGTGGTTACAAAAACCCAGGAAATGTGTATTCTATTTGTATTATGTGTGCATCTCTTTTTATAATGTATGTGACATATATGTAGGATACATATATATATTTTGTAATACTCTGACTTTATATAAAATTCATTTGTAGAGATAAACTCTAGATGTATAAAAAAGTTTTTACATTTATTATTTTGGTACTGTTGCAATAGGTGAAACTTCAAATTTGACAGGAAGTCTTATAATAAAACCAGATGTTTAGTTTACTGTATATAATACACAAAATAAGAGTCTGTTATAGAATTTTGAATATTCACCGTACTAAACACAACAGAGACATTTTCATCTTGCACAGAAAAATAATAAAATAATGCAATTATTCATTGATTTCCCATCTGCCATAACAGAAGGATACTGTGTTCTTTAAATGAGTTAGTGTCTTGTTGAAGGCAGTCGCCACATAGTCTTGCAAAATAGTTCTATTTACTTTGTGACCATAAGTAATGTATAGGCCCAAGCTTTGGTTTCCAGTCTGTAAAAGAAAGGAAAAAGATCTCAGAACAATTAGATTTATTTCAACCTGTTGATTTGAGAAGTTCTGAAAGTTAATTCATGTTTTCCAGTTGGCACTTATCAGAATATCAGTGAATGTTTGCCAAAAAGATGTTTGATAACCTTTTTGTAGGATAATTTCACTATATACATTAAAAGCTTTAAGACTGGAACCAGAAATTCTGTTTCTATGAATTTATCCCAAGGAAAATGTCAGAAGTATGCCAGAGGTCTCTGTATAAATGCTCTAAGATTATATAGATAATCTTCCCAATGGTATTTTAAAAGAAAAGTTGGCACATGAAGTAGGGAAGAACTTAAATGTTCTAATAAGGAGAATGGTAAATACAGTGGAAAACCTTGCAGTTATGTGGGAAAAGTTTGATTTTAGTTAAGCTTCCACCCCCCAAAAAGCAGACAACAAAATTGTATAGTATGAGTTCATTTCATAATTTTTTCAAGTATACATATGTATTAGTCTGCTCACACTTCCACAACAAGATACTGCAGACTGGGGCCAGGATTTAGCTCAGTGACACCACACTTGTCTCGCAAGTACAAGGTCCTGAGTTCGATCCCCAGTACCAAAAAAAAAAGATAATGCAGACTGGATGGCTTGAACAGCAGCAGTTTCTTTCTCACAGTTCTGGAGGCTAGAAAGTCCAAAGTCAAGGTGCTGGGAAGGTCAGTTTCCTGAAGACGCCTCCTGTCTTGACTTGTAGGGGCTGTCTCTCAGTATGTGCTCATAGGACCTCTCTCCTTGTGCCTGCACAAAGACCTCTCCTTTCAGGGAGTCACTAATCCTACGAGACCTTATGATCTTGTTTAACCTAAAGCTCCCTGTCCAGATATGTCACAGTGGGATAAGGGTTCCACATGGAAATTTGGAGAGTACCCAAACATTCAGTCCAAACCAATGCAGGAAAAAAGAAAATGTTTTTCTCTCTGCTCTCACACAGTCACTACAACATACAGTACTTCACCTCTGGTTACCAAACTGTGTGGAAATTTCTCCATACACACCAGCCAGTCATTTCTGATGCTTTATATCTGGAGATCCTGGTTATATGATTGATGCTATTGTTTGAAGTCTTAGTCCGGTAAGGTTGCCTGCATCAGGTGCTGATTGCAAGTGCCAGGTGTAACTGTGTTCTAACTGACTAGAGGCACCCATGACAGCTGCCTCAGGTGTGATTCATTTTTTAAGGCAGCTCAAACAACTTGGAAGCATTTTACTTGTATTTACATATTTATTGTAATGGACATTACACAGGATCTGGCTCAACAGCCAGAGTAAGAGATGCATTGGACTAGGTACAGAGGGGAGGCTCAGACCTCTTTGCTCCTCTGGGCTTGACCCCCACCAGTTACCTCCATGTGTTCAGATCTGAACCCAGTCCTTTCAGGTTTTTATGAAAGCCTCCTGTAGGCGTGATCAATTAAATCATCTGCCGTCGGTGATCAGCCCAGCCTTTAGCTCCTCTCCAGTCTCTAAAAGTCGAGAGGTGGCCTTTAAAGTCCCACCCTCTAATCTTGTCTTGGTGTTTCTCCTGATCAGCCCCAGCCACTAGTCATTTTATTAACGTAAAAAAGGCATTCTTACCACTCCTGCTATTCCCAGTGTTTTGTGAACTGCTTGCCAGGAACTTGTATGAGAGACCAAATACAGTTGGCCCTCCATATCTGAATCTGCATTTATTGATTCAATGAACTGTAGATCAAAACTATTTTTAAAGCCAGGCATGACAGTACATGCTTGTAATCCCAACTTCTCAGGAGGCTGAGGCAAGAGAATTGTAAGTATAAAGCCAATCTGGGCAATTTAGATCCTGTCTTAAAAAAATTAAAAGAGCCCACTGCAGACAGGCACGTCTGCCCACACCTCACCGAAGTCCCCAGTTGCACAGAACACATGCCAAATCAGCCCAGTGCAGACAGGCAGCCACCTGATTCCACACTACAAAGACACAGAGGACACCAGACCACCAGGCCAAGGTACTGAGTCCCACTGTTCCCGGCCCAGAGGAAGGGGCTTCTGAGCCATCGTCCCTCTGCTCCTGGTCCAGAAGAAGGGGCTTCCCGGTCACCATCCCTCCTGCTGCTCCCAGCCCAGAGGAAAGGGCTTTTGGGCCACCTTCTGTCCCACTGCTCCTGGCCGAGAGGAAGGGGCTTCTGAGCCAACATCCCACTGCTCCTGGTCCAGAGGAAGGGCTTTCCCAGCCACCATCCCTCCGGCTGCTCCCAGCCCACAGGAAAGGGCGTTTGGGTCACCAGCCCTATAGCTACTCGCAGCCCCTGTCCCACCTCACCCAGCTCAGAGGAGGTAATCTGTGCAGGCACGAACAGCCCCCCACCCCAGTCGAAATGAGAAAACAGGTAAATAAGTCTCAAAACCAGACTTCCAAATCACCTACAGCAACCCCAAAGGGAAATGAGATGGAACCTCTGATACTCAACCACCTGGACCCACTGAACTGGCAACCAAAGGGGATCTGGAAAAAATGAAATCAGAAATAATTTCTCAGATAACAGAAGAAATTGTGCCCCTACTGCAAGACGTGATTAATAAATCTAGAGAGGAGCTCAGGAACATGATGGAATCCCAACATAAGAAACAAATGGAATCCATAAAACAGATGCAAATAGATTTCCAGGAGATTAAAAGCTCCACTGAAAGTCTACACAGCAGAATGAGCCAATGTGAGGACAGAATTTCAGATATAGAAGATAAGTTTGCAATTAGTGACCAGGAAAAGAAAAACTGCTTCAAAATTATAAGGGAACATGAGAAATCAATCCAGCAGCTGCTAGATGATGCAAAAAAGAATAACATAAGACTGATTGGGCTCAATGAAGAAACAGGAGAGAGTGCAGATGACATAAAAAATCTCTTCACAGAAATAATGGCAGAAAACTTCCCAAGCAGGGGAAAAGAGCTTGACATACAGATAAGTGAGGCATATAGGACTCCAAATAGCCTTGATCAAAAAAAATCTACACATAGGCATATAATTATTAAGATTCCAGAAACACAACAGAAGAACAAAGTTCTCCAAGCAGTCAGAGAAAAGAAACAAATCACAAAGGAAAGCCCATCAGAATCACAGCAGACTTCTCAACACAAACCATCAAGGCAAGAAGAATTTGGAGTGACATATTCCAAGCCCTAAAAGAAAACAGCCTCCAACCCAGATTGATGGACCCTGCAAAACTGTCTTTCAAAATGGATGGAGAAATAAGATACTTTCATGACAAAGAGCACCTTAGGAACTTCGTGAATACCAAACCAGCACTCCAAAGAATTTTACACAATATCCTAGGAACAGGCATTGAGGATCACAAACCCAGGAAGCAAAGCAGAATGTACCCACCTGGCATGAGAAGAAATTAAATGGAAAGGGGGAGAACCCAACAAAAAGAAAAAGTCATGGCAATGACAAGTCAATACATTTCAGTTATAACCATCAACGTTAATGGTCTCAATGCACCAATCAAAAGAAATAGACTGGCAGAATGGGTCAAGAAGCAAAATCCAACAATATGCTGCATACAAGAAAAACACTTAATTCAAAAGGAAACTCAGACTGAAAGTGAAAGGGTGGAAAACAATACTGCATGCAACAGGAACCCAAAAAAAAGCAGGAGTAGCTATCCTCTTTGCAGATCAAGTAGATTTCAAACCAACACTAATTAAGAGAGATGAAGAAGGACACTACATCCTTGTAAAGGGAAGAATCCAAGAGGAAGAGATGACAATCATAAATATCTATGCACCAAACACCAGTGCGCCCAACTATATAAAACAAATACTAACGGACATGAAAAGTCATATATGCACTAATACAATTGTAGTGGGGGACCTCAACACCCCACTGTCACAAATAGATAGATCAACTAGACTAAAAATAAGTAATGAAATACTAGAACTCAATCAAACTCTTGAACAAATGAACTTAACAGATATTTACAGACTGTTCCACCCGACAAAATCAGAATGCACATTCTTCTCAGCTGCACATGGGTCATTCTCCAAAATAGACCACATACTCACACATAGAACATGTTTAAGTAAGTGCAAAGGAATTGAAGTTATCCCCTGTAAATTATCAGATCATAGTGCAATGAAATTGGAGATCCATAGCAAAAGAAACTCAAAAAATTTCAGAAACATGTGGAAATTGAACAACACACTTCTGAACAACCAACGGGTCACAGAGGAAATTAAAGAAAAAGTCAGACAGTTTCTTCAATTAAATGACAATGACAATACAACATATCAGAATCTATGGGACACAATGAAAGCCGTCTTATGAGGGAAATACATAGCAGTGAATACACATATTAGGAAACCAGAACGATCCCAATTAAACAACCTGATGCTGAACCTCAAGCTTCTAGAAAAAGAAGAGCAGGACAACCCCAAAGCTCATACAAGGGAGTAAATTATAAAGATCAGAGGAGAAATCAATGCAATGGAGACTAAGAGAACGATACAAAAAATCAATGAAGCCAAGAGTTGGTTCTTCGAAAGAATCAACAAAATTGACAAACCTTTAGCCAACCTTGTCAGAAAAAGGAAAGAAAAGGCCCAAATCCATGCAATTAGGAATGAAAAGGGTGAAATGACAACAGACCCAGCAGAAATCCAGAGGATCATCAATACCTACTTCCAGAACCTATATGCCAATAAGATGGACACCACAGAAGAAATGGACAGATTCCTAGATACATATGAATTACCAAAGTTGAATGAAGAAGACCTAAAAATTCTGAACAACCCAATATCAACCAATGAAATGGAAAATGTAATTAAAAACTTATCAACTAAGAAAAGCCTGGGCCCTGATGGCTTCACTGCTGAATTCTACAAGACATTTAGAGAGGAACTGCTGCCCCTACTGTTTCAACTCTTCAATGAAATTGAAAGGGAAGCAATACTCCCAAATTCATTCCTGGAAGCAAGCATCACCTTGATCACCAAAGCAGAGAAAGACCCAACTGAAAAAGAGAACTATAGGCCAATCTCACTAATGAACATAGATGCAAAAATCCTTAATAAGATAATGGCAAACAGAATGCAGAAGATCATCAAGAAGATCATACACCCTGATCAAGTGGGATGCATCCCAGGGATGCAGGGAAGGGTCAGTATACGAAAATCAATTAATGTAATACACTATATCAATAGAGCCAAGGACAAAAACCATATGATTATCTCCATAGATGCAGAAAAGGCATTTGACAAAATCCAACATGCATTTATGATAAAAACCCTACAAAAAATTGGAATAGATGGTCTCTACCTCAAACTGATAGAAGCCATCTATGAAAAACCAACAGCCAATATCATACTGAATGGTCAAAAACTGAAATCCTTCACACTAAAATCAGGAACAAGACAAAGATGTCCACTATCACCACTCTTCTTCAAAGTAGTTCTGGAAACATTAGCCACAGCAATTAGACAAGAGAAAGAAATAAAAGGAATAAAGATAGGTAATGAAGAAGTCAAATTGTCATTATTTGCAGATGACATGATACTCTATATAGAAGACCCCAAGAACTCCACCGAAAGTCGGTCAAGTAGCTGGTTACAAGGTTAACACACAAAAATCAATAGCATTCCTCTACACCAATGACAGACTCACTGAGAGAGAAATAGGGCAAATAATTCCTTTCACAATAGCATCCAAAAGACTGAAATACCTAGGAATCATCCTAATGAAAGAAATCAAAGACCTCTTCTCTGAAAACTATGGCATTCTGAAAAGAGAGATTGAAGATGATATCGGAAAATGGACAGACATCCCCTGCTCCTGGGTAGGAAAGATTAATATAGTGAAAATGGCCATACTTCCAAAACTGCTATATAGTTTTAATGCAATTCCAGTTGAGATCCCAGCAGCATACTTCATAGACCTCAAGAAAACAAAAATTCATTTGGAGCAAGAAGAGACCCAGAATAGCAAAAGCAATTCTAGGTAACAGAGACATGGCAGGGGGTATCACAATCCCCAACCTGCAACTCTACTAACTACAAAGCTACTGTGATAAAAACAGCATGGTACTGGCAAAGAAACAGACTTGAGGACCAGTGGAACAGATTAGAAGATGCAGAAACAACGCCAGACACACTCAGCCATCTCATCTTTGACAAAGGAGCCAAACACCCTCACTGGAGGAAAGATAGCCTCTTTAATAAATGGTGCTGGAAAAATTGGGCCTCAACTTGCCAAAGATTAAAACTAGACCTGTATCTCTCACCATGCACTGAACTAAAATCAAAATGGAGTAAAGATCTAAATATTAAAATAGAAACTCTGAACCAGTTAGAACAGAGGTTAGGTAGAACCCTTGAAGACATCAGTGTAGGAAATGATTTTATGAACAAAACCTCAGTTGCCCGTGAACTAGCACAAACAATCAACAAATGGGATCTCTTCTTATCAAAAAGTTTCCTCACAGCAAGAGAAACCACCAGCAGTGTGAAGAGACACCCCACAATGTGGGAAAAAATCTTCACCTGCTCTTCCTCAGACAAAGGTCTACTATCTCGAATCTATAAAGAACTTAAAAAGATCAGACCTCCCAAATTTAAAGACCCAGTCGAAAAATGGGCATCTGAAATGAACAGACATTTCTCACACAAAGAAGTAGAAATAGCAAATAAATACATGAAAAAATGTTCAGCATCACTGGTCATTCGAGAGATGCAAATGAAAACAATGCTGAGATTCCACTTCACTCCAGAAAGAATGGCTGCTATCATGAAATCAACCAATAACCAATGCTGGCGGGACTGTGGGGAAAGAGGACCCCTGCTCCACTGCTGGTGGGAGTGTAGACTGATGCAACCACTGTGGAAATCAGTATGGAAATACCTCAAAGAACTAGGAGTGGAAGTCCCATTTGACCCCGCTATTCCACTGCTGGGGATCTTCCTCAAAGAATTAAAAGAATCATACCACAGTGATATATGTGCACCCATGTTCATAGCAGCGCAGTTTGTAATAACTAAAACTTGGAAACAGCCCAAATGCCCAACAACTGGAGACTGGATAAAGGAAATGTGGTTTTTTTATAAAATGGAGTACTACTCAGCCATAAAAAATGAGAAATTAGAGACATTTATAGCTAAGTGGATGCATGTTGAGGCAATACTCTTAAGTGAAATAAATAGGACACAGATGTGTAAATACCGAATAGTTTCTCTGGTGTGAGAAACTGAAAGTGTAAATAAGGACTAAATGTATAATAGGTAATGTGAAATAGGAAGAAAAGGGGCAAAGGGGAAGGCAGTGGGAGGGCTAGGGGAAAGGATAGAAGGGAATGGGATTAATATGAGAAAATGGAAAAATAGGAACAAAATCTTTGTAAATAGGACTGGAGGGGTTGAAGGGAGGGCTGGGCAAGGGTGAAAAAATAAGAACCAAGAGAGACTATGTAAAGGTGCAAACTTCCAATGATGAATGTCATTATATTGTATAACTAAAATGTACCAGTTATTAGAATGAATAATCGATAATGTAAAATAGGAAGAAAAGGTCCAAAGGGGTAGGGGTAGTGGGAGGGGCAGGGGAAAGGAAAGAAGGGAAAGGAAAAATGCTGAGAAATGGAAAAAATGGAAATAAAGTCTTTGTAAATAGGGAAGGGTGGAGGGCATGAAGGGAGGGCTAGGAATGGGGAAAAAATAAGAACCAAGATGCATTATGTAAAGGTACAATTCCCAATGAGAAATGTAATTGTGTTGTATACCTACAATGTACCAATAAAAGAATTTAATACAAAAAATTAAAAAAATAAAAAATAAAAAGAGATGAGGGTGTAACTCAGTGGTAGAATGCTTGCCTAGCATGCATGAAGACTTAGGATTAATCCATGGTATCACAAAACAAACAAAAATACGTATTTTTTACGTTCATCTGTACTATTACAGATTTTTTTCTATTCCCTAACTGTTAATACAGTATTAACAACTATTTATATAGAATTTATATTGTTAAAGTATATGGGAGGATGTATTTAGGTTATATGCAAATACATCAATTTATGTAAGGGACCTGAGCATCCACAGACTTTGTGTCACTCATAAATACCATGTTGACTGTGTATTTCTTATTTCAAAATGTCCGACACACTTTACACAAAAATATTGTGTAGTTGGATTATAAGTGGGCTTTGGTTTTTGTATCTTTTTACTTTATGTTTTTAAGTTTTTTCAACAATAAGCATGTACTAAAAATAGAAATAATAGGTTAATAGTTGCTTAGAGATGGGGGAATAAGATTAAGGAATAGATAGCTAAAGGGGCACAAGACTTCTTTTTGAAAAGGTGAATATGTTCTGAACAGATTATGATGTTGGTTACATATCTCTGGGAAAATACTAAAAAACATTGACTAGTACACATTAAACTAATTATAGGATAAATTATATCTCATTGTTACAAAAATGTGTGTACATACTTGTACATGTATGCATGTTATGGCTTGTGTTTAGATGTTCCCCCAAAGCCTCATGTGGTCATAGATGGGGCTTTTTCAGAGGTAGCTGGATCTAGAGTGTGTGATGCTGGAATTGACTCATGGTACAATGCTAGGCTCAAGGGCACTAGGATTAAGGGTGTGAGTGCTTCCTGCTGTAAGTAGCCTAGTAAGGGGCAGAAAGACGCTGTTAAGGTCCCTTGCTTGTTCTCGCCTGTCTACTTGCCTTGGACTATTGCCTCTCTGCCAAGCCACCCTGCCTGGAAGCCAGCTGATTATGGACTGAAACCTCCCCTTTAACTTTGGGTGTCCAGTATTTTGTCTCAGCAATGAGAGAAAAGTAACTAAGACAGCATATATATCTGTGACTATGAGGTTTTAGAATAACACTTTCAGTCACTACCCCAAGTTTGTTCACTTCATGAAGATGGTAAGAACCAAGAACCTCACAGATAATTAAAATTTGGAATGGCTAAAATGGGAAGTAGCATTCCAGGTGGGAAACTATAATCACAGTAAAAGAGAATAAATACATATAAGGAAAGAGACTCAATCTCCTTGCATGGTGCTGAATATTAATGAGAGAAGATACAAATGAAATCATATAATATGTGCTCTGGCTTCCTGTGCTCAACACTGTGAGATTCATCCAACATATACATGTTTAAATTGAATCTTATTAGGCATATTTGTCTGCATTAAATGTTTTACTTTAACAGAAATAATAAACACCCTTTCAAGCCAGAACTTAAAGTCCTCCCTCATTCTTTTAATAGTTCCATATCATTCTAGATATCCCACAGTTTATTTACCTTTTCACTCATAGTGGATATTTAGGTGATTTCCACTATTTCATACACATGAAATTGAAGAGACTGTGTTTTTAATGTTAATAGATAACACCAAATTGCTTTCCCTGAAATTTGTTCAGGCCTCTATATCCCCACCAGCATGTGACACTGTCTTGTTTACCATATAGTCATTTAAAAGTTCTGAGGTAAATGTAAAATAAGTGATACAAATAGTAAAAAACAAAAAATACCAGAGTATATGGTGAAAAGTAAATCTCCCTTTTAGTCTTGTCTCCTAGTGATCCAGTTCTCTTCCCAAAAAAAATTTGATTGTATCCACACTATTTTACATATATATAAGCATATAATATATATGTGTATGTTATTTATATATATATATAACATATATGTTTGTGTATTACATAAATTGTAATTCCAGACTTCACTTTTTCCACTTAACAATGTATCTTGGAGATTATATAACAGCAAGATAACCTCAAGCTGCTTCATTAATTTCACTATTGAAGAGTATCACCTAGTATAAGCACAACATAATTTAATGTGTTCCTTATTGACAGATATCAAGGTTCATTTCAGTCTTTTGTTGTTATTAATGTTGCAGTGAATATCCTGTAGTATAAATTCCTAAAAGTGGAATTATTAAAGAATATATATGTATATTTTAAAACATTTTATTGAAATATAGCCTACATATAGAAAAGCATACCTAAGTATACAGAGCTATAAATTTTCACAAGGTAAATATACCAGTGTATTATACCCAGATCGAGAAACAGATTTTACTAATAACCAGACACGCCTTCATGTGCTCCTGTTACTAACCCAATGTACCTAAAAGGAATCCCTACTTTGATTTCCAGCACTATAGATTAATTCTGCCACGTTTTTTGTTGTTTTTTTTTTTTGAGACACAGTCTTGCTATGTAGTTCAGGCCACCCTTGAACTCACTGTGTAGCCCGGGTGATCCTCCTGCCTCAGCCCCTGGAGTGCTAGTTTGTTAGATATGCACCACTACGCCCAGCTCTCCATTTTCTATTGTGCTGTACTGACTCCACTGACTGACTAAACCAAGGAAAGTGGGACCTTGAGTACCAGAGCTCATCACTTAGGGCCATTTGTTTCTGAACATCTGTGAATGCTTTTTATCCTTTCTTTCATCCTTATTGATTTGTAAATTCAATATAAGATATTTTATGGAAATTATCCCTTTGTCATATATGTTGCAAATATTTTTCTTAGTATGTCATTTATTTTCCGTTTTTCTCCAAAGATATAATAAAATGGAGTTTTTTCCTAAAGATTGAGGTTGAACATCTTCATGTTGTTTTCATTATTTGCATTTTCTGTTCTGGATTCGTGAAACCCCTTGTTTTCTGTTGGATTATCTTCTAATACCTAAAAGTCTTTGTATATTAGCAATAGTATCTCTTTGTAATATAATTTACAAAAACATTCATGGTACATTTTTGGTACCGGGGATCGAACTCATGTCCTTGCGGTTGCACAGCAGGCGGTGAAACCGCTAAGCTAAATCCCCGGCCCTTTAGTAGTATTTTGTGTATTTGCATTGCTGTGAAACACATCTCCAGAACTTTTTCATCTTATAAAATTGGAACTCTACCCATTGAACAACTCCCCTTTTCTCTTCACCCCAGTCTCTGCTAACCACCATTCTGCCTCTGTCTCTCTGAACTTGACTGCACAAGAGACTTCATTAAGTGGAGTCATATGGTAAATGTCCGTCAGTATCCTCAGGAGATTGGAACCCAGCCTTCCCTTGCAGATACCAAATCCAAGGATGCGCACATCCCTTCTATAAAATAGCATAATATTTGCACAAAAATTGTTTGTGTCTCACCATATATGTTAAATCATCTCTGAAGTACTTATAATACCTAATATAGTATAAATTATTTGTGAGTAATTGTTATGTTGTATCAAATAAGGAATAGTGACAAGAATAGTATCTGTAAATGTTTAGTACAGACAATTATTTTTCAGATATTTTCAAGTTAGTTAGTTGAACCTGCATATCATGAACCTCCAGGAATAGAAAGCAGGTTGTATTCATTTGTGTATGACTCACTGATTTCACTTAGCAGAGCATCTTCAAGGTACATCAATGTTGTAACATGTAACAGAATTTTCTTTCAGTATTCTATATATATTCACTACACGTTATTCATTTGTTGATGGACAATTGACTTACTATTGGCTGTTGTGACTAATGCTACTATGAACATAGGTGTGTGCATCATCATGGTTTTTATATACATTTCCCTAGTTGCTGATAATGCTGAGCATATTTTCATGAGTTTATTGGCTGTTCTTCTTTGAAAAAATGTTTGTTCAGATCGTTTGCCCATCTTTCAATTAAATTATCTTTATTATTGAACTGTAAGATTTCTTTTATTATTATGTCTCTAACAAATGTGAGTTTTATATTGTGACATAAAGCCTAAGCTTTATTTTCCTCCTTGTAGCCAATTATCCAGTACCATTTATTAAATAATCCATCTTTTCCCAACCTTTAACAAGTATTATTAAGCAAATATATTGGGTTAGACCCTGAGAAAGTAAGGATGAAATGATGCAGAGGCAACAGCTATCTACAAAGACACTTGTGAATAAGTAATTACTATTCACTAACATACATGTCTTAATTGAAGGTTTATGAAAATGATTTGGGCACAATTTTCAAAGTACCAATGTCCAAACAAAAGAGAGAGAGATGCTAGGGCATGGAAAGTTTCAAAATAAAATAGTGAGAACCAAGCACTTGTGCTGCAATAGGAAATGTAAACACTGAAAAGTGTTTTGCAAGTATAAAATATTTATTTTACTGTTTTAACTTGTATTTAATGTTGATGTACTACAGTAAATGAACAGGTGTTTTCTTTTGAGATAAAATGTTATGCTTTTTTCTTTACATTTATGCCTTAGACAGTATAATTTATAAACAATAGAAATTTGTTGCTCCTGGTTCTAGACGCTAGAAAGTCCAAGATCAAGAAATTGATGGGTTTAAAGGAGGGTCACCAAGAGGGAAAAGTCTCCCATGCTTTCACTGAAAGCAACATGGTCAAGCAAGGCTGTGATCCATCCTGATGGCTGACACTGACAGAGGAGCTGAGAGGCTCTATGCATGGTTCCAAAATAGTGCCTGAGGAGACTTAGCTATCCTTGATAGATAGCAAGAGGTTCATACTGATTAACACAGGTCTCACTTTAAGGTCTTAAACACCCAGCGCAAAAGAATAACCAAAAGAAGTATAAAAATAATGCCATAGGAAGAGGCTCCCTGCCGCCATTCCACTGCTCCCAGGGCACAGGAGGTGAGCCACGTGGGCACCAGCAGCACCACCCCACCCCAACCCCCACCCCACAACCATGGAAATGAGAAGACATGTAAACAAGCCTCAAAAACAGACTTCCAGATCACCTACAGCAACCCCAAAGGGAAACGAGATGGAACAATCTCATACTCAACCACCTGGACTCCCTGAACTGGCAACAAAAGAGGATCTGGAAAAAATGAAATCAGAAATAATTACTCCGATAACAGCAGAGATAGTGCCCATAGTGCAAGACATGATTAATAAATCTAGAGAGGGCACAGATAAAAAAATAGAGGATCTGAGGAACATGATGGAATCCCAACATAGGAAACAAATGGAATCCATAAAACAGATGCAAACAGATTTCCAGGAGATTAAAAACTCCATCAAAAGTCTACGCAGCCGAATGAACCAATGTGAGGACAGAATTTCAGATATAGAAGATAAGATTGCAATTAGTGACCAGGAAAAGAAAAATTGCTTTAAAATTGTAAAGGACCATAAGAAATCAATCCAGCAGCTGCTAGACGATGCAAACAAGAATAACATAAGACCGATTGGAGTCAATGAAGAAAGAGGAGAGAGTGCAGATGACATAAAAAAAACTCTTCACAGAAGTGATGGCAGAAAACCTCCCAAGGAGGGGGAAAGAACTTGACATACAGATAAGTGAGGCATATAGGACTCCAGCTAGCCTTGATCAAAAAAAATCTATACATAGGCATATAGTAGTTAGGATTCCAGAAATCCAACAGAAGAACAAAGTTCTACAAGCAGTGAGAGAAAAGAAACAAATTACATACAAAGGAAAGCCCATCAGAATCACAGCAGACTTCTCAATGCAAACCCTCAAGGCAAGAAGAGCTTGGAGTGATGTATTTCAAGCCCTAAAGGAAAACAGCCTCCAACCCAGATTGATGTACCCTGCAAAACTATCTTTCAAAATTGATGGAGAAATAAGATACTTTCATGATAAAGAGCACCTTAGGAACTTCATAAATACCAAACCAGCACTCGAAAAAATTTTAGACAATACCCTAGGAAAAGACAATGAGGATCACAACCCCAGGAAACCCAGCAGAATGAATCCATTGGGCATGCCAAATTAAATGCAAAGGGGGAGAATCCAACAAAAGGAAAAAGTCATGACAAGGCTTTGAAAACTTTTAACTTCATCTCCCTAATGAATGTATAATTCAATCTTGTTATTGTACTGATTAGTATTTTTCTGATTCTAGTGTTGTGTACCTTTCCTTGTGCTTTACTGGCTATTTGTTATCTTCTTGTATCTGCTTTTCAATTGGGTTGTCTATTAATGAGCTGTAAGAGTTCTTTATATATTCTGGTCATAGGTTATATGCATTGTAAATATGGTCTGTTTAAGGACTTCTTTTCATTATAACAATGTCATTTAAAGTTCTAAATTTTGAAGGAATCTCATTCATCAATTTTTTTCCTTTATACATCATGTCTTTTTGTATCCTAGGAAATTCTTGCCTACCCTGAATTCATAAACATTTTCCTTTATAATTTCTTCTTAAAGTTTAATAGTTTTAGTCTTTCATATTTAGGTTCATAGATTTTTTTCAAGTTATTTTTATGTATGGAAATAAAAGGTTGAGGTTAATTTTTTATATATGAATACCAGGTGTTCTAGTGCCCTTTGCTGTAAACACTTATCTTGTCCTCTGCTCTTGAATTGAGTTTATATTCTGTAAAATGTTAATGTTAAATAATCTTTCAAAACTCAGTGGACCATATATATGTGGTTCTATTTCTAGATTCTCTGTTTTATTCCAATGATCTATATGTCTTTCCTTACAGCAACACTGCCTTGATTACTGTAGCTTTAGAAGAAGTCTTAAAATTAGGTGCTAAACGTCTTCCAACACTGTTTTTCTTTCTTTTTCTTTTTACTGTTCTAGGTCCTTTGTACTCCTACATAACTTTTAAATTTCAATATCGAATTCTTCATTTATAGCAATTATACGTAGACCTGAATCTTTATGTATACCTTGTGCTTTCTAATCCTGCTAAATTCAAATACAAGTTCTAGGGGCTCCTAAAGATTTCTTAGTATTTTCTCTGTAGATGATCATTTCATCTGCATAGAAAGATTTTGCTTCTACCTTGCCAATCCTGTCCTCATTGTGTCATTTTATTGCCAGACTATTTTGGTTTAGGCCTATGTTTCAAAGTTTAATGGACAGGTGAAGAGTAGGCATATCTGCCTTTGTTCCCCACTTTAGGGAGAAAGCATTGTATCTTTTCCATTCATATAAGGTGTTTTTGCTGGAAATATGGAGTACATGTCTTTGATCTGTTGAGAAATTTCTGTTCTATTTCTAGTCTCCTGATAGCTTTTACCATGAACAGCTGTAGAATTTAGTCCAATACTTTTTCTCCAACTACTGACAGGGTCATATGGCTTTTTCCTTTTCTCTGTTAAAATGATGACTTTTGGGGATGGATCCTCCAGTGCTGAACCAACACTGCCATCCCTATAATAAAACTAATTTCTACATACTGCCAGATCTGACTTCTAAGAGTTTGTTTTGTTAAACACATTTCTATCTATGTTCATACTTTTCTCTTCTATTATCTTTATCCAGTTTTAGGATTAGCACAATGTTGAGTTCCTAAAATGAGGGGAGAAGTGTTCCTTCTTTTTTCTGCTTTAAATGTTTGATATAATTTATCAGTGAAAATGTATATGAGCCTGTTGTTGTCATAAAGGTAGATTTTCAAGGTAGGAATATACTTTCTTTAATAGGTGCTATTCAAATTTTATATTTCCTCCAGAGTTAGTTTCATTAATTTGTCTTCCAAGGTACTTCTTAGAAGTTGTCAAATTTATTTCAAAAAAGATTTTTGTAATATGCTTTCTATATCCTTTTAAATTCTGTAAAATCTGTGGTAACATCTCCTAGATCTTGATATTGTAATTTAAAAAATGTATAATTGATACTGTGTAATAGGAAGAAAAGGTCTAAAGGAGCAGGGGAATTGGGAGGGGTAGGGGAAAGGAAAGAACGGAAAAGAAAAAATATGAGAAAAGGAAAATAATGGAAACAAAGTCTTTGCAAGAAGGGAAGGGTGGAGGGGCTGAAGGGAGGGCAGGGGAAGGGAGAAAAAATAAGAACCAAGATACTCATGTAATGGTACAAGATCCCAATGATGAATGTATTTTATACCTAAAATGTACCAATAAACTGAATGGGGAAAAAAATTTTTTTTTAAATAATGCCATAGTAATAAAGCTAGATATAAAAAGGGCCTTCAATCACTGACCCCTTCTGGCAGTTTCCAGCTATACCAGTAGCTGACCATGGTTATGGATAATTAGAAAAAAACTAAGGTAAAATCTGTAAGAGCTCAGAGTTTTAGATTTTTAGTGAAATTTGTTCTTCAAATTTTCTCTTACCTTCTTACAGCTAAAACTAGAGAAACTTATGACAAAGTATTAGACTTACAGATAACCTCTACCAATGAAAGAATCTAAGACCAGCAGGTTACAATCACTATTTCAGTTTCTAAGTGTAACTTTCTCCCCAGCCTGCCCTTCCATTCTAGTATACTCATGCTTAGATTACACGTGCTCTAATTTCTTAAAAGTTTTATTTATTCTTGCCTTGAGGCTGCCAAATTCCAAGCGGTCATACAAATTGAACCAATGACAAATGTGCTAGACTTCTTTTACCAGGATGCACCAGATGGACCTTGTAAACAGCTCTTAACTGACTCAAAGGTATATGCCTACCCAAGATGACAGTGCCTGGCTGGTGCCTTTTGAAGGCCTTTAGATAGACCCCCCGTAGAGTAACTCTGACTGCTGATCACAACTATGACCCTCTTCAGCAGGAATTAGCCAGAATAGTCTTCGCCCTTTGCCCCCTCATAGCAGTTTAGGGGTACTTCTTCAGAGGGGGGAATATTGCATATAGGTAAGTTAATTAGATATCGTGTAGGCAGTTAGACAGGGCCAGCCCAGGAGGAGCCAACATGGAGGACAATCCAGACTTCACTGAAGGCCAGCATTGTAAAAGGAGAGAAACTACCACACCTGTGTAGGATGAATAGCAATGATTGATATTCTAAACAGGTATCAGTCACCTGGGTGGGGTTCCAATATCTTGCAAGAAAGATCCCTGCCCCACCCCTTACCACAGAAAATCTTTGCTCATTCCTTGTATGCTTGCTACGTGACTTGTTTCCCCTTTGGATCCCTATTTAATCATTATTACCTAAGCAACAGTACTTGTCATAATCTCACTGGTTGTTCATAGTTTTGTCCACCTTGTGATTTCTCATTGGATCAACTTTACCTAAGTGACTGTACTTGTAATCTTACTAGTTAACTACAGTTTTGTCCCACCTTGAACCCGCCTCACCTTGTGGCTTTGTCCCATAAAACACCTTTGAGAAGTTGGGTGAGTGAGCAACCCACTTTCCGGTCCCCTTTCTGTCTCTCTTAGAAGCTTGCTTCCTCTCAATAAATTTTTCCTACTCCTTAAAAAAAAAAAGAAAAGAAATTGATGGGCCTGACTCTGCTGACACCTCTTTCCTGTGTCATCCCATGACAGAACCCAGCAAGGGAGGTAGCTTAAAATCTCTCCCCACCCATACTGGTGATAGAACCCAGGAGCACTGTACCACTGAGCCACATTCTCAGCTTACTCCTCACTAAGTCTCACTAAATTGCCAGGCTCACTAAGGTCTCACTAAGTTGCCCAGGCTGGGTTTAAATTTGTGATCTTCCTGCCTCTGCCTCCCTCCTTGCTGGGATTACAGGCATGTGCCTGCTACAGCCTCTTTCCTAAGGCCACTATCATTCATGAAAGAGGAGCCCTTGTGACCTGATTTCTTCCAAAGGCCCCACTTCATAATCTTTACTGGTTATTAGGTCACAACATACAGATTTTGGAGCAATACCAATAACACCCAGCTTAAGTACAACATTTCTATTATAATGTTTATAATTCCACATTCATATAATGTAAATAAATGTAAGAAACCACTTTCCTGTGCATGTATTCTAATCCACTGACAAATGTTCCTAATTCTTATTGAAGTACTTTGTGCTTACTGAGCTGAACTTTCAATTAAACTTCTTTCATTTTAATATGTAGAATATTTAGTAGCACATAATATCTGCATCACTTTTCCAGAAGTAGTAGAAATATGCAGTGATACTTCAGTTGTCGAACTCAGTTCATTCCATAGCCGTGTTAACACTGAAATGTTCGAGAACTGAACATTTTTTCCCATAAGAAATAATGGAAAACCAAATAACTGACTCTGAGGCCTAAATAATACACTTACAAATTCATTTTTCCAAGACTTTAACACATTTCTCAATGATTTCTTTCTTTAACTCTATCGTGGTTTTCAGTTTTCTGCTTAGCTTTATTGCTGTTATCACTTTCTTTGGAGCCATGGTTACAATATTTTACACACACACACACAAAATAATCTTTTACACAAAGTGCAAAAAGACAAGAAAAGCACAATGACAATGGTTTTAACATACTGACAAAGGCACTGTATGTTGTCTGGGTGAGAGTAGTGCTTAAACAGAAGCGTCACCCCTTTGTGTCCATGGCGAGACACCACTTGTGACTTTCTTGCCCCTACAGGTTTTTTCAAGTCAGATTTTTGGTTCGACTGTCAAGCAGAGTTACAAACACTGAGCAGATGTTTTTCAAACTTTGCTGTTTGGGTAGTGGAGAGTTTGAGGTTGGAACCGTTTGACAACCGAAGTATCACTGTAGTTACATTTCAAAACCCACATTACTGATATAACGATTTTTCAGAAAAACCTACCATTTTTCTTTTTTGGTAATTGTAGAACAAATGTATCATTAAATTATTTTTGTGTATTTTTTAGTCCTATCAATTGTTTTAATTATACTCTCCATAATAGTTATTAAGGGTATCCAAAATCTTTGACAAGATAAATGGAAAAAGTGTAGCTTGAGATACAAAGTGCTAGATGTTCTTTTTATTTTTCTCAGTATTCATTTTAATTGGTTTATATTTGGCATCTGTCTGGCAGAATATAAGCCATCCTTGTAATTTAACTAGCCAGTAGGAAAACAGAAAAGCATTATGTCATATAACCATAATAAATTATCTCTTTATATAGTACACTAAACAGCAACATCTTCACAGCTTAATAAAGGTTTTTGAAATATTGGTAAAAAGTGAACAAATGAAATTTAATTTGCTCAGACCTAAAGAAATTGAAATGATTTCTGCTTATTATCATATAGGCATATTAATGGATTTTAGGGGGAAATTAGAGCTTACATTACAACAGTAATAATTGCCTATTTTTTTTATTTTTCCACAGTTCTTAGTGGTCTGTGTTCTAATGACTGTCCTCGGAGGATAACAGTAAGTAAACTTAATTCTCAGTTATTATGTCAGGGAAATTGTCTGCATGATAAATACACACAACATAGTTGTTATAAGGTAAAAATTGTTACTACTATTTAACAGACAGTAGTACCCTTCAGTACTCAAAAAAATCGTTGCTGGAATGTACTGCCTTTCCCAAAAAAAATTCTCACAAGGGTCACCTCTATTATGAAGCCTTTCGTGATATTTTCCCATTATTTTGGAACATTTGGTATTTTTATTTGATCTCATACTTTTAGGATAGAGGCCTCATACACTGGAGTATAACCTCTTGAGGTCAAGAACCTTATCATTTAGCTTTGCATAGTTGGTACAGAGCACAGGGGAAATGTATCCAAGGCAATTAATGACTTTTTGTAGTCTTTATCACACTATAAAGACTTGCTAATGGGTTTCAGTGAAATAACAAAATGTGAAAATAATCACGCTTAGTTTCAAAGAAGCCAGTTCATACAGAATGTTTAGAAAATAGAAATTATTTTGTTTGTAGGGTTTTATTTGTTTGTTTGGGTTGCATCATTTGGGATTTAACCTCAGGGACTTCACATTAAGCTTACATTCCCCAGGCCTTTTTAGTTTTTATTTTGAGACATGGTCTCACTGAGTTGCCCAGTTTGGGCTTATACTTGAGGTCCACCTGCCTCAGCCTCCCAGGGTGCTAAAGATTCCAGGAGTTCACCACCATGCCCAGCTATTTTTGAAAGTGTATGTGCGTGTGTCTGTGTGTCTGTGTGTCTGTGAGTGTGTAAGCACCTGCTGTGGTCTTTATAGTAACCCTTGTGTGGATGTCACCTTTCCATTACTGTGACAAAATACCTAACATACACAATTTTAAAGGAGATTTATTCTAACTCACAGTTTCAGAGGTTTCGGTCCTTGTCACTCTGCTTCATTGTTTCTGGGCTGTGGTAAAGCAGAGCATCATTCAGAGGAGCATGGCAAAGGAAAGCTGCTCCCCTCCAGGAAACATGAAAAGAATGAGAAGACCAAAGGAATGTGCCCAGATTAGTCCCCAAAGTCATACCTCTATGGTCCACTCCCTCTAACTAGGCCCCACCTCTTCATTCTATCACTCCCAGTAGCTCCATCAAATTATGATCCCATTAGTGGCTTGAATTTAGAACTCTCATGATCTAATCACTTCCCCAAATCCCATCAGCACTCAAGCTGTCAACACAACAAGCCTTTTGGAAGACAGTTTCATAAGAAATTATCCCTCATTTAAAGATAAGGAAACTGGAGCTCAGAGAGATTAAATAATCCAGAGTCACACAGAACTATTAAGTAATAGAACTGCAATACAAAACTAGTTGTTTTGATTATCATCTCATATACTTAATCCTATTTAAGCACTACATTACCAATATTTTATGTATGGTTGGGGAACTTCCTATGTTTAAAATATGTGGAAACAAGCCCTGACCCAGAGATTTAATCTAGGCTCAACCTGGGAGCAAGACCTCAGAAATAGTGAGGAAAGCAAGGCTGACAGAAGGAGAGATGTTGGTCTATCATGCATAGGGAGCACTGAGGCTTTGATGGTCCTTCAGAGATGGTTCCAAGTGAGGCAAAGCGGCCAAAACTTAACATTCTGCATTATTCAGACAGAGCAGAGCATCCAGCCATCTCCTAGGAAGGACTTAGAGTATGTGAGGCAGATCTCTTTAGTTGAGAATAGTGGCCAGGTGTGACCCAGCTATGAGTTACCAGCAGCCAACACTTTGGACCACCTAGGAAATAAGTGTCTCAGTCCTAAAGGGAAGAGCTAGATGATGAATTGCAACATCCATACTGATACCAGGGCATTTACTGCAGTAAGGAAGGACTACTCAGATTCAGTTACATGTTCAGACTGAAAAATATAAAGACTACTGGAAGCCAGGTGTGGTGGTGCATGCCTGGGAGGCTAAGGCAGGAGGATAGAAAGTTCAAGCACAGCCAGGACAATTTATCAATTTAGTGAGACTGTATCTCAAAATAAAAAGGGCTCAGTGCAAAAGCCCTGGGTTCAATCCTCATGTACTCAGAAGAAAAATAGAGGCTGCATCTGCCAGAGAAGAAGCTGCCATGTTCCCAGCACAGCTGAAGAATTTGATTAAGGAGATAAGAGTATCATTCAAAGCGAGTCTTTAACTGTGATGAAATTGCCCTCTTTGGGGAGAAAATGACCAATGCAATCTGCATTCATAAAAATGCAAAAGTAGCACTGGTGCATAACACATGGAAGGACAGGTTAACTCAGGTATCATGTGCAGGGGATATGAAAAAACCAGGCATACCATGTGAAGAATCCATGCACTCTAAGAAACAAGTCATATTTTGAGAGAGAGAACACATTCACTTAGTATTACAGCAAATTTTTATAACTATTCTAGTTTATTATCATTATTGATCTCTTACTGTACAAATTTATAAATTAAACTTTTATGAGACACGTATACAGGAAAAAACATAGTAGTGTATGTATACAGTAAGGTATTATCCATGGCTCTAGATCCAGTTAAGGATCTTAGAATGTATTTATCAGAAATAAGGGAAAACTACTGTACATTACACATATTTACTCAGTCCTTACTATAATCCTATGATATATCCACTATATCCTATTTACTAGATACCTTGATCATTCCTAATTTAAGACGAGGAAACTGAAACTCGGAGAAGTAAAGTTCACTTGCCCAAGGTCACACAGAAAGTACAGAGGAGAAGTCTGAACCCAGAATGTCTGATTATAATGACTATATTCTTATCTTCAAAATCTGGAAACAAATACTGGAAAGTCTCAAGACGTGAAATACATAAATGAACTCAAAGGGCTTGAATTACTGTGTAAGTGAGTCAGGCGGTTATAAGGAAATACCATAGCCTGGGTGGTTTAAACAACAGAAAAATATTTTGTCACAGTTTTGAAGGCTGGACATGCAAGATCACAGTCCCATCCTGTTGGGTTCTGGTGCAGGCTCTCTTCCCGGCTTGCAGCTAGCTGCCTTGTCCATGTGGGCCCATCTGGCCTCTCCCCAGCCTATGGTCATGAAAAGGAGAGCAAGCTCTCTGGTTTCTTCTCAGGCACTCACCCTCTCCTGATGGTGCCACTCTTATAGTCTCATCTAACCCTAATTACCTCCCAAGGGCCCGTCTCTAAATGCAAACATTAAGACAAAAAAGCGACACAAACATTAAGTAAATCATTTCAGAGAAGTGTGGAAAAGAGTCAGCTGTTTTTCTTGAATAAATGCCTCTTAGGTTTTTGCAAAGTTTTTAAAAAGTTAATTTTGACAATTTTTTGCCAGAGTTCTCATTGCATTTTTGAGAGAGCAGATTTTTGAGGTCCTTTCTATACCATTCCAGAACCAGTTCCACCCTACTCTGTACGCTCTGAATTCACCTGGTACTCACGCATGGTTGTGTAACTTTTCTGCATTCTGCATTTAGAAAATATTGATACACAGTGCCAACTCGTGCAAATCTTTTTGTTAATACCTGGCATTGCATAATATTTTTAAATCACTTATTAACATCACTTCTAATTTTGTCAAGAAAACTTTTAAGTATTGGGAAGATGTCAGCTCACAGTGGCAGATACAGGATTTCAAAATTTCAGATTTTCACTTGGAAGCTCTAATTTTATTACTATCAACAAATACTGTCAGTTCATTTTCCTAAAAATGACAGACTCACTTTGTCCATTTTGAAAAAAGCATGAATAATTTTCTGGTGCTACTGCTCATTACCCACCGTTGCTTTTGCCCTATTAGTGTAAATGTTAACAGTATATAATACAAATGACATCTTACTATATCGAATGTGACCTTCTGTAAGTGTTTGGGAGTACTGGGGGGCCATGTGCCACACTTTGAGAACCATTGTGTGGAACAATCAAGTTTAGATTTCTGGAACCTTCTCTTCAGATATTAGAATGACTGACCCATAGTAAAAAGTGAAATTCAGCTTTCAGATGCAGGAACGTGCTGACCTAATTTTTTTAATTGAACAGGTAAAAGAGAGAGAGAGATGCCTAAATAATCTATAAAATAAGATACTATGCATAGTACTATGAAATATTCCACATGTATTAGAACAAATACTCAAAAATGTAACTGAGAGCTGGGCATGGTAGTGCACACCCATAATTCCAGCACTCATGAGGCTGAGGTAGGAGGATCACCATGAGTTTGAGGCCAGCCTGAACTGCAGAGCAAGACCCTGTCTCAAAAAAAAAAAATAATTGGGAGTATTCACTGAAAACAATTCTTGGATGAAAACAGCAGGACATCTGTTCCAGTGTAGAGTAAATTTGAGGTTATCACATGGTAGTAAATGTGGCCTCATGAATATTATCTTCTAGCCTCCCTGAAATAAAATGAGCTTAAAATATAAAAGAGTATATACCCTATGGCAAAGAAACGGATCTAGAAAAAAATAAAACATTTTAAGAAGTGATTACTACATTCCCAATAATGATTGTTAAGTATGAGAAGCAATAGTAGCTCTCATGTACTGCTGGTTGGAGTATAAAGTGGTAATACCACGTAGGAAAAATAGAGTTGAAGAGGCATATATCCTATGACTTCTCCCTCTGGGTTCCTAACCCCCAATAATCTTTTGCACTTGTGCATCAGGTGACATGTAAAAATGCTGTGTTTATTGCAGCAAAAAAAAAGTGGAAAATTGTCAGTCAACAATAGAATGAAAAAATGATGGCATAATCACACAATGGAAAACTATACAGCAGTAAAAATAGACTACAGCAACATGTTTAATCATGAATGAGTCTCAAAATAATGTATTTTAAGCCAAGCATGGTGACCCACATCTTAATCTTAGCACTCTGGGAGGCTGAGGCAGGAGAATTGCAAGTTCAAGTCCTACCTTAACAACTTAGTGAGACCCTGACTCAGAATAAAAAATTTTTAAAAGTGGCTGATAATGCAGCTTAGCGTGAAGGCCCCAGGACAGCGATGGTGAACCTTTTAGAGACTAGTGTCCAAACTGCGACTCAAAACCCACATATTTATAACAAAGTACCAACACTGTAAATAAACCTGAATACTAAGTTTTTAGTTTACAAAAAACATATATTAACATCCTCTGTCTTAAAAGAAAAATAACATGAATGCAATAGGTTCACCACCAATCCGCTACGTTCAGTCCTCCATAATATAAAAACAAAACAAAAAAATGTATTTTATTAACAAAGAACACATACAGTCTGATTCTACTGCCATAACAGAAACCATGTATATGGAGTTTTTTTATTTTGGTTTTTTTTTTTTTGCAGGGTGGGGGGTGGTGGTTAGGGATTGAACCAAGGGAGGACCTTGTGCATGCTAGCCAAGAGCTCTGCCTCTCAGCTACGTCCTCAGCCCTCAGATTGTACTTTAATGTATTTTAATGATAAAACTATAAGAAAAAAAGGAATAATTAAATGAAAAAGATAACTTCTTATCTTAACTTGATCTAGTTGACTTGAAAATTGTATCTGAGAAAATAACACTATAGATACAGAATTTTGGCAATTCTTTGATGAAAACAGTATGTAATACAAAGTGTAATATTCATCTTTGTACATAACAGTACTTCATGAACAACTTTGTTTTTAATATTTGTGTAACAGTCCTCACAACTGTTTTATTCAGTTAGTAATGTCTTAAGAGTAATTCTGTTCTTATAGCAGCCTAACTTCTCATGGCCATTGGGAACACATGAACTTCTAAGATTCTTAAACTATCAGTCAAGTAGTTGTGGCATCAGTGCTGTTAATTCTTGCCTATCCTGGAGGAAATTATCTTTAGAGTGTTAATAGAGTATCTAGAGGTATTATTAACTTTTACCTACTTTATTGAGAGGATCTGTAGAATTTTATTTCTGTAAAATGTATTCAAAAATTTTAAAGCATTTTTTAACCCTTTGTTAACATATTTTCATAGGATGTCTATTGTAATCATTGGTTTCTTTATGTCCTATTTAATCAGCCTTGATATCTAAAGAGAAGGAATAAATCATTTTATTCAAGGTTTGAAGGAGATTCTAGAAATAATAAGTTGGAGATAAACTTTACCACTGTAACAAGGCTGGGCCAGTCTTGTCAGGTTCTTCTTAGCCAGAAAATAATGTGATTGAATTAATCATCAGTATTTTTCATCCACTTGTAATTATTGTGCATGAGTTTCGTTTATCTTGATACTGTAGGGAGAAAATATAAAATGTCCAATCCATCACTGAAGAGAAAAGCAATGCTGTATTCAGCATATAGCATATTAAAATTATAGTTTGGGGGATTTTTTTTGTCATTTGATTTTGGGTTGTATTTTTATTTCCAGTGCTGGCCCTTGAACCCAAGACTTCACACATGCTAGGCAAGCACTCTACCACTGAGCTATACCCCTAGCCACAAAATTGTTGTAATTCTATTCTAAGTAAAAGAAAAACTGAAAAAAGGTAAAAAAAATGGCTTAAAATATTCACCCTTATTAAAAAGAGACAATATTTGATTTTAGAAATACCTCATGAAAATAATGAATTATTTGAATAATGAACACAACTCTCGGGTCATTTAAAGTGTTACAAATTTTCTAGTAGATAGGTTTTATTTTGAAGTACTATATTTGTAGAAATGTTCTCTAAGTAACTTCATCTATTTAAGAACTATATGTAAGAATTTTTTTACTTTACTTATAATAGATTTGCCTGAAATTTCAAATCATTCCCTTATTTTCCAAGACTATTTCCTTTCTTATTACAGCCTTTTGGAGTGAATCAGCCTGGACCTTACATCATGTATACAACTGTTGATGCAAATGGGTATCTGAAAAATGGTTCAGGTAAGGCTGTTGCGATGGATAATGGGTTGCCAGACAGGTTCTTATGTGGGACGCACAAATAACTGGACATGGTATGTGACAGGAAAAAGCAGCAAAGTTTAAAGAAGTGTAATTAGTGGAATGCTCAGTGGAAGCAGGCTTGCACCTGGGAAAGAAAAATGGCACACACTGAATATGTTAGGTTTAAGAATTTAAAATGTTGCACTGGGTCTAGGGCGCCTCCCATTGGGTTTTTCAGAGTGTGACTGACAATGTCATTGGCAGGGCATTGAGTCATGTCAGCTGTCTATCACACATGTCTTTTTCCATAATTCTCTGTTACAATTGGTTGCATGAGTTGCAGTCCTTTATGCATGAGCCTTGGTAAGCTCCAGGGAAGAAAGGTTACTGTAGGTCATGCTAGAGAATCTGACATACTTGTGTCTGGGCTTGGGACTTCAGAGTCTTCCAAGGTGGATGGGTGCAGGAGTCTCTGTCTTTCTTTGCCTCTGGGTAGTAAACTTTAGGACAGAAGTCAAGATTCGCCTGCGAGATTTCCTGGGTTCAGGTCAGTGGAGGGGAGTGATCCTGTAGCCCCAATTGCACAATCTATATTAAGGCCAGATATAGATATTATATCCCTAATATACAGAAGCACTTTGATTTAATATATTGACCAGGTAAACTGGCAACATACCTCTTAATAAAATTTTCACTTTTATTATACTTTGTTATTCTATAGACTATATCAACAAATTATAAAAGATACGACAAAAATACTAAAATTTAACTCATCATTTATCACTCGTGTCGGATCCAACTCATTGTCTCTGTTTTTCACTTGAAGTAGAAGAGAAATTGGGAGAAATTGCTTGTTTTATCTTAATCAAAGAGTGAAATGGTAAATTATTTAAATTAAGCTCATTTTAAAAGAAAGAATTAGGGATCCAATTGCTACTACAATCTAAAGTAATCCTGTTACTATCTGGAATAGAAGCTGAAAAGTAGAGAGATTTTTTTCACATATAAAAGAAAGAAATCAAATTTACATTTAAATAAATAATAAAAGGACATGCAATCAAGACTGAACAAAGAATATCTGTATTTAACAGATAACTGACTAAGATTAGTTCCAAATTACAGTAAATTCAACTGATCATCTCAATTACCTAAATAAGAAAAGGAATCCTAATATATTTCTGTGCTTCCCTGATATTCTAAGAGTTTTAGTCACTCTTCTTTTTTGGATTAAAAACAAAAAAAGGAGGAACTCATTTTATGGCCATTCTGATTTTATATACTGGCCTTACATAAATCAAATATATCAGAATGAGCTTACTTTTTAGCTAATTATACACATTTGAGACTCAGTGGTATTGATGTTCTAGTACAGAAACATTTCATAAAACAAAATCTATTTTAAAAATTTAAGGAAAAATTGACAAATACAACTATAGTCAAATAATTTAATATGCAATTCTCAATTTAATTTGTGCACATATTTAGTCCAAAAAAAGGCCATGGGATCAGCTAATTTTATCTTCTATCAATAAACTATTTTAAACTTTCAAGATGCAAATAATTTCACTGCTAAGTAAGATTTTCCAGAATACATAAAAACAAGATGAAACTAATAAAGTCAGCAAGTACACCCAAAAACCAAAAACTTGGCTCACTGGTGAATTATCAGTGAAACTACTATCTAAAAAACTAACAATTTAAATCTAGCTACATTTCAAAAAAAGATAACTACCACCAAGTAGATGATTATCGTAGGAATGCATGGCAGTTTACAATAGAATAATCTCTGAATTGTTATAGCAATAGATCAATTTTTTAAAGTCCTACCTTCCTTTTTCTTACTATGATATATTGTATACATCTTTCCGTGTCTGTTCATATGATGGTCCTAGTTTCTTTTAGGTCTGTGTTGTGTAAAGATAGAATAACAACTCTAAGCAGTCCTCAATTTTTTTCATCATAATAAAGCAGTGCAACAGTAAGCGTCTTATTTTTACATAAATATATTTTTGTACAACTAAATAAAAAATCTGGAAGAATATATACCAAATTAATTTTTATCATGGGAACCAAGATTTTCAGAGTTACGTCCTACTTTGTACTTTTCTGTAATAATTTACTGTTTTTTGGCCTTTTTCAATTTAACTTTTTTTTTTTTTCGGTACCGGGGATCAAACTCGGGTTCTTGAGCTTGCGCAACAGGTGGCGAAACCACTGAGCTAAATCCCGGGCCCTCAGTTTAACTTTTTAAAAGTATAAAGATTACACCAAATCAAAGTCTTATCTGAGATGTTACTTGCAGGCCAGCATGGTAGCAGTAGCTGGGTGTGGTAGCATGTACCTATAGTCCCAGCCACTCAGGAGGCTGAGACAGGAAGATCACCCTTTCAGGCCTAGTCTGGACAATATGGTGAGACCTCCATCTCAACACAACAAAAAAGATTACTCATAAAAACTAATGTAGAAATTGTATTTTAATTCTGTGATCATTGATTCATTCACAGACATGTGCTAAACCTCTTCTATAAACTAGCCATTGGCACTTCATAAATTATCTTATTAGATAATAAACCCCATTTGATAATATTAGCTAGCCATTATTATTAAGTAACTGAGGAATATTTATTTAGCATCATTTCTTTCAATCTACCCTCAAAACAATAACGGAATATTGGGTTTCTTCATACCAACTTGAATATTTACCTCTTAGACTGGGATAGAGATTGAGAAGGAATTTATAAATATTATAAAAGCATGGGAGAAAATACTAAGGTAAATAATGATAAATGCAATCCAGTGTATAAATCAAATGAGTGTATAAGTTTTTATAGCAAACATCATAAAAATTAAAGGTACTAGCAAACTGGGAAAAAATCTAAATGTCTAGAAAAGAGAGAAGTAATAAATTAAGCCACTTTATAATATTCCCCAGCCTATAAAATATTTTATTATGATTTTTGAGGAAATGAGCAAGTATTTGGGAAGGAGACATACTTGCATGTGTAATCCACATTGTATGGGTGTGATAATGTGTCTGTTGTAAGAAAAAAGATATAAGCAAAAGACATATTTTAAAATGTTACCCTGGGGGCTGGGGATTTAGCTCAATGGCTTTGGCGCCTGCCTTGCAAGCACAAGGTCCCAAGTTCGATCCCCAGTACCCCCCCCAAAAAAATGTTACCCTGTTTATCTGTTGGTTGTGGGATTTTCATTATTTTTTTTTTACATTTCAGTTTACTCTACTGAGTAATTTAAGAAAAAATTTTAATTTAAGAAAAAGGTTTTACCAAGAGATGGAGGTGGGGGAGAGAGGAAAAGAATTAAGATGTACATGTGCCAATTCCCCATGATAAAAGTAATCATTATGTACTGCAAACATACTAATGAAAAAAATTTGAAGATGAAAAGAAGGTTTGGAACATATTTCAGATACATGCTGTGTTGCATCCACAGCAAAGTGTGACTTACTTTCATTTATTTAGGTGTTACCAGATTTTCAGGTCCTTAATATTCAGAGACTCAAGAGACAGAAGCATAGTGACACAGAACTGTAATCCCAGCACTCTGGGAGGCTGAGGCAGGAGAATCACAAATTAAAGCCCAGCTTGGGCAACTTAGCAAGACCTTATTTCAGAATTTTTTAAATGGGCTGGATGTGTAGCTCAATGCAAAGGCCTGGGTTCAATCCCCAAGTACTACCAAACAAAGAAAAGAGAAACACTTGGTTAAACCATACTGCTCGTCCCATCCTGCCTATCAATTGAGAATTTTCCTCCATAGGAAGATGACCACACATATATTTTTAAAATTGCATAACTGGTTTATTCACAGAATAGCTGAAGATGACTACCCATTAGTGGATCATGAAGTTAATTTAGTAACTATAGGACTTTTTATTTAATTGAATAAAAGAACACTAGAAAATACCACAATATATTACAGAAAAGTTAGGTATTATTTTATAATGTTTTTTAGTGGAGAATGTGTGTATATGTGTTTATACTTGGTGATAACATAAAATGTAGTTTTTATTCCAGGGTACAATCCAGAATGTTTGAAAGCCACTACTAGAGAGCGATAATAACCCATATGAATGTCTTTTATTAAAGGCTTAGCCTAATTTTCCTTTTGTTTATAGATAGATTTTACCTTTCTTACACAGTACTCTATGATCTTTCTTCATTCCTATCAAAGCCTGAAGAGCCAAATGTTATTAGAGAGTTATATTACAGAGGAGTCATTAGTTTTCTAATAAACAACAGGTCTGTGACAGATGAAAACATAAAATTAAATTGTATTTATTAGGAGCTAAATTCTCTTGTTTTGAGTGTAGCACTCCTCTTACAAACTAGCAAAAGATCTGAAAAGGGGACCCAAATTCTCTAAATAATATTTGACAAGAATTTAGTAGATTTGAGCACATTGGCAAAATTTGGCAGGCTAATAGCTTCTTGATCATTTATGAATAATCAAAAATTGTTTCTCTGGCTCCTAAATTATTCAACTCTGCTACTTAAATCTACAGAAAATTATTTCTCCTTTTCCTTTGAGGATACTATTTAAGTGTGAGCAAAACCTAAGCAGCCCTTTACCTTCACTGTGCTTAGTCCACTCACAAAGTGGTGTTAAACAATCACATGTTCTAATGTGGGGAAAAAAAATAGTTTCTTCCATTCTACACATTTACTCTACACATCACTCACACACACCTGTAAAGCAACTAAGTTTTGTTTTTTGATTTTTTTTTTTCGTATACCAACTACTTTTCCAACATGAAGTGCCATTGTCTTAATCAGTTTCCTCCTCACTGAGACAAATGCTATCAAGACAAGGCACAGTGGTGAGCTAGGCACTGAATGGCTGCAGAGAGGGAGAAACTCACCAACCTAGTCATTCAAGAGTCCTGGGCTGGCAGCCACAGCAGGGGATCAGTGGAGGAGACAGATTTGGCCCAGACAGGCTGTTGCTGCCAGATGCAGTATTCAGAAGAGAAAGTGGCTCACTGGAGAGTGGCACCAGCCAGGGCTGTCAGTTGTAGATGAGAAGTAAAGCTTTCTGCAGCGGGGTAAAAGAACTCTTTAGCTTGTACCCTGACCCTCTGAGGGGGTTGCAGTGCAGTCCAGAGGCTTTTGGGTCCCTACACTGTATTTTGTTTTAGTGAAATCATCTGTACTGTAATGACACTGCCTCAAAAGACTAATAATCTCCCCTATTTTTATTAAGAACACCAGATGCTTGGTAAATGTTTCTCAGGGGAAGGCAGGGGAGAAAGGATAAGGAAATGCCTAATCTAAGCTTTCTATGCAAGACACAGGAATTTTATCTATAAGGAAGAAATATAAGGCTATCTAGAGGAAAAAAAAAAAAACAGCACAAATCTCATCTACTCCCAAATGTAGACATGGTTAAGTGGAGAAAAAAGGTAAAATGGTAAACACTCTTTGATCTCTTACCTCCTATCAGTCTGTTTGCTGGATTTAAAGTCTAGAGTGATTGCAGTGGGACCTCCAGATATGAAAGTTAATTTTATATAAATCTCAGGGGGTTTTGTCTCACAAAGTTGAAGAATAAAATCACAGACAAGGGCCTGGGATTTAGCTCAGTGGTTCCAACGCCTGCTTGGCAAGTCCAGTGTCCCGAGTTTGATCCCTGGTACCAAAAGAAAAAAAAAAAAATCACAGACAAAATGAGAGAATCAGGAGAGTGGTTATTGGAAAGAAGAAGAAAAAGGCCCTTGGGCCCTCTAAGAGAGGATTCTGAATAGAATGTTGTTTGGGCCTTATATAAATAGGCAGATTGCTGGGACTCATTTTAAACAGGTGGTTGTGTGGATTTAAGTTTTAAAGGAAATTAGTTACTTAGCTGGTTAACAGGAAACTGAGTTTAAAGGAAATTGGTTACTCTGCGTTTTTAAGTTTCTCCCAGTCCAGCCCAGAGGTTAGGCAGGAGCTGTCAACAGACTTCATTAACATACCTTCTTCCTGGGAGGAAAAGTCTTTTAACTCTTTTATGTTAACTTTTATATTTTGTTTTCACGGAGTTTTTAAAAAATATTTTTAAGCCTAACTAGCTGCTTAAATTAGCTCTTAACCTAGTGGGCTAGACTTTTGTCTAACTGATGCTACTTTAGGGTCATCTCTGTAACATTTTTATATGTAAATATATGTATATATACTTTTATATGTGTATATATAATATCTTTGTGTTTATATATGTATGAATGAATGTGGTGTAACCAAAAACTACAGTGAATATTTAAAAAATGTATGATGCTAAGAGACACATTGCCATTAATCCCCTTCAAAATACTCCCCCCTCACCTCGAAGACACTTTTCCCATTGATCTTGGCAATGTGCCGTTTACTGTAATAAGGTTTTTTATTTAAACATTCACTGTATATTTCAATCACACTGTGTTTGTGGGTGTGTACTTTTTTTTTTTTTATACCGGGGATCAAACTCAGATCCTTGTGCTTGCGAGGCAGGCAGTGGAACCACTGAGCTAAGTCCCCAGCCCGTGTACTTTTTTTCTTGTGCTGAGGGTGGAACCCAAAGGCTCACACGTGCTCAGAAAGCACTCTGCCACCAGCTAAGCCCGCAGCCCCATACATTTATTATAGATTACAATATGACATATGCTCCAAATATGGGAGCAGTATTGCAGACTGAGATGGCAGCATGTTGGAGCAGCAGAGAAACATTTGAATTACCATATAACAGAATTTATACTTACAGTAAATAGATTATTAAAATTATTCAGTATAACACATAAGCAGTTGTCTATAATTTTAACCTTTCCAATTTCTCTATTTCAACCAATGATTATCAATTCTTCTACTATCAAAAACCATTTTACTCCCCCTCCTCCAGAGGCAATCCAGGGTGCTGCACTGTCAGCAGAGGTTTGGGTTCTGACGTTTTCCACTCCCCAAAAACAAGGGAAGCTGACTTTAGGAAGGACAGTTGTCATCAAGAAATCAACTACTAACAAATGCTGGGGGAGCTGTGAGGGAAAAGGAACCCTTCCTCATTGCTGTTAGGAGTGTAAACTGATACCGCCAATGTAGAAATCAATATGGAGATGCCTCAAAAAAACCTAAACTAGAGGTTCCATTTGACCAAGCTATTCCCTTTTTAGGTGTCTTCCTGAAAGAGCTAAAAGCATCATACCACAGTGATATATGCATGCCCATGTTTATAGCAGCACAATTTATAATAGCTAAATCTGGAAACAGCTCATATGTCCATCAAAAGATGAATGGACAAAGAAAATGTGGTTTTTATATACAATGAAATACTACGCTCCCATAAAGAAGGATAAACTTGAAACATTTTTAGGTAAATGGTTACACCTTGAGAACATAATTTTAAGTGAGCAAATGAGACACACATGTTTAAATATCACATTGTTTCTCTCGTGTGAGAAACCCAAAGATTAAATAAGGACCAAAATGGAACTTAGATATTGGGAAGTAGGAAGAAAATGTTCAGATGGGAAGGGGAACAAGGGAGGGGGGAAGAGGAAGGGAAGGAAGGGAATAGGGATAAAAATAATAAAGAATGGAAGGAAAACAATAGAAACAAAGTTTCATAGATAGATGGAGAGGGGAAAAGGATTGAAGGGAAGAGAGGAGGGAGGAAAAAAAGAATTAAGATATAATATATACAGATAAAAATTTCCTGTGGTGAATGTGTTCTTTATGTATGTCAAAAGTGTACCAATAAATTTTTTTTTTTTAAAGCTACCATAGGGCCAGGAATTTAGCTCAGTGGCTCTCCCGCCTTCCTCGCAAGCACAGGGTCCCAAGATTGATCCCCAGTAGCAAAAAAAAATTTTTTAATTTAAAAAAAATTTTAAAAGCTACCACTGAGGGATGGAGAGCCTCCTATCACTACAAATCACCATCTTACTTGTGTTTAAGTATACATGGGCCTTTTATAGTAAAGAAGAGAAGGGAGAAGAAATACAATGAGACAGTAGACAACTCCAAGCTAGTTTTGTCCGCTGGCCCTTTCAGCTTCTTTCCTTCAGGCTCCTTTCCTATAATTGGACCCTGACCTCCTGGTTCCATCATCTAAATAATCTATTTATATGGATAAAGGAGAGGAGGAAAAGCCTTTGGCATGAGGAAGTTTGGAGAAGAGTCTGTCTCTAAAAGAAAAAAAACTTTAACTTTTAAACATCTATTTTGCCCTGTCACTTACACTACCAACCCTGGTTATGTTTTGAGACTGGCACTTCTTAACTTCCCCGGGCTGATCTCAAACTTGTGATCCTCCTGCTTCAGTCTCCCAAGTAGCTGCAATTACATCTTGCACCGTTGTGCCCAGCAAAAACCATTTGATTTTTTATTTTCATTTCTCACTTATTTTTTGAAGCCGTCTTCCAAAAAACATAGCCATATTCTATTTATCCACATGTAATAGTCCAAAAAATAAATTTTTTAGTCTCATATCAGTTTTATTTTAACCGTTCATCATATTTTAAATTACTGTACACATAGTTCAACCAAAAATCTTACCCTGATAATACATAATTATGAGGCTTATTTTTTGTGTAAAAATCATAATGTATAACAAAAGAAAATGGAAAAACTTGTTATCCTTTCCTGGATTATCCATGACATTCTTTCCTGTGAAAGAAGGAGTTTTTATGAAGAAAATCATTCTCTTATTTTAATCTCATATCAACTAAAGTCTTGAGAAAAGCCAAATTGGCAGAGGTAGAGATAGAGATGGGTATATGGCTCAGTGATGGGTGATATTCTTGCACTGAAATGAAAGAAAAGAATTTGGAAAGATATGGAATAGCTGCAAACAGCAACTGATGTATCTTCTTGATATAAGTGGATGACTGAAGGAATTAATAAATTAAAAATTTTAAAAACTATAAGAAACTTTGCTGATTATCCAGCTATTTAGCAATTAGAAATCCCCTCTACACAGATACAAATATATCGAAGTTATATTCCAAAAATATCAAAAGAAAAAAACTGTAAAGCCAACAAAAATACTTCCTGAAATTATATTTACAAGCTATTTTCTAATATAATATTTAGAGTCATCATATATCTTAAGGAAGAACTGCCACATAACAATGGGAACAGGAAGTGAGAAAAAATATATCTACTCTGTGATCTTTGCTTACAATGTGTTGTTATCTACAAGGTGTTGTATATAATTCAACAAATCCTTTCTACAATGTAAATATGTTTGGCATAAAGGAAATCGATTAAAATAGTACTCAGCAATACTGTTAATATATATATTCCTTTTCATTACCTTAGTCTTATTTCGGGATTCAGCCATTCAAAGTATCCATGTTTCCTTCCAGTATCAGTTGTGCACAAACCATAGAAAGCTACTGTATGCTACAATAAAGCTTGAAACTCACAGACATAGTTATGTTTAGAACACCTGTAACATAAAAGGCACTCAGTACACTGACCAAATTCAGGAATGAAATAAAATTGTATGTGTGTTAGTGTGGTACTGGGGACTGAACCCAGGGCCTTCTCACTGAGCTACATACACGGCCCTTTTTTAATTTTTTAAATTTAAGACAGGGTCTCAATACATTGCTAAGTTGCCCAGGCTGGGCTTGAATTTGTGATCATCCTGCCTCAGCTTCCCAGCTTGCTGGGGTTACAGATGTATGGCACCTTAAAATTCAATTCTTGAGATAATTCTCTCATATAGTAAAATATAGTATTGCAATACAAGGAATTGTTTCCTGTAAGCTGAGCCTAAATTGGCATAGAATAGTTTGAAAAACTAAAACTGGATTTTCATCCTCTTAGTTAATTTTCATCACTTCTACTGTAAATTCTTTATAAATACAGAATCAGCTACAGTCAAGTAAGTACATTTAAAGAAGCAATATACTGAATATTATCAATATTATTTAATGGCTAACAGGACAGTTCATCCCTGGGACAAATTCTGAACTTTCGTTATATACTTTGTCCATTGTTAATCTTCATTTTCTAGACCACTGAAAACAATAGAATGAAAGGCCATGGAGGGAAGAACAAAAAACAATTTGGGTTATCCTAAAGAGGAAATTATTCCTAACAATCTTTGTTTCTGTTATTTTTAAACAATGATAACTATATAAAGTAAAATGATGACTCCCAATTTAACAAATACAAACTGTTGTTTTATGATGTTTCTGGAATTTTGTGTTTTGCCCTAGGCTTCATTATTTCTTTACTTTATTTTTTATTTCAGAAACAGCATTTAAATAATGATGACATTCCTCAGCTTCCTAGGGTGTTGCTTATACTACTTTATTTAGTAGTTCAATCATAGCAAAAGGGCTATACTCCACCAACCCAGTGATTTTAACACATTGCTTAATGTTTGTTGCTGAGTGATATTTATGACTTAGGACTTGAGGGCTGCTTCTAAGTAGTAATAATAGCTGACACTGACTAGTAGATGCATTGTAGCAATCACCTGCTAAACACTTCCCTTGATCTTCTTATTTAGTAAGAGAAACTGTGGGACTTCCCATCAGATATATAGAGATATAGATTGCATAAAGCTCAAAAAATAAAAATATGTAAAGACTGTAAAATGAGAATTATTGATAGGGTAGTAACATAATCTAACATATACTGATGAATAAGGAAGTGGAAAAAATATTCTAGTTCTAGGAAGTACGAGAACACCAGGGTACTCTACTCCCCTCCCCACCTACCCACTCACCGAGCTGGAGACCAAACCAGGGTCCTGCCCATGGTGGGTGAGTTCTGCACTGAGCTATACCCCTAGCTTGGTATTCTACTCTTGTGTTTCTTTCTCTGTTGACTTAATAAAGGTGGATTTCTGTTTTCCTAATACATTCTGAAGGAAACTAGCCTCAAAATATCCCTCTGATACTTCTGAAATTTAAGACCAAAGAAGTTATGTTTTTAACCATTCAGCTGTAATTAAAGTCGGTCATTTTAACTAAAAAACCTGGCCATAGATATAACTAAAAATGTGAACCGAGTAATGTACCATTAGTACAAATAAATGTACCATTTTGACTGATTGTCTAGCTTTAGTATCTTTAAAACTTTTCCATATCAAAAGAATTGCTTTTAAAAGCTTTTTGGCAATACATAGTACTGACGGTTTTACTGAACAAAACAAATAACAGTTTATAGTCGCAAGTTAGAAAATATGATAGTAATTCATAAACTGCATACTAAGAACCAGTGTTCTCTACCAAATATGAAGCTATTATTATCTTTTATATTAAACCTGATAATAAATAAGAGGCATTTATTGTATAATTGATATTTTATCATTTCTTTTAGTAATAATCTGAATGATAGATGAGATTAGCTAGATAGTCATTATTAAGAGTCAAGAATTATCTTTTACCTAAGTAGACATAACTTAGTAAACTCAAGTATTGGAGGACTCAACAGCTACTTACTATTAACACAGAACTGTCCTACAACATTGGCAACTTGGTCTTCAGTTTCAGATTAGAACCAAGATATTAGGAACAAACATGATATGGATAAAACTTAAAGCCTCGGCTGCAGACAGGCAGGTCTGCCCACACCTCACCGAGGTCCCCAGTCGCACGGAACACACGCCAAATCAGCCCAGTGCAGACAGGTAGGTCTGTGCACGCCCTACCGAGGTCCTGAGTCACACGGAAGATGCCGAATCACTTCGCTGCAGACAGGCAGGTCTGCCCACACCCTACCGAGGTCCCCAGTCACATGGAACACACGCCGAATCAGCCTGCTACAGACAGGCAGGTCTGCCCACACCTCATCAAGGTCTCCAGTCACGCGGAACACACATCGAGTCAGTCTGCTGCAGACAGGCACGTCTGTGCACGCCCTACGGAGGTCCTGAGTCCTGCAGAAGACGCCGAATCACCCCACTGCAGACAGGCACGTCTGCCCACACCCTACCGAGGTCCCCAGTCGCATGGAACACACGCTGAATCAGCCCGCTGCAGACAGGCAGGTCTGTGTATGCCCTACTGAGGTCCTGACACGCGCAGAAGACACCGAATCACCCTGCTACAGACAGGCAGCCACCTGATTCCACAATACAAAGATGCAGAGGACACCAGACCACCAGACCAAGGTACTGAGTCCCACTGTTCGCAGCCCAGAGATAGGGGCTTCTGAGCCGTCATCCCACTGCTCCTGGTCCAGAGGAAGGGGCTTCCTGGTCACCATCCCTCCCGCTGCTCCCAGCCCAGAGGAAAGAGCTTTTGGGCCACCTTCTGTCTCACTGCTCCTGGCCCAGAGGAAGGGGCTTCTCAGCTACCATCCCACTGCTCCTGGTCCAGAGGAAGGGCTTTCCCGGCCACCATCCGTACTGCTGCTCCCGGCCCAGTCCCACCTCACCCAGCTCAGAGGAGGTAATCCATGCAGGCGCTAACAGCCCCCCGCCCCAGTCGAAATGAGAAAACAGGTAAATAAGTCTCAAAACCAGACTTCCAAATCACCTACAGCAACCCCAAAGGGAAATGAGATGGAACACTCTGATACTCAACCACCTGGACCCACTGAACTGGCAACCAAAGGGGATCTGGAAAAAATGAAATCAGAAATAATTTCTCAGATAACAGGAGAAATTGTGCCCCTAGTGCAAGACATGATTAATAAATCTAGAGAGGAGCTCAGGAACATGATGGAATCCCAACATAAGAAACAAATGGAATCCATAAAACAGATGCAAATAGATTTCCACAAGATGAAAAACTCCACTGAAAGTCTACACAGCAGAATGAGCCAATGTGAGGACAGAATTTCAGGTATAGAAGATAAGACTGCAGTTAGTGACCAGGAAAAGAAAAATTGCTTCAAAATTATAAGGGAACATGAGAAATCAATCCAGCAGGTGCTAGATGATGCAAAAAAGAATAACATAAGACTGATTGGGCCCAATGAAGAAACAGGAGAGCATGCAGATGACATAAAAAAATCTCTTCACAGAAATAATGGCAGAAAACTTCCCAAGCAGGGGGAAAGAGCTTGACATACAGATAAGTGAGGCATATAGGACTCCAAATAGCCTTGATCAAAAAAAATCTACACATAGGCATATAATTGTTAAGATTCCAGAAACGCAACAGAAGAACAAAGTTCTCCAAGCAGTCAGAGAAAAGAAACAAATCACATACAAAGGAAAGCCCATCAGAATCACAGCAGACTTCTCAACACAAACCATCAAGGCAAGAAGAGCTTGGAGTGACATTCCAAGCCCTAAAAGAAAACAGCCTCCAACCCAGATTGATGGACCCTGCAAAATTATCTTTCAAAATGGATGGAAAAATAAGCTACTTTCATGACAAAGAGCACCCTAGGAACTTCATGAATACCAAACGAGCACTCCAAAGAATTTTACACAGTATCCTAGGAACAGACATTGAGGATCACAACCCCAGGAAGCAAAGCAGAATGAACCCATCTGCCATGACAAGAAATTCAATGGAAAGGGGGAGAATCCAACAAAAAGAAAAAGTCATGGCAATGACAAGTCAATACATTTCAGTTATAACCATCAACATTAATGGTCTCAATTCACCAATCAAAAGAAATAGACTGGCAGAATGGGTCAAGAAGCAAAATCCAACAATATGCTCCATACAGGAAACACACTTAATTCAAAAGGAAACTCATAGACTGAAAGTTAAAGGGTGGAAAACAATACTGCATGCAACAGGAACCCGAAAAAAAGCAGGAGTAGCTATCCTCTTTGCAGATCAAGTAGATTTCAAACCAACACTGATTAAGAGAGATGAAGAAGGACACTACATCCTTGTAAAGGGAAGAATCCAAGAGGAAGAGATGACAGTCATAAATATCTATGCACCAAACACTAGTGCACCCAACTATATAAAACAAATACTAACGGACATGAAAAGCCATATATTCACTAATACAATTGTAGTGGGGGACCTCAACACCCCACTGTCACAAATAGATAGATCAACTAGACTAAAAATAAGTAATGAAATACTAGAACTCAATCGAACTCTTGAACAAATGAACTTAACAGATGTTTACAGACTGTTACACCTGACAAAATCAGAATGCACATTCTTCTCAGCTGCACATGGGTCATTCTCCAAAATAGACCACATACTCACACATAGAACATGTTTAAGTAAGTGCAAAGGAATTGAAGTTATCCCCTGTAAATTATCAGACCATAGTGCAATGAAATTGGAGATCCATAGCAAAAGAAACTCAAAAAATTTCAGAAACATGTGGAAATTGAACAACACACTTCTGAACAACCAATGGGTCACAGAGGAAATTAAAGAAGAAATCAGACAGTTCCTTCAATGAAATGACAATGACAATACAACATATCGGAATCTATGGGACACAATGAAAGCTGTCTTACGAGGGAAATTTATAGCAGTGAATACGCATACTAGGAAAACAGAATGGTCCCAATTAACCTGATGCTGAACCTCAAGCTTCTAGAAAAAGAAGAGCAAGACAACCTCAAAGCTCATACAAGGGAGGAAATTATAAAGATCAGAGGAGAAATCAATGCAATGGAGACTAAGAGAATAATACAAAAAAATCAATGAAGCCAAGAGTTGGTTCTTCGAAAGAATCAACAAAATTGACAAACCTTTAGCCAACCTTGTCAGAAAAAGAAAAGAAAAGGCCCAAATCCATGCAATTAGGAATGAAAAGGGTGAAATGACAACAGACCCAGCAGAAATCCAGAGGATCATCAATACCTACTTCCAGAACCTATACGCCAATAAGATGGACAACACAGAAGAAATGGACAGATTCCTAGATACATATGAATTACCAAAGTTGAATGAAGAAGACCTAAAAATTCTGAACAACCCAATATCAACCAATGAAATGGAAAATGTAATTAAAAACTTATCAACTAAGAAAAGCCTGGGTCCTGATGGCTTCACTGCTGAATTCTACAAGACATTTAGAGAGGAACTGCTGCCACTACTGTTTAAACTCTTCAATGAAATTGAAAGGGAAGCAATACTCCCAAATTCATTCCTGGAAGCAAGCATCACCTTGATCCCCAAAGCAGAGAAAGACCCAACTGAAAAAGAGAACTATAGGCCAATCTCACTAATGAACATAGATGCAAAAATCCTTAATAGGATACTGGCAAACAGAATGCAGAAGATCATCAAGAAGATCCTACACCCTGATCAAGTGGGATGCATCCCAGGGATGCAGGGAAGGGTCAATATACGAAAATCAATCAATGTAATACACTATATCAATAGAGCCAAGGACAAAAACCATATGATTATCTCCATAGACGCAGAAAAAGCATTTGACAAAATCCAACATGCATTTATGATAAAAACCCTACAAAAAATTGGAATAGATGGTCTCTACCTCAAACTGATAGAAGCCATCTATGAAAAACCAACAGCCAATATCATAGTAAATGGTCACAAACTGAAATCCTTCACACTAAAATCAGGAACAAGACAAGGATGTCCACTATCACCACTCTTGTTCAATATAGTTCTGGAAACATTAGCCACGGCAATTAGACAAGAGAAAGAAATAAAAGGAATAAAGATAGGTAATGAAGAAGTCAAATTGTCATTATGTGTAGATGACATGATACTCTATATAGAAGACCCCAAGAACTCCACCAAAAGTCTTCTAGATTTAATAACCAAATTCAGTCAAGTAGCTGGTTACAAGGTTAACACAGAAAACTCAATAGCATTCCTCTACACCAATGACAGAGAAATAGGGCAAATAATTCCTTTCACAATAGCATCCAAAAGACTGAAATACCTATGAATCATCCTAATGAAAGAAATCAAAGACCTCTTCTCTGAAAACTATGACATTCTGAAAAGAGAGATTGAAGATGATATCGGAAAATGGACAGACATCCCCTGCTCCTGGGTAGGAAAGATTAATATAGTGAAAATGGCCATACTTCCAAAACTGCTATATAGATTTAATGCAATTCCAGTTGAGATCGCAGCAGCATACTTCATAGACCTCGAGAAAACAATCCAAAAATTCATTTGGAGCAAGAAGAGACCCAGAATAGCAAAAGCAATTCTAGGTAACAGAGACATGGCAGGGGGTATCACAATCCCCAACCTGCAACTCTACTAACTACAAAGCTACTGTGATAAAAACAGCATGGTACTGGCAAAGAAACAGACTTGAGGACCAGTGGAACAGATTAGAAGATGCAGAAACAACGCCAGACACACTCAGCCATCTCATCTTTGACAAAGGAGCCAAACACCCTCACTGGAGGAAAGATAGCCTCTTTAATAAATGGTGCTGGAAAAATTGGGCCTCAACTTGCCAAAGATTAAAACTAGACCTATGTCTCTCACCATGTGCTAAACTAAAATCAAAATGGAGTAAAGCTCTAAATATTAAAATAGAAACTCTGAACCAGTTGGAACAGAGGTTAGGTAGAACCCTTGAAGACATCCGTGTAGGAAAAGATTTTATGAACAAAACCTCAGTTGTCTGTGAACTAGCACAAACAATCAACAAATGGGAGCTCTTCTTATTAAAAAGCTTCTGCACAGCAAGAGAAACCACCAGCAGTGTGAAGAAACACCCCACAATGTGGGGAAAAAATCTTCACCTGCTCTTCCTCAGACAAAGGTCTACTATCTCAAATCTATAAAGAACTTAAAAAGATCAGACCTCCCAAATTTAAAGACCCAATCAAAAAGTGGGCATCTGAAATGAACAGACATTTTTCAGACAAAGAAGTAGAAATAGCAAATAAATACATGAAAAAATGTTCAACATCACTGGTCATTCGAGAGATGCAAATGAAAACAACGCTGAGATTCCACTTCACTCCAGAAAGAATGGCTGCTATCATGAAATCAACCAATAACAAATGCTGGTGGGGCTGTGGGGAAAGAGGAACCCTGCTCCACTGCTGGTGGGAGTGTCGACTGGTGCAACCACTGTGGAAATCAGTATGGAAATACCTCAAAGAACTAGGACTGGAAGTCCCATTTGACCCCACTATTCGAATGCTGGGGATCTTCCTCAAAGAATTAAAAGAATCATACCACGGTGATATATGTGCACCCATGTTCATAGCAGCACAGTTTGTAATAGCTAAAACTTGGAAACAGCCCAAATGCCCATCAACTGGAGACTGGATATAGAAAATGTGGTTTTTTTATAAAATGGAGTACCACTTAGCCATAAAAAATGAGAAATTAGAGACATTTATAGCTAAGTGGATGCACATTGAGGCGATACTCTTAAGTGAAATAAATAGGACACACGTGTAAATACCGAATAGTTTCTCTGGTGTGAGAAACTGAAAGTGTAAATAAGGACTAAATGTATAATAGGTCATGTGAAATAGGAAGAAAAGGGGCAAAGGGGAAGGCAGTGGGAGGGCTAGGGGAAAGGATAGAAGGGAATGGGATTAATATGAGAAAATGGAAAAATAGAAACAAAATCTTTGTAAATAGGGAGGACTGGAGGGGTTGAAGGGAGGGCTGGGCAAGGGTGAAAAAATAAGAACCAAGAGAGACTATGTAAAGGTGCAAATTTCCAATGATGAATGTCATTATATTGTACACCTAAAATATACCAGTGATTAGAATGAATAATCGGTAATGTAAAATAGGAAGAAAAGGTCCAAAGGGGTAGGGGTAGTGGGAGGGCCAGGGGAAAGGAAAGAAGGGAAAGGAAAAATGCTGAGAAATGGAAAAAATGGAAATAAAGTCTTTGTAAATAGGGAAGGGTGGAGGGCATGAAGGGAGGGCTAGGAATGGGGAAAAAATAAGAACCAAGATGCATTATGTAAAAGTACAATTCCCAGTGAGAAATGTAATTGTGTTGTATACCTACAATGTACCAATAAAAGAATTTAATACAAAAAAAAAAAACTTAAAGCCTCTTAACTTTTTAAAACATGTGCCACTTCTTTGCAGAAACATATACTAATCAATATTCTTTAATGTTCTTCCATTAATTCTTTTCATACTCTACCCTGAGACTAAGTAATTATTTGAGAGGCTGCTGTACAGTTGTAAATATTCAAAAATAAGGTACAGTAATGAAGCAGTGCCAGGCGTGTAGTGGTGCATGCTTGTAGTCCTAGCACTCAGGAGGCAGAGGCAGGAGGATCACCATGAGCTCAAGGTCAGCATGGGCTACATAGTGAATTCAAGGCCAACCTGAATGACATAGTGAGACCCTGTCTCACAAATTAAAAAAAGAAAAATCAGGTGTGATGGCACGTACCTATAGTACCTGCGCTGTCAGGCCTGAGTCAGGGAGATCACAAATTAAAGCCCAGCCTGACTAATTTAGCAACTTAGACCTTATCTCAATTTTTTTTTTCAAAAAAAGGACTGGGCACCTCGCATGCCTCTCAAGTGCAAGGTCCTGAGTTCAATCCCCAGTACCAAAAAAAACAGGACTGGGGCTGTAGCTCAGTGCAAAGGCCATGGGTTTAATTTCTAGCACCAAATTGGCTGGTGGGGGGGAACAAACTTACTTCCTCAAGAATATATCTTAACATACATGAGCATGCTCAAAAACAACCACAGGGGCCAGAAATGTAACTCAGTGCCAGCACACCTGCCTTGGGAGTGCAGGGTCCTGAGTTTGATCCTCAGTACTGGAAAAAAAACAAAAACAACCACAGGTCTTGAACAGACATCCCTTCAAAGGAGAAATACAAATGACCAGTAAACATGAAAATACACTCGGCATCACTAATCATTAGGAAAATGCAAATCAAAATCACAATAAGATTCCACCACACACCAAACAGAATGACTGCTATGAAAAATAATAATAACAAGTATTGACAAGGATGAAGAAAAAATTTTAGCCACACAGCTTCTGCAGATGTTTGATAAATTCTGTAACTTAACTGAGATACATTTAAACTATGATAGCTTCTAGTTTTGTCAGTATTCATTTGTCTGTATTATAGCTCTTCTATTTCTTTACTTGTCTGACTGTTGTGCAAAGGAAATATGCACAAACACATCACTTGTGCCATATTATGTAAAAGTAAAATGGGGTTTAATGAGCACTAACAGGCAGAGAAATATCAGAATGCCTGGATCCTTGTCCTCATTACCCTGTCATAAGACACACTTGAATCAGCTGTTAGCAGATCGCACCATGGAAAGTGCTCCAGTAGAAAAAGCCCATCTTGGTGCTATTTTATATTTTGTCTGTGCATTGGAATATCCCAAAGACATGAAAGTTGAGGAAGTAAACCTTTGTAGAAAGGAAGGATATGTAACTAAGCCTCACTTATTAAAGGGCTCTATTGATCCCAAGCTCCTAGGGCAGAGAAGCTCAGCTGATCCCAGAACCCAGAAGGAAGCTCCCCGCCTCCATCCCAGGCTCCTAGGGCAGAGAAGCTCAGCTGATCCCAGAACCCAGAAGGAAGCTCCCCCACTGCCATCCCAAGCTCCTAGGGCAGAGAACCTCAGCTGGTCCCAGCACTCGGAAGGAAGCTCCCCTCCTCCATCCCAGGCTTCTAGGGCAGAGAAGCTCAGCTGGTCCCAGCACTCGGAAGGAAGCTCCCCGCCTCCGTCCCAGGCTCCTAGGGCAGAGAAGCTGAGCCAATCCCAGAACCTGGAAGGAAGCTCCAATCCTCCATCCCAAGCTCCTAGGGCAGAGAAGGTGAGCCACATGGGCGCCAGAAGCACCCCCCCCCCCGTGGAAATGAGAAAACACATAAACAGCCCTCAGAAACAGACTTCCAGATCACCTACAGCAACCCCAAACGGAAACGAGATGGAACGGTGTGATACTCAACCACCTGGACTCTCTGAACTGGCAACAAAAGAGAATCTGGGAAAAATGAAATCAGAAATAATTACTCAGATAACAGCAAAGATTTTGTTCATGGTGCAAGACATGATTAAGAAATCTAGAGAGGACACAGATAAAAAAAAATAGAGGATCTGAGGAACATGATGGAATCCCAACATAGGAAACAAATGGAATCCATAAAACAGATACAAACAGATTTCCAAGAGATTAAATCTCCATCGAAAGTCTGCACAGCAGAATGAACCAATGTGAGGATACAATTTCACATATAGAAGATAAGATTGCAATTAGTGAGGAGGAAAAGAAAAATTGCTTTAAAATTGTAAGGGAACATGAGAAATCAATCCAGCAGCTGTTAGAGAAGGCAAAGAAGAATAACATAAGACTGACTGGAGTCAATGAAGAAAGAGGAGAGAGTGCAGATGACATAAAAAAAACTCTTCACAGAAGTGATGGCAGAAAACTTCCCAAGGAGGGGAAAAGAACTTGACATACAGATAAGTGAGGCATATAGGACTCCAGCTAGCCTTAATCAAAAAAAAATCTACACATAGGCATATAATAGTTAGGATTCCAGAAATCCAACAGAAGAATAAAATTCTATAAGCAGTGAGAGAAAAGAAACAAATCACATACAAAGGAAAGCCCATCAGAATCACAGTAGACTTCTCAATGCAAACCCTCAAGGCAAGAAGAGCTTGGAGTGATGTATTTCAAGCCCTAAAGGAAAACAGCCTCCAACCCAGATTGATGTACCCTGCAAAACTATCTTTCAAAATTGATGGAGAAATAAGATACTTTGATGATAAAGAGCACTTCAGGAAATTCATGAATATCAAACCACTCCAAAAAATTTTAGACAATACCCTAGAAAAAGACAATGAGGATCACAACCCCAGGAACCCCAGCAGAATGAATCCATTGGGCATGCCAAATTAAATGCAAAGGGGGAGAATCCAACAAAAAGAAAAAGTCATGACAAGACTTTTAAAACTTTTAACTTCATCTCCCTAATGAGTGTATAATTCAGTCTTGTTATTGTACTGATTAGTATTTTTCTGATTCTAAAGTTGCACACCATTCCTTGTGCTGTACTGGCTATTTATCATCTTATGTCTACATTTTGATTGGGTTGTCTATTAATGAGCTGTAGGAGTTCTTTATATATTCTGGTCATAGTTTATATGCATTGTAAATATGGTCTGTTTAAGGACTACTTTTCATTTTCTTAAAGATGTCATTTAAAGTTCTAAAGTTTGATGGAATCTCATTTATCAATTCCTGTCTTTTATACATCATGTTTTTTGTATCCTAGGGAGTTCTTGACTATCCTAAATTCATAAACATTTTCCCTTATAATTTCTTCGTAAAGTTTTATAGCTTTAGTCTTTCATATTTAGGTTCATAAATTTTTTCAAGTTATTTTTATGTATGGAAATAAAGGGTTGAGGTTAATTTTTTATATACGGATACCAGGTGTTCTAGTGCCATTTCCTGAAAACACTATCTTGTCCTTTGCTCTTGAATTGAGTTTATATTCTGTAAAATGTTAATGTTAAATAATCTTTCAAAACTCAGGGGGCCATATATGTGTGTTTCTATTTCTAGATTCTGTTTTATTCCAATGATCTATATGTCTTTTCTTACACCAACACTGCCTTGATTACTGTAGCTTTAGAGGAAGTCTTAAAATTAGGTACTAAACGTCTTCCAACACTGTTTTTGTTTTTTTTTTTTTAACTTTTCTAGGTCCTTTGTACACCTACATAACTTTTAAATTTCAATATCCAATTCTTCATTTATAGCAAGTATACACAGACCTGAATTTTTATATATACCTTGTGTTTTCTAATACTGCTAAATTCAACTACAAGTTCTAGGGGCTCCTGGATATTTCTTAGTATTTTCTCTGTAGATGATCATTTCATCTACATAGAAAGATTTTGCTTCTGCCATGCCAATCCTATCCTAGTTGTGTCATTTTATTGCCAGACTATTTTGGTGGGGCCTAGGTTTCAAAGTTTAATGGTCAGATAAACAGTAAGCATATCTGCCCTTGTTCCCCACCTTAAGGAGAAAGCATTGTATCTTCTCCATTCATATAAGGTGTTCTCACTGGAAGTATGGAGTACATGTCTTTAATCTGTTGAGAAGTTTCTGTTCTACTTCTAGTCTCCTGATAACTTTGACCATGAACAGCTGTAGAATTTAGTCCAGTACTTTTTCTCCAACTAGTGACAGGATCATATGGCTTTTTCCTTTCCTCTGTTAAAATGATGACTTTTCGGGGTGGATCTTCCAATGCTGAACCAACACTGCCATCCCTATAACAAAACCACTTTCTACATACTGCCCGATCTGACTTCTAATAGTTTGTTTTGTTAAACAAATTTCTATCTATGTTCATACTTTTTTCTTCTATTATCTTTATCCAGTTTTAGGATTAGCACAATGTTGAGTTCCTTAAATGAGGGGAGAAGTGTTCCTTCTTTTTTCTGCTTTAATTGTTTGATATAATTTATCAGTTAAAGTGTTTATGAGCCTGCTTTTGTCATATAGGTTGGTTTTCAAGCTAGGAATATACTTTTTTAATAGGTGCTATTCAAATTTTATATTTCCTCCAGAGTTAGTTTCATTAATTTGTCTTCTAAGTTACTTCTTAGAAGTTGTCAAATTTATTTCAAAAAAGATTTTTGTAATATGCTTTCTATATCCTTTTAAATTCTGTAAAATCAGTGGTAATGTCTCCTAGATCTTAATATTATAATTTTAAAAATGTATAACTGATACTGTGTAACAGGAAGAAAAGGTCTAAAAGACCAGGGGAATTGGGAGGGGTAGGGGAAGGGAAAAAAAGGGAAAGGAAAAAAATATGGGAAGAGGAATAAAATGGAAACAAGGTCTTTGCAAATAGGGAAGGGTGGAGGGGATGAAGGGAGGGCAAGGGAAGGGGAAAAAAAATAAGAACCAAGAGACTCATGTAAAGGTACAAGATCCCAATGATGAATGTGACTGTATTTTATACCTAAAATGTACCAATAAAGTTAATAGGGAAAAAAAAAAAGGCCTCTATTGCTCTAACTCAGACTTACTGAGTCAGGCCAGGCCTTTGTTAAGCCATCACAAAAAGTAAAAAAACATATCCAAGGACAATCTGAATGTCCTCTTGTGTCTTCCCCCTTGCAACATGAGCTCCTCAACTTAAAATGCTTATCCTAATTCCTCTTTCTATCTGCAGTCATAAAATAACCTGGCAAGTAGCATTACTGTCTAGATAGAATGGTAGGAAGGTGATCCAAACTATACAAAAAGCTGGGAGTGCACTCCGTGGTAGAGCACCTTCCCGGGATGCACAGGCCCTGAGTTCTTTCCCCACTGTCACAAAAAAATACCCACAGAAAATTGGAATCATAACTGAATACTTATGAATTTGTAAATGTTTTATAATTGTGACTTTTATAATTTATATTTCTCAAGTCAGCACTATTGACATTTTGGGCCAGATAAGTTTTTGTTGTGGGATGCTCTATTTACTGTAAAATACTTAGCAGCCTTCCTGGCCTTTACCCATTAGAGAGGCCAATAGCACCCACGAAAGTTGTGGCAATCAAAAATGTCTACAGATATTGTCAGTTCTCTCCAGGCAGCAAAATTACCCTTGATTTGTAACCACTAGTGTAGATACAGTTCTTACAGTTAATCAGCTCAAATTCTTCATTTCCATTGTTCGTTTTTTTGTTGTTGTTTTGTTTTTTTATGGGGGAATGAACCCAGAATCTTTGCACTGAGCTACATCCCCACTCTTTTTTCTATTACTGTTTTTGAGACAGTGTCTCACTTAGTCACTAAGTTGCCCAAGCTGGGCTCAACCTGCAATCTTTCTGCCTCAGCCTCCCAGAATGCTGGAATTACACTCAGGCACCATGGTGTCCAGCTTTCAACTCAGATTCTTAGTATACTCAGTGTAAATCAATGCATTTGTAAATAAAGATAAAAGAAAAGTAAATTGGGACAAAAATGGTATTCTGTACAATCAGCCTGAGGGAGGAGGAAAAGGTTATTTTTATTGATCAGTTTTCTAGGCTGTGACTACATATTCTAATAAAACTATTAGCTTCCACTGTTGTGAAGAAATCGTAAGTGAGAAATTACCTAACTGCAGCAAGTAACCAGGATTAGAACAGCCAGTGAGAGCTACAGAGCTGTGCACTTTAACAGACTTTTGTCTTAGGAACATATACAAAGATTCAACTCTGCCTCCAACCATCACCTGTATATATTCAATTGTATTAATTTTGCACAAAATGATGTTAAGTATTTGATAATAATAGTTAATGTTTACTATCTAAACTGTCAGCAGAAGCTCTCCAGTTGGATCTAAAGAACATATAACTACCAACACTTCCCCCAGCCAACATGTTCTTTACCAGTCATCTTTCTGTCCTGGTGTTAGTCAAGCCAAAAACCCAACAGTTGATTCTTTTTGAGATATGTCACATACCATAAAATTCACATGTACAGTTCAGTGGTTTTTAGTATATTCTCACAGTTGTGCAAACATGACCACTGTCTACTTCCAGAATATTGTCATCGACTTCAAAAAAGCACCCAGTACACATTAGCCCCATTACCCTTTCCCTCCAGCCCCTCACAACCATGAGTACTTTCATCTCTGTGCAGCTGCCTCTCATGAACAACTACACGTAAATGGGATCGTATTCAGAAATGGCATTTTGTGTCTTGCTTTGTCACCAGTTCCATGAGTTCTCTGACTTATTGAAGATGGAAATCAGACATGGCCAGGAGGAATTAGTGTATTAGAATCACACAGAATATAGCAGCAGGCTGCCTCATAGAAGCAGCAGCTTAGGGAAGAAGCAAAGTAAGCTGCTCCTTAGACAGAGCACTCAGGATAGAGAAGTAAAGCATAACACTCTGTAGATGTAGTAGCCTGTGGATGGATGCACTGAGATTGACTACACATGTTTTCTATAAAGTCAGACATGGAAAGAGTACCAATCACATAATGTAGATGCATGAGTATGAAATGATAGTGGAGCGCGTGTGCATTTTTGCACTCAGCCCAATTTTGTGCCTAGCAGCATATGGTTCCCCATTTCGGAGTCTCCTTTAGCTTGGAGATTTCTAGGGTAAAAACAGGCTAAAAAAGCCTTTCTGTTTTTGTCTCAAGCAAAGAATGAGGTGAGGTATGGTGACATAGTCAGGTTTGAAATCTTTCTGTTTTTACCCCAAACAGTGGAATAGGTTGAGATTGTTGTAGCCACCAGCACAGCATTTCCCTGCTGCCTTATTTGATCCTTAAACCTTGATGAGCACATCCCAAAATGTCATTGATCTTTTGAAAAATAAATGAAAGAACTCGTGGAACTGGTGACAACAGTGTATGAGTTCCTCTTTCTGTATATTCTTACCAGCACTTTGATATTTTTAATCTCTTTGATAACCAGAGTGAGATGTCTTATTTTGGTTTTGATTTACATTTCCCTGATGATAAGTGTTATTGAGAACTTTTTCCAAATATTTATTGGCCCTTTGATATGTTTTTCAGAAATATCTAATCAAATCATTTCCCTATTATTTGAGTTATTTTTATTGCTGTTGAGTTCCTGTTGAGTTCCTTATGTATTGTAGATATTAATCCCTATAGGATAAATAGTTTGAAATATTCTTGCCCATTTTGTATAGGTTATCTCTTCATTTGCAGTGCAGAAATGTTTTAGTTTGATGTAGTCTCATTTGTCAAATTTTTGTTTTTGTTACCCTTGCTTCAGCATCATGTCCAAAAAAAAAAATCTTTGCCTAGACTAGTGATAGCTAACCTTTTAGAGACACGGTGCCCAAACTGCAACCTAAAACCCACTTATTTATCATAAAGTGCCAACACTGTGATTAAATTTGAATACTGAGGTTTTAGTGTAGAAAAAACAACTCATACAGTCTTCATTGACACAGCTTTTTTTAGAAAGGTGAATGTTTGCATTTGGCTTTTGCACAATTAATGTGATCTTTGCTGTTGCACACATGCTGATAATTTGTCAAACCTTGGCTGGAACGACTTGGCTTACATGCCATAAGATCACCACCACTGGCCTAGACCACTGTCCTGAAGTGTTTCCTTCATGTTTTCTTTTTGTAGTTTCATAGTTTCAAGTTTCACCTTAGATTTTTGTGCACGATGAGATATATGAAGGTTATGTAAGTCATCGTTACATTACTGTAACAAAACACCTGAGATAATCAACTTAAAATGAGTTATTTTGGCTCACAGTTTCAAAGGTTACAGTCCATAGTTGACTTTATTGCTTTTGGGCCTGTGGGGAGGCAGAACATTATGGCAAATGTAGAAGAGGCCTCTTCACATCATGCCACTTGGGAAGAAAAGAAACAGACAGGAAGGGGCTAGAATCTCATGATCCCCTTCAGGCTATACACTCAGTGACCTCACTTTTTTCCACTAGGCCTTGCCCTTCAAAGGTTCCACCACCTCACATGGCACCACAGGCTGACAACCAGACCTCCTATACATGGATCAGTGGGGACACTTCCAAAATACAACGGAGCTCTAGCTTCATTCTTCACATTGAGACCTGGTTTTCTTTGTTTCATTTATTGAAGTGGCTGTCCTTTTTCCAGTGTATGTTCTTGGCACCTTTGTCAAAAATCAGTTGGTTGTATGTGTGTGGATTAATTTTGAGGTTCTCTGTTCCTTTCCACAGCTCTATGCATCAGTTTTTATGCCAGTACCATGCTTTTCTGATTATGGTAGCTCTGTAATGTGCTTTGGCATCAGGGATTATAATGCCTCCAGCTTTGTATTTTGCTTTTTGTTTTGTATGTTTGCTTGCTTGCTTTGTATTGCTTTGGCTTTTTAGGGACTTTGGTGATTCTGCACACATTTTAGGAGTATTTTTTCTAATTCTGTGAAAAATGTCATTGATATTTTGAACAGGAATGCATTAAATCAATAGACTTCTTTGTGTATTGGACATTTTAACAATGTTAATTCTTCCAGGCCATAAACCTGAGATGTCTTCCCTTTTTGTATGTGATCTCTTTGATTTCTTTAATCAGCATTTTTAATTTTTATTATAGAGTCTTCCACCTCCTTAGTTAAATTGGTTCCTAGAATTTTCATTTGTTTGTTTTGGGGTTTGGTAGCTATTATAAGTGGGATTGCTTTCTTGATTTCTTTTTCAGCTGGCTTCTTATTTGACATACAGCAATATTACTAATTTTTCTATGTTGATCTACAACTTTACTTAATTTGATATTGGTTCTGCAGTTTTGGGGAGAGTGTCTAGCTGCTGCTACTTCTCCTCTTTCTCCCCCTCCTTCTTTCTTTTTCTTTCTCCTTTGGGCTGGATATTGAACTCAAGGCCTTACACATATGCACATGCTAGGCAAGTGCTCTACCACTGAGATACATACTCAACCCAGTTCTATATATATAATTCATGTCTACCCAGAGAAATAGTTTGACTTTCTCCTTTCCAGCTTGAATGTCTTTCTTTTCTTTTCACTTCCTTTATTGCTCTGGATAGAATTTCCCATGCTGTGTTGAATAAGAGTGATAAAAGTAGACATCCATTGTTCTCATACAAGGCCTTAATTGTATTAATGTTCCTTCTATACTTGATTTGTTGAGTTTTTAATCAAAAAGGAATAATGAATTTTATCAAGAGCTTTTTCTGTATCTACTGAGAAAATCATAGGATTGTTTGTTCTTCATTCTCTTGGTGTGGTATACCATGGTTATCAATTTGTTAAACAGTCTTTGCCCACTTGATCATGGTTTATAATCTTTTTGCAGTTCTCAAGATTCAGTTTGCTAATAATTTGTTGAGAATTTCTGCATCTGTGTTCAGCGGGGATATTGATCTGTAAATTTCTCTTTTTTTATTATGGCCGCCTCTGGTTTTGGCATCAAAGCAATGCTGATTTCACACAGTAAGATTCGAAGAATTTTTTCCCTTTCAAATGTTTGAAATAGTTTGAGAAGAGTTGGTGTCATTTCTTCTTTTTAAAAAGTTCAATACAATTAAGCAGTGAAGCCAAGGCATTTCTTTTAGGGGAGATTTTCCATTACTGTTTCAAGTTCATTCTCATTATTGGTCCTCTTAGATTTTCTGTTTTTCACATTTTAATCTTGGGTAGGTTATATGTGTCCTGGAGCTTACCCATTTCTTATAGGTTGTGATGTGGTTAAAATTGATTGTGGTTAACTTGATTGGATTGAGAAATGCCAAGGAAATTAATAGCTCATACTTCTGAGAGTGTTTCTATAGACAACTGTATTATGAAGGCTTTAACTTCATCAGTGGGTAATGAAGAAAATAAGCACCACTTACCATCAAGAATGGTCAGTGTAGGAGCTTGGGCAATGAATGAATTGCACTGTCAAAGCAGAGGCAATGAATTACAAAGGTGGTTCAATTAAATTAACATTGAAAATGTCTGTACAGCCAAAGGTGGGCTTTGAAACTTACACTATCTGTGGTCTTAAGGCTGAAATGTGATTCATGGGCTATGCAAAGTAGTGGACAGCACTTATCTGTAGAGAAGATGCAGAGTGAAAAGATGTAAAACTCCTACAAAGATGGAACCAAGTGCCTTTAACTATAAGATATACATATAATTAATACATAAATTATTACTCCCTTCCTTTTGATTTTTAGCATAATGGCCGAATGGCTTGATGTTGGTTTGATGTTGTCATTCATACTGTAGATCAGAAATATACTATAAAATGCATCAATTCTATATCTGAAAAATTATACAGCTGTTAAAATCTAATACATATATGGGCCAGGGATTTAGCTCAGTGGTTTCATCGCCTGCTGTGCAAGCGCAAGGACCCAAGTTCAATCCCTGGTACAAAAAAAAAAATCTAATACATATAACAGTACAAGCAGAATGTAAATAAGAGGATGAGACTTTCAGCTTTTGGTCCACATGTAAGGGGCTAGGAAGTTGCCACTCTATCCTTAAAATAATTAAAAAGCTAAACAAAATGAAAAATGAGTAACTCTGATCTGTAAGAAAAGAGAGGTGATAGAGCAAACTACTTACTGCCCTCTGAATAATAGAGCTGAGAGGGAGATACAGAGGATCACAACTCAACCAGAGCAAAGATGCATGTTCTTACACTGCTACAGAAGACCTGAGATGTAATAGATGAATTGTTGGACACTCAAACAGGATACCTCCTATGACTGGTAGATAAGGAATGCAGCTGAAGACCCTGCACAGAAATTGCACTACTGAACCTATCCAGAATTAAAGCTGGCCTACCATACACAGCCGACCCCTAGGGAAATGTCTCTGCATGGCACCCCCTGCCAACAAAACAATTTCATAAAACTGTAAATGGAACTGTTCCACTGGATGTACAAACATCAGTGTAGGGACCTAAGAAACATGAAGTTTATTACTAAGAAAAATGTCTCCATCGCCATACTATAAACATTAAGGGATCACTTTGAAACCTTAAAATAATTGTTAGTGCTCTTTGCATATTTTTAGCTGCTATGTGTAACATTCACAGTAATGAGCCAGACCATTTTTTGAAGAGAATAGAGAGATAAACAACACAAAGTCAGCCCCTTCACTAAAGGCCCCAAGGAATTATTATGGAGGTTTTTATAAAATTTAATTGACTATTCCCTGAAAAGATTTTAATATTAATAATTATAAGATAACATACTGAGGACTATTATGAACTAATTTCAGGGCCTTTGTCATTTATTTACTGACTTAGAATTTAACTGAGGCAGTAATTTACAGGTTCTCAATTCATCCAACCATACTGTTTGCCTCGTTATTCATTGTTGTCTTACCATCAATAAACTATGAGAATATTTGTTCTTTTGTTTGTTTATTTTGGTTTTGTTTTGTTTTGTACTGGGAATTGAACTCAGGGTGCTGTTGCTGAGCTACATTCCCGGCCTGAGAATATTGTTGATATACAAAGTTAAATTCCATAAGGATACTTCTAGCTTTAAGTACTGCACAAAATGGAAATTTTTATCCTAAATATAATCTTCTAAATCTAAATATAATATCCTAAACATAATCTTCCTTCTCATAAAGCTTTGCTACTTTTTCAAATGAATATATAGTTACTCTGAAAATGAGCCTCATTGTCAAATATACAGTACAGCTGTCATTTAGTCTGTAAAGAGTAAATATTCTCCCTGTTGCAGTGGTTTCCAAACTTTATTGCTTTTAAAAATCTTGATAGTGATTGTTATTATCTTGTAGGTCCTTAAAAACATAAGAAAAGTGAACTGGGAATTTAGTAAATTATCATGTATAGTAGCTATTTTCTCTTTAATACAGTACATTTTTAATGTTTTTCATTTTGAATAGAATAATGGTTGTCAAACTTTAGCATACATCAAATCGCCTGAGAGTTTAAACGCATTTTGGATCCCACCACCAAAATTTTAACACAGAAGGTCTGGTATGGGAAAACAGAATTTGTGTTTCTAACAACTTCCTGGGGGTGATTCAGGAGTCCAGGGTTTTGAGAAATCATAAAGATTTTTTCAGTTTTTTTATTAGTACATGTTTGCAGTACATGCATTTTACAGTCATCTTGGGGAGTAGGTACGTGTACATAATACAGCTCTGTGTGTGTGTGTGTGTGTGTGTGTGTGTGTGTGTGTATGTGATACCGGGGATCAGACTCGGGCTTGGCACCACTGAGCTAAATCCCCGGCCCACTTATTTCTTTTTTTAATCCTCTTCATCTTCACTCTCCCCTCCCACTCTCCTCTAATTCCCCTTCCCCCTTTTCATGCTTACTGATATTATTAAACTTAGTTCATGTTTATGGCATATAATGTTTATATTCACTGAGGTTGCTAGGATCCTGTACATGACATATCTTTGTTCTACTTATTTGCTCATCCCCACCCCCTTCCCCCTCACCCTTGGTGCCTTGGACCCCTTCCCATTTGCAAGAGATCATCCCCTCTTCTCCTTCTATCCTTCATCATTCTCTTTGTTTGTACTTTGCCTTACTCAAATAAGAAATAGCATGTGGTATTTAAGCTTGTGTATCTGGTTTATTTCATTCAACATTATATTTTCTGGGTGTCTCCTGGAAATATCTTCCTATAAATGTCGCAAATCTGTCCTTCTTTATAGCTGAATAGTATTCCATTATATATAGATATCACATTTTCATTATCTAATTGTCTGTTGATGAGTATACAGGCTGCTTCCAGGATTTAGCTATTATGAATTTCACTGCTGTAAACATTGGTGTGCATGTATTACTGTAGTACAATGTCTTAAGCTCTTTCAGGAAGATACCTAGAAGGGGAATAGTTGGGTCATACGAATTGCTAATTTTAGTTCTTTGAGAAATCTCCATACTGATTTCCATAATGTTTGTACTAGTTTGCATTCCCACCGACAATGCAGGAAGGTTCCTTTTTTAACCACAGCCATGCCAGCATTTGTTGTATTTGTTGACCATTTGTATTTCTTCCTCTGTGAGGAGCCTGTTCATTTCTCTTGCCCTTTTTTTGACTGGATCTTTAATTTTAGGTGGTCTAATTTTTTTTTGAGTTCTTTATGTATTCTAGATATTAGTCTTCTATCTGAGGAGTAGCTGGCAAAATTTTTTTCCCATTCTGTAGGTTGTCTCTTACTCTAATTGATTCTTTTGCCATTCAGAAGCTTTTTAATCTAATATAATCCCATTTGTTGATTCTTGCTGTTATTTCTTGTGCATTTGAAGTTCTGTTTAGAAAATCCTTTCCTAAACCTATGGCTTCAAGTGTTTTACCTATTTTATGACTAAAAATATACCCAATGTTTCAAGAGTATTGTATCTTTCCTTTTTCCCTTAATAAAGTTTTGTAGATATTTAAAAACCACTGATCTAAATGACCTGTAACTCATTCAGCTTCTCCTTATCCCCATAATTGAATATTTTTATGTCAGGTGTAGTGACATTTAATAATACGCAGTAGGGGGCCAGGGATTTAGCTCAGTGGTTCCGCTGCCTGCCTCCCAAACACAAGGTCCCAAGTTCGATCCCCGGTACCAAAAAATAATACTACTAATAATACTATGCATTAGGCAGTCTGGGCAACTGAGCCAGGAGGATCACAAGTTTGAGCCTGGACAACCTAATAACTTAGTGGAACCCTGTCTCAAAATAAAAAATAAAATAAGGGCTGATGATGCAGCTCAATGGGAAGTCCCTGGGTTCAAACACTAGTACTACAAAAGGGGTGGGGGTAGGATTGGAAATAAATATGTGATTCCTAACCACTTTAATCCTCACTTTTATTATTTGTTTATAGTATATCATTTTCCTGGTATGAAGGCAGAGGGACAAGGGAAGGAAACATCACAGAATACTTTTCTGATTTTTAATCTCTACTGTGTAGAAATGTACAGCTAAACAATAAAGTATGCCCCCTGTCTCAACTTGCAATGCTGTTTATTTCATGTGAAACTTTCGAGTGCTTTGTTACAGCATTCTAATATACTAATAAATTTGGAGACTAAAATTTGAGCTCAAGTTACTCATCCTAAAACTATTACAAGTAAACATGTAGAAAAGATGAGAGCGTTTCATGGTTAATAGCTGATATTAAGACTTGATTCATTGTGACAAAACCAATATTTTAAGCTTTCTTAAATGCCATATCTAAGCTCTGTAGTAAGAAATTATTCTATAGAACTTATTATATCTTGACTTTCCCTCACTTGACATACAAAATCAGTGGGATAAACATCCAGAAGTAAAAATCAGAGAAAATTATTTTGTCCTGTATTTATTAAAACTAGCTCTGCACTGTTGTGGGTTTTACCTCTGGTAACTACTAGATTCTCATGATGGAGATCCAAAAAGATCCCCTCAGGTTTCCCGCAGTGGGTGGGAAAGTAGCCATTTTGAGCATTATCCATAATAAAAATAACTTACTCCCCAGGGAAAAACCTTTGAACATTTACTTGACTTCAACGGTCTAACCTTCTTGTCTCACCGAGGGTGAGTTATGGGGACAAGGTGAATGCTTGGAAACACTGTGAATCTCTCAGCCCAGAGAACAAGCCTACTGAAAACCACATTTTATCATAACATAGAATGTTACCCCTCTCACAGCCTTACTGCCATACCATCATACCAACAGGCCTTAATACATTAGTAGTAGATTATAGCAGAATAAACTGTAAGTACAGACTCTTAAGTTTTTAATGAAGTCCAAGATAACAAGAGACAAAAACAAAGACACTAAAGGAATGTGAAAGCCCTGGCACCTACAGCTACAGAAAAACTGAACACAGCCCAAATCCTAATCAAGGTAACATAAAACCTCACACTAAAGGCCTGTTTATTTCACTCCCTTTAATAAATCATATTTAGTGCATCATTTCTGGCTCTCAACTGAAAGTTACAAAACCATAAAATATACAGTCTGACAAACCAAACGTCAGAACCAAACTCAGATATGTTAGGCTTTGGAATTATTAGACAGGAATTTTAAAAACATCTGTGATTAATAAGATAAATATATTCTTTAGAAAAAAATGAATGTTTAGGAACAGAAATAATAAAGACAGAGAGATAGACATTCTAAGAACGAATCAAAAAGAAATGCCAGAAATCAAAAACACTGTTGCCAGAGACCCCTGTACCCAGTACCCTGTTCCAGTACCCACCTGCCCAGTGAGCAACACAGGCCTGAGAAAAAGAATACACTAAGAGAGAGAAAGCAGGGCACCAGGATGACCAATGCCAGTGCAACTGACAAAGGCGCTGGACAGTTCCAGGCACTGACTTTTATTGGCAGTCAATTGGGGTAAAGGTGACATGTGGTTTCTATGGAAATTAATGTAAACAAGGCATAAAGGACAAGACAAAGCATTCTCAAATTAGGAACAGAATAGACAAAATATATGCTTGTAATTGGAACATTGTCCTTTTAGTCTGAAGGTTTTAGTTGTGGAAACAGAATTTGGGTGTGAGTTACTCTCCAGACTCACTTCTCAGAACAAGCCAATTGTGGGGTTAACTCTTTACAGCCTGCTTTGGGCATAATCAGTATTACAGTCCTCTGCACACTGTAACATAAATGAAGAAGGACTTTGATGGGCTCATCAGTAGACTGGACATGGCCAAGGAAAGAGTGGTGATACTAACTCATATCAGTAGTAATCCTCTAGAATAAAAGCAAAGACAAAAAAGAATGGGAAGAATAAAAAAAGAACATCCAAACACTGGAATAATTTCTAAGTGTGAAAAAGATGTAAAATCAGAGTACCTAAAGGAGAAATGAGAACAAAAGAAGTATAGAAATGCCTTGGTTCACAACCACTTCTGTTTGCAAACAATTCAGTTCTCAAACAAAGTGTTTCACAAAATTTTGCTTCCTATTCACAAATGCCACATCAGGTGATAAGCACAACCTCAGATGTCTTCACCACACAAACACAAACACAGCCATCTTCCCCAAAATCTCAAAACAGATGAAGTTTGTGAACTGAAGTGCCACTGTATTTGGAGTAATTAATGGCTAAGAATTTTCCAAAACTAATGACATGTACCAAATCACAGATCCAAGAAAGCTCAGAAAAAAAGTCACACAAGGTAAATACCAAAAATTATAGTTAAGCATACCACCATATTCTAACTGAAACAAAGCAAATACAATTTTTTTAATAAGCCAGAGGAGAAAAACCTATAGCAGCAAAAAACTATACAAGCAAAAAGATTAAAGTAAAATATTTAAAGTGTTGAGGAAAAAAACCCACCAAACTAGACTTCTGTGAGCAGTAAAATTATCTTTTAAAAGTGAGGGAGAAAAAAAAACAACTTGAACAAAAGGGGAATTCATCAGTAGCAGGTCTGACCCCTTAAAAATGTTAAAAGATTCTTTAGAGATTTTAATCATTAAACAGAGTCTATAATACAAGGGTTTTGTTTTGTTTTGTTTTGCTTTTATATAATACAAGGTTTATTAGCTCTAAATTTACCTTGCCTATCTCATCCCACTTCAAGACTGACAAAAAGACTAATTTTGAGGATTTGCAGGAATATCACATTACCAGCTTTTATAATGTCCAGTCCTAGATTCCATGGAGTGATGCCTAAATGTCTCCAGTCTTAATTGTGCATTCACCTCAAGCAGAGCCTCTCAGACCACCCCATGATGAGATCACCCTCACCCCTCAGGTAGGAACAGTTACCCAAGACAGGAACCTTCATCTCACTATGGGAACTGACTTGTCCACTCAAACAGTGATGGGTCTCCCAGAACCTTGTAGAACAGCTCCTGAGTGAGATCAGCTGGACGTTAACTTGACCAGAATTACCTGTCCTACCAGCTATCCAAACCCCCTACCCTTGCCTTTGTTTCATATTTGTTTAAAACCCCAATTCTGTTAGCCCTTAAAAGACAGATCTTGAACCACTTGATCTGTCCTCCTGGCATGGCCATGCTGATTAAATCTCCTTTCCTGCCCTTCACCACTGCTAGTGTCCTTCATTGGCATTTTGGGATGAGTGATCAAGCCTGGTAAGTTGGGACCCCTGGAGCCAGGGATTTCACCCTAAAACTCCATTAACAAATTGATAGGGCAGATATTCATACCTTCTTAGGAAAGAAAGAACATTGGTGAGGGAATAAATGGAGATTAAAATCTTTTATTTTACTTATTCTTGGGTGATCTGAAAAAAAATAACTGTACTAAGTGATTATGGCATATGGATAAGTAATATGAATGACAGCAATGCTGTAAGATGAGAAGGGAGAACTAGAAACACACTTTTATTAAAATTCTGCCTTTTCCTGGAAATGACAGGTCTCCTGTCATACGATGGTACACCTGTAATCCCAGCACCTGTGAGGTTGAGGCAGAAGGATCACAAGTTCAATCTCAGCCTGGGCAGTTAGCAACTTAGCAAGACTGTCTCAAAATATGAAAAGAAATTCTGGGATGTAGCTCAATGTAAAGCCCCTGGATTCAGTCCCTAGTCCCACATATACACACACGTGCGCACATGCACCTCCTTCCCACCAGCTTTATGTAATGACTTCTTCATGTGAAACAATTGTGGACTAAAAATTCAACAAGTTTTCAAAGATTAATGATTTTGTAACATTTAAGAAAACTGAAGCGATAAAGTCACATAAAGGTAAGGGATAGTAATGAAAGGGAAAGAAACATAAGGACAAATCTAGAAAATAAGTAGGACCAAGCAATAAGAAAAAAAGGAAGCGAATAAATAGAAATTATTAAGCCTAAATGAAAATGGACAAGTTTACAGACATTAGAATCATTTATGATGTGCATGTTATCTGTGAGTAGGGGTGCACATAGACTGTAAAGCCTGAGGGACAGTGGGCTACTCTGTGAAGGTTTTTTGCATTGTTTTGTTTTTCAGTGCTGAGGATCAAACCCAGACCCTTGCACATACTAAGCAAGCACTCTATCACCCCAGCACTAAAAATTTATTTTTTTATTATTATTATTCTAAAAGTCTTGAGCATCAACTAAGTACAAACTAATTCTAGGGCTGGGGATTTAGCTCAGTGGTTCCATTGCCTGCCTTCCAAGCACAAGGTCCCAAGTTCAATCCCCAGTACAAAAAAAACCAAAACCCTGTAATTCTAGATACATTAAAGAGAACTATGAGATATATTTATTATCCTCAAAAGTCTGCAGTTTAGAGAGAAAAAAAGGAAAAATAAATAAGATCAACCACTAATAAAAGATTTATCAGACTAATAGCTTTCTAAAAGATGATTAACTTCACTACTTATTAGCCTCTGTGTAACACTTAGCTGTCTAGAGCAGAAAACACTTCCTAGAAATGTGATGTCTTTCTTGACCTTGTTTTCCTGGATAACTGAGCATGGAAATTTGCCAAGTAGTATGGATATTCAAAAATATTAAGATGAGGTCACTGCCATAAAAAACTATGTATTTGGAGCTACAAGTTTAAATTTCAAAATGTATTCTTAAATAGAAATCATAAAACAATAAATGTTAGTGGCAGTTATAGTAAGTGCAATAGGAATGAGGAAGAGACTACTGTGGACTGGATTTATCAAATTATACTTTATAAGTAATGGATTAATGTGTATGGACAAAAAGAAAAGTAGATTTACCATTAGCAAAATCAAAATAATGAGAATTATAATTTTATTAGAATAATATAAAAAATTAATTTTCAACAAAGAAGAATTTTGTAATAGTTTTTAAATTCCTAGTTTAAACAAAAGCTACATCCTTGACTTTTTTTCTTTTGTGCAGTGTTGGGGATCAAACCCAGGACCTCACATTTGCTAAGTAAATATTGTACCATTGTACTATGCCTCAGCCCGAGTTATTTTATTTTTATTTTCTTAATTTCATTCAGAAAAATCTCAGATATTCCTTTCGTTTCATTTAGTTGTTCTAGTATTTTTCCATAACTTGGCAAATGGTCTGAAATCATGTATTAATTCTTCCTTGTAGAAAATATTTATTGGTTCTAAAGATAATTTAGAGCATTTAAAGATAATTTAGGCATTTACTAGCCATTACAGTAAATTTTACTTCATTATGTGTATTTTCAGAGGTAATGAAAAGATTGATTTTTTCTTAGTTTATTTCAAAATTTTATCTTTTTTTTTCTTTTGCCCTACTGGGGACCCAGGACCTTTACACGGAGCCACATCCTAGTCTCTTTTTGTGGCAGGATCTAAGTCCCTAGGTTGCCCAAGCTGGGCTCAAACTTTCAGTCCTCCTGCTTTGGCCTCCTAGAGTGCTGGGAATACAGGTGTGCACCATCATACCTGACTACATTTTACATATTAAAGAAATCAATAAATCTCACATGGGTATGGTTGCCCATTTCTTGAATCATATTTAAAAGAATGGGGGAGGAGAATGAACAAACAATCAACAACTCTACTTAGATCTACATCCGAAATTGAAGATAAAGGCAACTCACTGCCCTCAAAACTAGGAAGTAAAGCAAGTATAGAGAATCACAGTTCACTGGGAACAGAGGCCACTGCTGGAACCAGCAAATGGGTGGACCACTTCCCATGTAACAGATTCACTGCTGGAGACTTAGCTCAGGCTAGCTTGAGATCCAGTACCCCTGGGGCCCACATCTTGTCATGAGCCTTTTACCTCCAGGAGCCTAGCATGCCCTCTAGGTCACTATCTAAGAAATAGTCCTCATGCTTCTCTAAGTGTCTGGCGGCAGGGAGCACACATTTTAAAGAATATTCCCAGAGTGACTGCTTTATTCTTCTGTTCTGCCATGAACAGAAACTACTGTACCAAAGCTTATCCTACTGGGCCTTTACCAGAGTCTGATGGACTTCAGAGAAGTGAAACTCCCAACTCCATCCCCCCATCCTTTCTGTCTCATCCAAGAGTGCAGAGACTATAAAACACCAACTCTGCCCCTACTGATACCAGACAGTCTCCAGTCTAATAAAGGGAGTACAGGAAAGCAGAGAGGGCTGAGGTGTAGCTCTGTGGTCAGGAGCTTGCCTACCATGCTCAAAAGGCTCTGGATTTAATCACCTGTACCACAAAGGAAAGAGTGAAAAAATACACACCTATAATCCCAGCTACTCGAGAGGCTGAGGCAGGATAATTGCAAGTTCTAGCAATCTAGCTTGGACAACTCAGCAAGACCTTCCTGCAAAAAAATAAAAAGGGCTGGGTATGTAGTTCAGTGTTAGAATGTCCCTGCGTTCTTTACCCAGTAGTATAAAAGGTGCACGCGCGCACGCACACACACACACACACACTCTTCCCTAGCTGAGAGCTTAGACCACAAGCACTCTGTCACTGAGCTACACCCTCAGCCCCTTTCATGTCCTATTTAAAAAGGAATCTCTAGGCTGGGGATTTAGCTCAGTGGTTCTGGCGCCTGCCTCGAAACTGCAAGGACCTGAGTTTGATCCCCGGTACCAAAAATAAATTAATTACTTAATTAATTTTAAAAAAGGAATCTCTAAAGGAACCCAGAGACTACAAAGGAGATAAAAACAAGAATAAGAGGGCATTTTAGCCTGTGACACAAAGCTATAGCATCCAGTAAATGCAGCCTAACTCATGGCTTAATATAAAGCCTCATGCTACAGATCTCTCTACTATAGTTCCTTTTATTCCATACATCATATCCAGGTTTCAGCAGAAAATTGCAAGACATGCTAAAAAGACAAAAACAAACATAGACATGTCTGAATAGACAAAGCAAGCATCAGAACCAGACTCAGTTATAGCAGACACTGGAATTATAAGATTGGGAATTTAACATAATTGATTAGTGTGCTAAGGGCTATAATGGGGAAAAGAAATGAATGCTAGAAATCAAAAGCAGTATAATAGAAATGAGTGCCTTTGATAGCTCATCAGTAGCTTAGATATGACTAAGGAAAGAATCAGCAACCTTGATATATGCCAGTTGAAACTTCTCAAACTGAAAAGAGAAAAACAAATTAAAAATACATTTTTAGCCAGACATGGTGGCATGCACCTGTAGCCCCAGCTACTCAGAAAGCTGAGGCAAGAGGATGACTTGAGTCCAGGAGTCTGAGGCCACCTGAACATCATATTGAGACTCAATCTAACAAAAAACAAAGGCAGTTTCGCCTTAATGAACATTCAGGTGTAAAATGCTACACTAATATGTCCTTCCCCTCAATCCGTACCTTAATTTTTCCCCTCTAACATTGACTCTGTTGGCTAAAAAGACAACAGCAAGCTTAAGGCAAGTGAACCCTTGATATGTCCTGAATACCTTGAGACCTGCCCTCCTGATAGGCTGCCCTGATACATTCAAAGAACCTCATTCACTAATCTGCCCCTGCTAATCCACATGCCAAGTGCAGCCACATGAGTGGGCCCAGTCAAAACTGCCCCACCAATGCACCAAATCATGAGAAATAAAAGGGGTATAATGTAAGCCATTAAATTTTGGCTTAGCTTGTTAAATAATTGTAAAAAAGAAAGTCTTCCACTTTTTTTCAAGCCAAAAGAATTTACAAAGCTGGAAGTGTCAACATTGATTAAAAGGGACAGTTCAGACTTGAGTGGTTAGGAAAGGGGAAGAAAGGTAAAGAAGCAGAAGATAAGAATGAAGAATTTAAAGAACATGCATATGGAAAAAATGCCTTTGCACAAAGGAGAATGATAAAGTATTTTTGTGTTCTGTGTCTATTGATAGCTAGTAATTGCCTCCAGGTCTCTCTAAGATGAGTAACATGTAAAATCTCCCTAGTCTAATGAACTTTAAAAAAAAAAAAAACACGTGTTTCAGTAAAAATAACCTACCTCGCAATTTGAGACTTAAAAAAAAAAAACTCTCATCTTTGATTGATAAAATAGTTACACATTTTCATCCCTGTCTCAAAACTAAGCAGTTTTACTCCCTTGCTTTTGTTGCTACTGAAAAAGTCCCATTATAGCACAGTGACCATTGGCCTGCCTCAAACAGAAGTATAGATCTATGTGGAAAATAAAGTACACTAGGGTATAAGCTAAGCTTTCCCATTTAGCTCATTTAAAAGACATTATTCACCTTGGAAACCAGAATTTTGTTTTGTTTTTCTTTGTTTTGTTTTGATCAGAAAATGACATTTGAAACATAATTGCATATCACCTCAGAAAAGTTTACCTCCCTAATGCAACTCAAAAGAGACACTGACCATTAAATTGATATGCCACTGGCAGTAACACCTAATGCAATTTGATTTTATGAGAGCTGTGGATTTCTTTTTATTGTTTCCCCTGGCATTTTTTACATATATTAGCAATGGCTTTTTACAGTTCCTTCATTAGATACTTATGTGTATTAAGCTATAGAAAAGCAGTTACCAAAATCAGACTACTCAATTCCTTAAAAAGATAAATATAAATTTAGGGTAGGACCCACTAATTCCACTCCTAGGTACATTCCCAAGAAAAGTGACAGTATATCCACATAAAAACTTAGACATGAATGTTTATAATAGCATTTTTTTATAATAATCAAAAAGTGAAAGGTAACCAAATGTTCATTTTATTGAATATCCATACAATGAAATATTACTCAGCCATGAAAACATGAGACATGCTACAAAGGAATGAATCTTGTTAAATATTTCTAAGTAAAAGAAGCCAGGCACAAAAGACCACACATTGTGCAGCTGCATTTAAATGAAAGATCCAGAATAGGCACATCTATAGAGGTTCATGTTACCAATGGGAAGTAACTACAGTGGATATGGTGCTTCTTTTTTGGATGATGAAATATTCTAGGATTATTGGTGACAGTTGGACAATTATGAATATACTAAAAGCCACTGAATTTTATACATTAAATTGAGTTTTGTGGCATTTGAATTTTCATGTAGCAAAAGAGACAAAAAAAACACTCATGTTCTAAATTATAACTAGGAAGCAGGTTGACAGAGAATCTTAAACCACTTCAACAACTGTCTTAGAAAAACATCATTAAAGGGCCAGAGATTTAGCTCAGTGGCACCATGCCTGCCTTGCAAGCACAAGATCCCCAATACCAAAAGAAAAAAAAAAATCATTAAAAGTTGTTACACTGTCTTTCAGTAACTAATATCAACTTGAAATTCAATCTTAGAAAACCTGAGGAATGATCATATAATAAACAAAATAGCTAACATTTATATAGTGCTTTACATTTTACCAAGTTTTTTTGTATACATTAAAAGTACTGGGGCCGGGGCTTTAGCTCAGTGGTTTTGCCACCTGCTGCGCAAGTGCAAGGACCCGAGTTCGATCACTGGTACCAAAAAAAAAAAAGTACTACTGTTCACCAAGTGTTGTGGCACACACCTGTAATCCTATCACTCTGGAGGCTGAGACAGGAGGATCACTGTGAGTTCAAGGCCAGCATGGGCTACATCGTGAGTTCAAGACCAGCCTAAATTAAAAAGAGACCCTCTTTAAGAAAAAAAAACAAAAAAACTTGGTTCTGCTGCCTGCCTCACAAGTGCAAGGTTCCGAGTTTGATCCCCAGTACCAAAAAAAAACAACAAAAAAAATTATTCTGCTATTATAATTGATTCTCCAAATCCATGCAGTAGGTGGTATTGTTACTAATTTTAGAGATAAGGAAACATTCAAACACTCAGTGATCTCTTTCTGTTGATAATGTAAGGAACAGGGAAAGGGGATGTACCAGAACCCCTGCAGTGGGTCCTGATCTTCTGTGAGCCATGACAGCACAAGGCGAATTAAAGAATAAAGATAGGTGAGACTTAGAGAAGAAGCTGGGTTCTGGGCCTGATCAATGCTGCTCTGGGCAGCAAAGATGAAGGCCCCCCAAGCATGCCACTATTTATTGGGTTCATAGGGAGTAACAGATGACTCAGAGGATGGCAGTAATCCTAGGACAATGAGGATCGTATATCTCCGAGGATGGCAATAATCCTAATTTAACAAGGATCTTATGCTGATGAGGGTATCTAGTCAATGAGGAATTTATGTTGATTAGGATGGTAAGATGAGCAAAGACTTCTTACAACAGTAGGTGGGATGAGTTAAGCTGATAAAAAATTTGTCCCTTTCCAAGTGAAACCTTTCTCTTACTACTTGGTTCTCAGAGAACCAAGATGTCTTCAGCTGATATAATCTTGCCCTTGAATGTCACAGCATCACGGGACCATTGAGATCTCAGCTGTGACCAGAGGCAAAAATGGAGTTTAGGCATGTCATAGCCAACCTATAAGCAAAAAGACTAGGCCTAATCATAATTGTGAAATGATTTTTCCCAAAAATTATGTAGAATGGCTCCCAACAATATATCTTTATGCATCTCCAGGTCAGGATTTGTATCTTTCCTCTCTTTGTCAAAGGCATACATTATGCATTCAGTAACTATTTAGATTAATGAATACACAAATATTAAGGATTAAGAAGGTCAAGAGACATACCAAAGATCAAACAAAGCAGTGTTAGAATACATATCTTTGGCATTCAAAAACCTGTTTTCCATAATATTGCATTACTATTTTTCTGTGTTCCCTAATCATTTGTTCAAGCCTCCGTATTTTAGCTAGGGTCGTGTTGTTTTTCAAACTCCATATATTTGTCTTCACCATAATCATTGATCTAGCATCTTGTAAGACCTTAGGGAAAACTAAAGTTAAATAGTTGTACAAATTATACCTGCTATTTATAACCAAACCATCAGTTTAGTACATCAGACATCCATTAAGTGCCTGTTTGCCAGCCATTATGGTATGCCCTGAGAATAGTAGCATCTAAGCACCTCTTTTTATGGAGCTACTTTCAGTCTAGTTGGAGATCCTACTAATATATTTCATTACTTTATCCTTTTAGTTATCTAGAAGTTGAGTTCAGATAATATAAAATATTTTAAAAGAATAACAAACTCAGTAGGTTCTATTATTCTTTGTTGTAAGCCACACATCAACTCATAGGAAAAGAGGCCAATTATTGTTTAAAGAAATTTAACATAAATAACTACAATTCTAACTTCTAAAATCTATGGATTTAGCATGTTTGTACACACCCTCACCAACTTCTCATATACTGCTCACTCAGTGTTTTTAGCATCTTTCTGGAGCCACATTCTAGAGCACCCAGTACCACCACAAACTTTTAAAAGATGTTGGTCACCTTTTCTTCATATATTTGCCTTTCTTTGAAGATGGCTTCTTTCTTGTTCTTAAGCTGTTCACTAAGCTGGCTTTAAAGCCAGCAGTACTTATTATTAAATTAACAGATTTTAGATTTATAATTTTATCCCAGAGTAATTAGGATATTCCTCTCTTGAATACAATGCCTGATTTATGGCAGATACCTACCATCCATAGAATAAGCAAACCAAGAGTACATCCACTAACATCAGAAACTAGATTTTCCCCAAAGTCCAAGTTAAATCATGTATTTTAATTATGTAAGCCAGTGAAAGATTTACCATGAAGTAGAGGCCATTTTTTTGTATGTGAGTAACCATTTAAAATCAGTGAATTTTTAAAAAGAAAAATAAGAGGATAAGAAACTGTATAATTTAGCAAATGTTTAAATGTCAAGTGAGTAGAGCCTAAAAACCATCCAAACTTTAAAATTAAATGCCAGTGTTTTTATTATTCTCAGTCAAAGCTGGCTTCCTTCAAATCTATTATGTCCTCTTTTTTTCTCCCCATTGCTGAATTCTAGAACCACATTGTAATATGATGCTGTGTGTTGATAAAGTTGTACGTGTTGACAACAGCCTTTTCACAATTACGTACTGTGTTTTACATATAGAAATTTGCAGTCTAAATGTGTGATTAATAAGTTTCAGTATTAATCATCAATTTTTTGTTTGTTTTGGTTTTTGTGGTACTAAATATTAAATCCAGGTGCTTATGCATGTTAAGCATGCACTCTGCCACTAAACTATGTCCCCATCCCTTACTATTTTTTTTATTTTGAGACAGAGCCTTGCTAAATTGCCCAGGTTGGCCTCAAACTTGTGGTCCTGCCTCAGCTTCCCACAGTAACTGGGATTACTAGCATACAAATCCACATCCAGCTAAAAATCTGTTACAAAATATTTTATCATTTGCTGTCTTTGGCCACACTGTTCTAGCTTAGTTGATTTTTTAAAAAAAAAATCAGTGGTCACTGGTCTATTATTAGAAATTATCCTAGGATAACAGCTGTGATATTCTGTGTTACCCACAATATTCAGGGCATTGAACACTCACATGAGATATGTCGATAAGAAGTCACTAAAATCACCTTAGATTTTTTAATTGATTCTCATAGAATTAAATTACATATATGCAGCATCTAACAGGAAGATTCTTTTCTCTAAGTTTGTGTTTCAAATGAAACTTGGAACACCTTAAAATTATTGTAAAATATCAATGAATTGCACTGTCAGAGAACACTTTAAACACTAATTTAATTGCTAGACTTTTTTCTGGCTAGAATATCCAATTTATGTATGTTTACAGTGAGCCTTATCACATTAACAAATTATTACCCCAGGTTGGCAGTTAGGAACAAGAGATAATGATAATTATTATAGCCAGAAATATTTTAACACACATATCAGAACCTACCTTGTTAGCAATTAAAATAGACTAGCAGCAAATTATTTTTAATTTTATCTTTTATCAAAAAGACTTGAACCATTTATTTTAATAGAATCTTTTTACTCTGACTCTGGTATGAGAAAACAAATACACCAGTACATGGAAGTCAGTCTCCTTCCCCACCCCATGTATCTCCACAGGTGGGTCACCCAGTGAGCAAAGAGCACACTGATTAAGAGAGCATCTACCGCTTACTCTTGAAAGTCTCAAGTCAAATGTGACCGTGTAACAAAAGCATTATTCGTTTAGGCAACTAGAAGATAGACGCACACCATGAAAGAAGAGTTACATGCCCATTAGCAAGAGGAAACATTACCAGGCAAATTATTTGTAAGAGTCCCTGTGTAAAAAAATGTATTTAATATTAAAACTATCTGTGAATATAATGTTTTTCTTTCACAGTCTTCTCTTTGTATTTCTTAACCTTTATTGTTCATGTTATTTATCCAGCTTGCCATTCTCAAAATTACAAATTCTCCTCACAAAGAAATATTGTCCTCAACCGATTGTTTTATTACACGAAAATTAATTTAGCAGTCATACCACATGGTACAAAAACATTTCTCTTAGCATCCCGCTACTAGCAATAAGAATAGTCCTGAAATTTTCACGCTCCCAGATACAGCCTTTTTAACTATCTGAAATCAGCCAGCTGATCTGAGCCTCTTGTAATGTAGGTCAAGGGCTGGTCCCATCCAGATGTTGTCTTTTTCATAATCTCATTTTGCAAGGTTATATCACTGGGTTAAAAACTTCCTCAGCAAATTGTTGCCCTTCATCAAACATCCACAGGATTAATCACCTTCATCCCCCAAAAGGATCACTTTAATAGCCCATTTGTGGCTATAGAGTAGGAAAACCACAAAGCCTAAGATATACTTAATGAGCTCAAACACAACAACAATGAATAATGGCCTAACAGTCCAGATTTGTAAAAAACAGCCAGTGCCATGTTAATCGGAATCTTTAACTGGGCATAAAATGCTACCAATTCCCAGATCACATCCTAAAAACCTCACAAATATTACAGAGAGACAAATAATAAAACAAATAAACAATTAGCATTGGAAAAGTGTGTATCATAAGAAGTCCTTTTTATAGAGCAATAAGACAAATATCACATTTCTTTTTTGACCAAAGACAGGATCTCAGGTGACAAAGGAGTGTAGGATTTGGAATTAGGCTGATGAATTCTCAACTCCACCACATAGCAACTATGTGTTTTTAATCAAATTGCTTAACCTCTCAATTTCCTGGTGGTAAAGAGATAATAATAGCACCCACCCTCATATAATTATTATTAAGAAATATTGAAATAATCCACAAAAATACTTCTCACACGTTTTGGTATATCATAAGCATTCAATACCTGTTAATTGTCTTTTTATTTATGCAGAATGTGTTTTGTCTAATTTTTAGACTTCATCCTTCGGTGTTCTTCTCTGCCTTCATTTTAATTGGTGTCAATATTGAATTGTTTCAGAGCTGTCAGTTGAAGAGTAACAAATACTTCCTGAGACAATTTTCTTTTTCAAAGTTACACAAAACATTGGTTATTTCAATGTATCCTTTCATTTCATTTTTATAGAGGTACTATTTTTTCTTAAGACAGGGCAGTACCAGGGTTGTAGTTAATACTGTTAATTGAAAATTCCTTGTGGTTTGAAACCTTGCAGGCGAAAAATTTCAGTACTCTTTAATGAACAACACCACATATATTTTCACCTACCAAGAAAGATAAAATTTTAGGATGGATAGAGAAAGTGGAGTATCATTCAGCCATAAAAAGGAACATACTAATACCTACTAAAACTTATATGACCCTTTAAAAAGTTATGCTAAGTGAAAGAAGCCAAGCAGAAATGGTTATATATTATATTATTTGTTTTGTGTGATGCAACTAGAATAGACAAATCCTTAGTGCTGAAAGCAGATTAAACATTATCTGGGAAGGAAGACTTGAGTGTGATTACTTAATGGGTAACAGGATATGTTAATGGGATGATGAAAAGTTTGGAACTAGAGAGAGCTCATGGTTATAAAGCATTGTGAATACAGTAAAAGATATCTAATTTTACACTTTAAAATGGCTGTTATGTGAATTTCATCTCAACTTAAAGAAAAAAGAATAAACTGAAATGAGTGTTTTATTGATGTAATGCACAGATGTTCACTATTTATAACAGTGAAAGATGAGGAATTCCTAAATCTCCAATAGTAGAGGATTCACTGTAAAATAGGATATTATGTAGACAAGAACATTATATTTTGTCATATCTGCATAGATATCATTTTAGAAAAATAATTTTTAATATATACATATCTTGTTTTGGTTGTTGTCACTGCAAAAACTTTGCTTCACAAAGACATGTTGAAACCAGGCTTTTCAGTGCTTATGTAGCTACCTCAGGATAGTCCACCTTGACTTTAATCCACAATGTGTGGAGATTCTAAGTTGTTTCAAACGGACTTTTAAGGCCACCATCATTTGCAATCCCAAGAAGTTGGCCTTCTAGCACAGACAAAGTCAGTATATCTGCTTATTCACAAATGGGTCACAGATCCATTTCCTCCCAGTTTGGGGGTCTTTTGTGGTTGGGAAGTAATACTCAAGCTCTTTTGAAAGCTGAAATTGGTGATCTGATGCCCTGGCTGTCTCTTTTGAAATCTCTGCTAATGTTTGAAACATGTCAGAAAGCCCCACTGTTCACTGATCACCCCTATAATTGCAGTTTGTCTTGGAATGCAGTCACTTTATCTGTCAGTGTGAACACAGTTGTCATTCTTTCCTGAAGTGATGAGTTGAATTGAATATGTCACATAAGTAAATAAGTTTTGTGACCCATTTTATGTCACTGAAATATACTGCCAGTGGTGACTTGTTTTTTCTAAAAGAACTCTCTTGAACAGTTCCCATAACTTAGAAACTCCAGCCAGTGACCTACCTTTAGAAAGCCATCTCACTTCTGTAGATAACAGATGTATATGCTCTTATGTCCATCTCCTGACAGAGCTGCACAGACATGAGTTAAGCTATGTCCTTTAATGTGGTTGATAATTTAATCACATCTGCAAAACATTCAGTAACATTTTTCAACTTGCCAGCATTTCTCTATGGATGACATAGTGCATAAACTCACATTCAAAAGTGACCTCTTTGCTGGGCATGGTGGCACATGCCTGTAATCCTAGCACTTGGGAGGCTGAGGTGGGAGGATTTCCATGAATTCAAGTCCAGCCTGAGCTACATAGTGAATTCAAGGCCAACCTGAACTACATAACGAGACCCTGTCTCAAAAAAAAAAAAGTGACCTCTTTGACCTTAGTAGTGAAACCAGAAAGCTGTACAGTCTATGCATATTCCTACACAAAATGACCAGTTCAGTTTTCCTGATATGTAATATCTCAGGCTTGACTATTTTTGTTGAATATCTCTGCAGCTGTGATCCTGGTTGGCAACAAAAGTGCACATAACATATCCTTGTGAAACACATCCTCCTGAAAAATATATCACACAAATGCATTGTTGTCTTGTTAACATCAGTAGAATAATCAACCTGAATTGCATACCATGGTGACCCATTAATCCTCTCTAACAATTGTGCCTCAATATCCTCTACTGTTGCATCAATTTGTATAGTTACAGTGAGAGTCAAAAGAGGAACATGTGCCTTTTTTTCAATTATTTTATATCATTACATATTTGTAGTACATAATGATTACATTCCTTGTAGGAAGTTGGCACAAGTACACCTTTTGAACTGCACCTTGTCCTAAAAGTTCATGACAGAAATATCCTTAGGTGGGCCAGGGATGTGGCTCAGTGCCACAGCACCTGCCTGGCAAATGCAAGGTCCTGAGTTCGATATCCGGTATTGCCAAAAAAAAAAAAAAATGTCCTTAGCAGCAGGCAAAATCAACTATTCATTAGTAACAGGCTTCTTAGCTTTAGCAGTGAAGTTAGTTACTAAGAATGATACCATCAGTGCAGACACATTTGATGAAGTGGTGATCTTCAATAATTGCTCTGTTCTTCCTTTTCATATTGTTTTTTTTTTTTAAACTAAAGGCTTGTCCTTTAATGCAGGGTGCTTGATCTCCATGTAGTGAAGCAGTTATGAAGGAGTCATGCCTTGGTTGGATAGCGACATATTTTACAAAGCCTGTTGCAGTGAACTCATAATTTAAGTAGGGCTCTCAGTATTTTCTTTTCAACTACCTTTGTTTTTGTTGGCTTAGAGTCTTCTTCTGTCTCATCGTGGAGTACTTCTCCTTTGCAAAGAAGCTCTCCAGTGATGTTTGTTTTTCACTCTCTTTGGCTAGGGTTAGCTTGTGGGCTTCCCAAAACTGTCACTGAGACAAATGTACAATATGAGAAAGAGGCTTGGATATAAGTGGTTAAATAATGAGTCAGCCACACACAGACTAAAATAAGTGTCAGATTCTGACTTACTGCCTGCCACCAGATGCAGATGTTCACCAACTAACTTGCCACTATAAAGCTTACACTAGATGCAGCTTATCTAGGGTTTTAATGAGTCGGCAAGCAGTTGATTTATTATGGTCCCCTTACAGTCAGACCTCTCTCATGTTAATTGGAGTTCACAATCTCTCCCCAGCACTAGCATCACAGCCTCAGCTCCAGCTGAGAGCATCAGACAGTGGATTCTAATAAAGAGCACACAACTTAGATCTTTTGCATATCCAGTTCACATTAGTGTTTGCACTATGAGAATCTAATGCTGCCGGTAATCTGACAGGAAGTGAAATGATGGGGAGCAGCTGTAAATACAAATGAAGCTTCAGTCAATTGCCCACCACTCACTTCCTGCTGTTCCTAACAGGCCACATACAGGTACTAGTCCATGGCCTGGGTTGGGACCCCTGTATTACCTTTAGTCTTAGTTGATAGAATTTCAGTGTTTTAATAATGCTCATGAAATAATATTGAGTGAAGATAATATTAAACTTGTTAGTATTTAACATATGTTAAAATGTTTGTGCATGCAGGTGCCTTGGTGGAAAAAGTATGTAACAAAGTATTCTCAAATAAAATAATGAAACAATCTTTTCATTTTTGAGATTTTAGATAAGTTTACTTAATAGTTTTCAGTTTTTATTGCATATGCAACTTTAATTTGAAATTTATGTTCTATAATCTGTTCAATATGATTGAAAAATGTTTTGAAATTGGCACTTCCGTAAGATATAGTTTATAGACATAGTTTAGTTAGTATAGTTAAGACATAGTTGGAACAGGGATTTAGCTCAATGGTTCTGGCACCTGCCTTGCAAGCTCAAGGTCCCAAGTTCAATCCCCATTACCCCCCCCAAAAAAAGACATAGTTTATAGGCATAGTTTAATGTCTATTAAGACAGCCCTTGCTAAGAGTATCATGAAATCAGCATATGTTTAATTTTTAATTCAACTTGTTATGTTAATAAAGACACCTAGCATGTATTGAGTATGGACTGTCAGACACTTGTCTTTTAAGCATTATTCAGTCAGGAATGGACTAATTCTGTGCCCATGCTATTTGTTATATTGTTTTACAATTTCATATACATTGTTCAGTCTTTTTAATACCTGTCTCTAATTCATGTTCCTTTCCATTAGACCTTACAACTTCCAGCTTAACAATGGTATATATACTTTGAAGCAATTTCACATTTCTGGGTAACATTAGTGATGTCTAGCAGAGTCCCCTTGAATATTAAAATATTTATGTATTGGGCCGGGGATTTTAGCTCAGTGGTTCTGCCCCCTGCCTCATAAGCGCAAGGTCCCAAGTTCAATCCCTGGTACAAAAAAAAAAAAGTATGTATTAATTAACATTGAGAGTTAAATGTTCAGTTTAAGCATGTAGAACACCTAGCAAATACACATACCTTAAAAGGAAATTGTAATATGGAGAGATTGAATTTCAGAATGGCAGTAGATGAATCTCTCCCCTTAACCTTAAAAAAAAAAAAAAAAATAAGTACTGGCCAACCAACTCCTATCAGTCATTATAGTACTCTGGAAATTAACCAGAGCCACAGAGGGTAGTAAGTGTTAATCTAGCCAAGGAAACTACTGACCATCTACAAGACAGCAGAGCAAGATGCAGCTTATCCCTTGCCACTCACTGAAATCCTGAGGCTGTTCCCATCCTGCTTCCCTTCTCCACTAGAGTAGTAGCATTGCCATGAAAACCTAGGAACTTCACAGCCAATGGACAGGACTGAACTCCTTGGTGCTCCAATATAGTCTCCTTCCCTGTAGCATTGTCAGTATTTTATATGACTAGCACCTCCTGGGAAAAGTCTCCATTCTCAGGATATTGACTATTTGATTTGACTCAGAGTCCAGATTTGGGGGGCTGAGAGGCAACTATCCCTGGGCATTACCAAAAAACAACAGCAGTCTGCTGGCCACATTACAACTATCTAAGCCTTTGATTAAAGGAAACAAGAACTTTGCTTAACTATAAAAAAGGAAATCCTGGAAAATTGATAACTATAGGCAACTTTGAAAAGCTACAGCATATTCATGGAGGATGTTGAAAGTTGAAAAAGACCTAGAAAGGAAAATACCTCGTAGAAATAACTCAGCTGTCTTTCTCCTTGACCTTAAGGTCCTGCTCAAGCAGGAAATGAGAACTAAGGCTGTCCTATAAACTGTCTGAACTTTGAAAGCATGTTTTCACACATCAGTCCCCTTGACAAAGGGTAGAAGACACAGGCAGGTTACTTAAGGAATTCTTATGACCAACCATTGGCCACTAAATTATATTGACCCAGGTATCCCCTCAGTAAGCTAGACTTAGAACAAAAACTCCTAAGATATAAATTAAAAAGAATGTAGGGGCAGCCACTACGGGCAATAAAGAATCTACACAGTTAATCCACAAAGTCACTAAATAACGACAACAACAAAACAAAAGCAAACACTGGGGGAGGGGTCCTACTTTTGTCACATAATCTAAAAAGTTCACTTACAAGACTTTCGGAAAAACAAAGAAGTATGCTACATACACATTACAGTTAAAAAAAAAAAAAAAGCAACAGAAAATATGCCTGAAAAGACCAGATGTTGGACTTACTAGAGACTGTAAATCAGCTATCTACAATCTGTATTAAAAGCCCTAAAGGAAACCAGGGTTAAAGAATTGCAGGAATGTATGACAACTGTATCTCATTAAATAGAGAATACATATATATATAGAAATCACTTTTTAAAAATCAAATAGAGGGCTGGAGTTGTAGTTCAGTGATAACAGTGCTTACCAAGCATGCATAAGGCTCCTGAGTTCAGTCCTCAGCACCACCAAAGAAAAAACTCTGAAGTTGGAAAAAGGACAGTAACTGAAATTTTAAAATTCAGTACAATGCTCAGCAATAGATTCTAGCTAGCAAACAAATCTACAAACTTGAATATACGTGAATTGAAATTAAGCATTCTGAATTATAGGAAAAAATGAAAATTAACAGTCTCAGAGACATGTGGAGGCACCGTCAAGCATGCCAACATCTTCATAATAGGAGTCATAGGATGAAAGAAAGAAAGAGAAGGAATATCTGAAAAATAAGTTGTGGCTATCGTGATTCACCTGGGTCTCCTAGACCTAAGGTGTACTTTTATTTTTGCTCTTTTCCTCTTTTGTTCAGCCCAAGTTTGATCTGCAGAGCCAGTTTCTCTCTTACCCCTTCACCCTTCACTTTTCAGAATGAAGGCACTGTTTAAAAGAAAGTTGGAAGTACCCAGATTTCATAACAAATATTAATCTACACATCTGAATAGCACAGAACATTCCAAGTAGGGTACTTAGAGAACCACACTCAAACACATCATAGTCAAACTGCCAGAAGATAACCAGAGATTCTTGGAAGCAAAGGCAAAGAGAAGCAATGCACCATGTATTAAGAGCTCCTTAAGAAGATTAACAGCTAACTGCTCCTCGGAAACTGGAGGCCAGAGGCAGAGGATAAATACACTTAAAGTGCTGAGAAGAAAAACACTGTCCCCCAAGAATTCTGTATCTGACAAAACTACCATCTTTCAGAAATGAAGTATTTTAGACATTCTGAGATAAACAAAATCAGAATTCATTACTAACATCTCTGAAAACTCTGGGGGTGGCTTCAGGTTCATTAATATTTCACATTTTTAAACTTGAAAACATTTCTGTTACCTGAATTTTTAACATTTTAATATTTGATGGGACAATGTTTTCAAAACTGTTTTTTGTTTTGCTTTGTTTTAATAAATCTAGCTGGACAACTGAGCCAGTCGGCACATCTAGCACTCCAGCTACCATACAATGTACTTGGTTTAGGTCGAAGTGCAAATTTTCTTGACCATCTTTATGTTGGTATTCCCCGTCCACCCGGAGAGAAGGTAAGTAAAAATTTAATTTGTCTAAAATTAATCTGTTTTAATAATCACTACTTAAATATTTGAATGTAATAATATGAGTCCAGTTCTATTTGAATTCAAGTAATTAAAATATTTGTTCTTCCCTGTAGGGAATAAAAATTGATTGGTAGTGATTAAGCTTAAGTAGACTATATCATGATTTGAAGACATTGTATGTTTTTTCCATTTCCTCTCCCATAAACCTCAAGACTTCCTACCCTTCTTTCCTGGTTTTTCTTCTTAACATTTTTACCACCTAATATATTTATTTTCCTACCATGGATAATATAGTATTACATTTATGTATTGTATTACACCTAAATATAATAAGTATAATAGTATACTCACTTTGTTTGTCCATCTCTCCTCAACTTAAATTTTAACTCTAAACAGCATCTGTACATAATGCTTTAAACAGTACCTGCTATATGTGTCCAATAAATATTCGTTGAGTAATGAATGCATTCATAAGGCACAAATATAATCTTTCCCTGAAAAGGTCCAGAAGTTCTTCCAACATGTTACAGAACATCTGTTGGGGACTACATATGTTAATTTAGCTTAATCCATACCCAGGATTTCAATTTCTCAAAATAACTGAGATTTTTCCTTATTTATGTAAAATAATTGTGTGCTTCTTGAATGTAATAGATGTTAAATATTCTTAAATTCTTTTTTCAGTCTATAAGAAAACAAGAATGGACTGCAATCATTCCAAATTCCCAGCTAATTGTCATTCCATACCCCCACAATGTCCCTCGAAGGTAATGTCCTTGCTTAAACTAAATTTGTTAAAGGTACTATCAACTCTGAATCATAGATCATTACATCTTTTTAAAACTCATATTCCTACTATGTTCTCATGAGTAATGTAATCTGCCTATAGCAAATTTTAAACGAGTAAACATACTTACACAAAAGGTCTCTGACATATTTAATAAAGAAAAAATTCAATCCTATTGGAAAAACAGCCAGTTAATTAAAGATTTATACATGTTCTGCTTAAATAAATTACTCTTCAGTTATCTAGTTATAAATTTTAAAATTTCAGGGTGTGTGTGTGTGTGTGTGCTGCCAGCAATTTAACCCAGAGCCTTGAACATGCTAGGCAGGCACTCTACCACTAAGCTATAACTCCAGTCTTAGGTTGCTGTATTTTTTAATAAGCACTGATCTTTTAAGTAAATTCTTTGAGAAGTGCTATATTTGGAGTCAAACAGTCTGCAGGTTAGAAAAATTCAGCTCTATTGCTGACTGAAGCAAATCTGAAAACTAACCTTTGCTTCTCCGGTGGCCCAATGTTTACATCTGTAGAATGGGAGGTAGAACACCTGCCTTATGAGGGTAAGGATGAAACACAGTTAACACAGTGCCAGACATATGTTGTGAATAGTAGGTGTTTTTATTCTTATCAGAAGCAGGTGCCTTTCATGATATAGCATTTAACTGTAATGCTTAATTTATCTTTCTTCAAGTTTTAATTATATGATTGGCTATTCTTTTTAAAGTAGGTGATAAAGGTGTTCAGTAATGTTTAAATTTGGTTAGGAAAAATATTCTAGTCTGGTATCAACATGGGAAAATAAAGAGAGATGGTGTGATTTATCTATGAATATGTAACCAATAGGGTCCTGCTTTTTACACATTTTCTCAAAAGATAGGCTTTATTGTTCTTCCCCTGCCTCAGCCTGGGGATGGAGCCCAGGGCATTTTACATGCCAAGCATGCACTGTACCACCTCTCAGTCCTGTTATTTATTGTATTCCTAGATGAATGTTTTTGATCTGTGCTAGAACAAGCTCATGCCATGTCTGGAGCTGTGTGCATCCTTTTCCATCTCTATTCAGTGAAGTCACATTAAACTCAGTTGTGATGGGAGAATTTGCTCCATGAAAATGGGTAAATGTCATAAATCAGGTCTAATCCCACTTGAGAGCCATTTTACCAATGCAGCACTTGATATATTTTATTGTAGATTTACAGGCTTTACAAACAAATTTGCTTAAGAAAACAAACCTTATTACACTGTTATGCTTAAAACAACAGAAATAGTTATAGTCCTGCTTCTTTTTTGTTTTTGTTGTTGCTTTGTTTTCAGATGGGGATCACACTGTATATCCAGTTGGTAAGGCCTCTCAAGTACCTGGGATTACAGCCTCACACTACTGTGCCAGGCCCTGATTCAGATTTTTTTTAATGAGCCTATATTGTACATTTATGTTAGTTTCCTGTACATGAAATATATAACAAAAATAAAAACTTTATATCATGAATAGGAAACTATACAAAGCATGGTACTATCATATAGTGCAGTACCAGGGTTCATATTTACTACCATGGACATAGAACAGTCTCCTAAGATAAACAGTAGGCCAAAAAATAAAAAAGCAAAATGCAGAAAAGTATGTAAAATATGTGACCATTGTGATTTTGAAAGATGGCATCTTTGAATATGTATAATATATGTTTATTTCTGAAAAAAATATGCAAGAAACAGGTCTGAGCAACTGCCCCTGAACAGGAAAATGAGTATTGGCTTTTTTTTTGGTCCTACTTTATTTTTGTACCAAAATGCCTATGTTTTTTATTTTTTTAATATTATTTTAAAAGTAGAACTGCCAGAAAAGCAAAACCTCATGAAACAATTGTTCTTAAGTACTCATAGTTAAACCTCAACTAATTATGTTTTCTTAAAGTTTACTTATTCTTCTGAATTTTCAGGAAATCTTACCAATAGCTTTCATCCACAATCTCAGTATTTTCATGTTTCTCTTGCTCTTTCTGAACGAATATTCTTTTTTGGGGGGCGGGTACCGGGAATCAAACTCGGGTCCTTGTGCTTGCAAGGCAGGCAGCGGAACCACTGAGCTAAATTCCCAGCCCGTGAACAAATATTCTTTTCAAATTTATGTACATAATAAAAACCAAATTGATTTTAGTTTGAGGTGTATTTTGAGATTTATTGACTAGAGGCTAACTAGAAGATCAATAAATTTTAATTATACCAAAATAAATCAATAGTGATTTGCTTTTCATCAAATGGTTTTTCCTTTATTAAATATTTAAAATGAAAATATATCTGTTTTCTGTTTCCAGGGAGAACAGAAATTCCCATATATATAACTACCTGCAGTGTTGGTGATAAAGACCTGCTTTCAGGCTTTTCAGGGGTTGCAAGTGCTGGATTATATATATTGTTTTAGGAGGCAAGAGCTAGTTCTAATGATCTTTAGTTTGTGTATCCTGCCATTAACAGTGAGGAACTAAAGGTGATTTTGTAAGAGATCTCAGTATAAAAGTCATTACAGTAATGTTAAACCCTCCAGTATGACCCAGAAATAGTAGATTTTTCTACTAGCCACCTGTCTACACCCAGACATATGGTCATTTTACTTGGTCATATTACATGTGTGGGCAAAGGTCAGAAAAGGTTTATTCAAATCATGTAACTACATATTCTTGGAGTTCAAGGTTTCAAATTCAGCAGGTTGATCAAAATATCAAAAAGATGTCTTTGTTTTTCTAAATAGCCTTGGTAAGTTTATATAATAATAATTGTCAGAAGATCAAACTTGGAAAAGGAAAAATATCAAAATGTCTCATCAAGAATTATACCTCAGATAGGGCTGGGGATTTAGCTCAGTGGTTCCGGCGCCTGCCTCGCAAGCACAAGGTCCCGAGTTCAATCCCTGGTACCAAAAAAAAAAAAAAGAATTATACCTCAGAGGGGTGAGGAGTGTGTCTCAGTGTTAAAGTGTTTACCTTCAAGGTGGCCCTGGGTTCAAGCCCCAGCACCATGTAAAAAAAAATTCTTGACTATCAAGAAAGAAATGGACTTTGAGGGATCATCAGTATTCTTACCACTATTGAAATTTACTAAGTTATTTTACTCACAATGAATGTGTAGATGACTAATGATTTACTGAATGTACTGTTAATTCACCTGTTTTCCTTTTCATCTCAGTTTAAGCTTCTCATTAAGATTTGTAATTTTAATTTTTTTTGTTTTTATCTGTAGCTGGAGTGCCAAACTATATCTCACACCAAGTAACATTGTTCTGCTCACTGCTATTGCGCTCGTCGGTGTCTGTGTTTTCATCTTGGCAATAATTGGCATTTTACATTGGCAGGAAAAGGTTTGTTCATTTCAATGAAAACATTAACTTTAGTTAATGTATTATAATGTGTTCCTCTTTAAAACAACATTAAAGGGCCAGTGCTGTGGCTTAGTAACACAGCAGCAGCCTAGCATGTGTGAGGCTGTGGGTTAGATCCCCAGCACCACCACAATAAAAGTATTAACTATATAAGAAGGTTCCAGTAATGCCGCTCCATAAAAAGGGCTTCTTCATAGGAAAGAGCTAGGGTTTTATTTGATGGAGTGTCCTGTCATAATCTTTTTTTACTAAAATTACCTTCAGTTTCATCTTAATTACTCTTTTATGAAAAAGCACATGTTAATTATTCTAATAAATATTCATACATTTGATACTCAAATTAAATCACTCTTTTACATTACAAAAACAATAACAAAGTTACATATTCTGTTAACCTTAAGATTGCAGTTTAAACCAGTTGTGGTAACCACTGTAATTCCTGTTGGGAGGGCTGAGGTAAGAGGATCACAGGTTTAAGTCTAACCTGGACAATTTAGTAAGACCCTGACTCAAAATAAAATTTAGAGCTATATCTGGGGATGTAGCTCAGTGGTAGAACACTTGCCTAGCATGCAAAAGGTTCAATCTCAGGTAAACAGAGAGAGAGAAAATTGCACTTAAAAGGTATGATCAAGGATGACTCTACATACGAGAACATAGTTTAAAAATATTACATAGCTGTGTATTATGGAAGACATGAAATTAATCTCATTAATTTCTCAGGAGATCTGTTTATAGCATAAATAATTACGATACAATGCCTTAAAGTTTTAATTACAAGTATATATTTGGCCATGTATATACTGTGTCTCTTGTGGCACTTTGCTGGTTCTTCTTCTTTAACCTGTTTTTTATGTATGCTGGCTGCTACTTTCTCCCAATCTCTCAATGCAAGCTTTCTACAATGTCTGCCCTAGTCTATCTTCTCTATGAACTTTTCATACACTTTCTCTCACAATTTCATGTAATATCATGGCTCAGCTATTAACTCAAAATATTCCCAGACACTTCTTTGCATCTTTACTTCTCTCTCTCTCTCCCTGTCTCCCTACTAGAGATTGAATCCAGTAATTGCTGAATTGCTGAGTTACATCCCCATTCCCCACCCTTTCTCTCCCACTCCCCCGTTTTTTGTTTGGTTGGTTGGTTGGTTTTGTTGACAGGGTCTCTATTTGTAGTTCAGGCTGAACTAACTCACTATGTAGCCCAGACTGGCCTCGAATTCACAGCATCCCTCTTGCCTCAGCCTTCCAAGTGCTGGGCTTACAGGCATACACCACCACGCCCACTTGTTCCTTTTTTCTTTTTCTTCCTTTCTTTCTTTCTTTTCTTTTCCTTTCTTTTCTTTTCTTTCTTTTCTTTCTTTCTGGAGGCAGGGTCTTGCTGAGTTGTTCAGGCTGGCCTTAAACTTTCAAACTTCCTTCCTCAGACTCCCGAGGAGCTGGGATTACAAGCATGAGCTCTACCTACCATGCTGAGCCTCTTAAAGCTCTCTCCCCTCATTTCCACCTGTCACCATTTTATTTCTACCTAGATTACTTAGAAGCACCTCAAAATCAGTATTCTAAAGCTTTCTCTCTCTTCTGTCAATTCCCCATAAGACTGTCTTTAGCTGACTCCACTTCCTCTTTCCTAATACCACTGTAGCTCAGCCCCTTTTTATATCCTACCTGATATCTCTAATTTCTTTCTCTCCCCTTTCCATTTGACATATCCTATTGCTTTCAGATTACTCATCAGTAAGTTTAGCCTTAATTATTTCACTCTCTTGCTCAAAAATCTCTGTCTGCTGCATAAACTGTGTGAATTCCTGAGCCAGACCTTCACATGATTTCACAGGACTCCACAATATATCTTTTTATCCTTATTTCTTACTGATTCCTTTCATATATTCCATTCTTCTTTCAGAATTCCCATGACTGATCATGTTCTCCCAGCTTGAAATGAATGCCCTTCCCTCCTATTTCCATAAATACCACTTTTTCCAAACTTTCCCTTTCCTCACTCACACCTAGAAGTAATCTCTCTCAGAAGTAACATTCTCACTTTGTGACCTGAAGGACAGTGTGTTTCATTTTTTTTTTCTTTCTAAGTATTAAGTTGCTGAAGAGCAAGCTATGAAACTGGGGAATATTTTAATCCCCTAAAATAACATACACAATACCTTACTTGGAGTAGAGGTCAATAAACATCTGCTAAATCATTAGGTTAACCAAAAAAAATGAATATACTTTAGGTTTGTCTATTAACATCAGTGTTAAGAATGGGTGGGAAGCCAGTGGTTGAATCTGTCATTATAGAATCTAATGTTTATTCCTACTTTCTTTTTTTTTCTAGTATGGGGGATCGAACTCATGACTTTGCACTTGCCAGGCAGGTGCAGCGTCACTGAGCTATATCCCCAGCCCTATTTCTACTTTCAAATAAAGGACAAGCTAAGAATTTAAGGAATATCTATTGTTGATTTTTAAATTGAACTAGTAGACCATTAATTATAAAATAGCTTCATTATTGCATTATAAAATCACACCTATTATCTGCTAATTCCTGAGGGCTGTTTAAAAATTCATCACTTGTATTTCAGAAATGAGTGTCCTTAACATTTTCTTATAATTTCTAAACTGGTCTAAACTTCTTTTTCAGAAAGCAGATGATAGAGAAAAGCGACAAGAAGCCCATCGGTTTCATTTTGATGCTATGTGACTTGGGTTTAATATTGCCTAATGGAATGAATTTTCATGTGATTAGTTGAAATAACCAACTTCTGGCTTATCAAAAAATAGGAGATTTTGAATATTATTTATAAATGATGCATCATTTGGTAATTATTTGGAAAGTATTAAATACAGTCTGACTGTCTCACAAGGTCTTTTTTAAGCAGTTTGTATACAATTGGGTTCATTATTCAGTAGTTCTGTGCATTTTTCTTCCTTTGTGGAATGTATTGCATGTACTGTGGTGTCTATGTATTTATAATCTTATTAGAGTAATAATGATGGATAAAGACATGTAAATAAAACTATTTAAATGAGCAGGATTCTTTTATTCCACTTAAATTGGTCTTGTTTCTTATTATGATAATACAAATTATACTTTTGCAGATGCATCACAGATAGAGTTATTAAACCTGCACCTTCATTACAGCAGTTCAGGGGTCTCATTGTTGGCACACGATGTAGTGATTGAGCACTCTGGCTTTGGAGTCACAGCAAGACAGACTTGCCTTAAACTCCTGCTTCCAGAGCTTGCAAAGATATTGTTTGAATTTGGCTCTTCCTTAACCACTGTGTGCTTCACTTTTGTTTACACAATGGGGCTAATAGTATACCTAACTCACTTGAGTTATTGTAAACATTACATGGGGAGATTTTTGTAAAATGCTTAGCTTGGTGCCTAGCACAGAGTAAGTGCTCATTAAGTGATAGTTGTCATTATTTTCAGATGATTTATTAGACTTCTACAACTAATTATCAAATTACATTTTAAAAATTATATAGAATTGGTAGAATTTTACTTTCAGGCATGAGGAAATCATGTTCTTTGGAAAACCGAAATTCTTGGTGGTTCACAACTTATATGTACATTACTTGCTCATATTGACTAAAAATTATAGTACTCTCCAAGAATAAATGTGCTCTAAAAACGTTCATGTGAAAACTAATCCTTATCATGTGATAATGAAGAACATTTGGTTTCTTGAAAAGAAGCTACTGTAGGCAGCATCTGGGAAAAAAAATCTTCAATTGCATTTCTGTTCTCAAAGGCTTAGAAAAGTCTGTAATTTACATTCAAACTTCAATGCAAATTTTATATTATATTCACATTGCCAAAATTTACTTCAAAGAGACTGAAGTGTAAGATTGAGAAACAAGGGCCAGGGATTTAGCTCAGTGGTTTCGCTGCCTGCTGTGCAAGCTCAAGGACCGGAGTTCGATCCCCGGTACCAAAAAAAAAAAGATTGAGAAACAAGTTTATATATGAAGTCTAATAATTTTCTAATATGCAAATAGACATGTGATAGCTCTAAAATACAAAAATTTCTCTGAAAACAATTTTTCCCTTCATGCTGTTTTTTTCTTTACAGTTCACTGAGAGTGGCATGTGTTTAATTATTTACTGTGTATCTAAGCATGTTAATGTGTCTTCCTAATAAATATGCCTTACTGAAAGAAAGTGTTGTGGTCAGTTTTTAAACAATTATTTTGGAGCTGAAGAGGCACTCGAGGTTTTGAATTATAAATCACTTATCTGGACCCTGACACTGAGGGAAGCTGACTTGTCCATTCCCTGTTTGTAAGTCAGGAACAACACGGAGTTCTCCTGATAGTACTCACATTCACTCAACAGTTACCAGCCCACAGTGCTCTGCCAGGAGCTGGAATGCCAAGCACTCCATGTTTTCAAGACACAGGCTTAGTATCTATCAAGTTAGAAAGTATGAGTCTTACAAATGACTTGTCAGCCGGGGATTTAGCCCAGTGGTTTCGCTGCCTGCTGCGCAAGCACAAGGACCTGAGTTCAATCCCCAGTACCAAAAAAAAAAAAAAAAAAAAAATAGAAACAAATCAGTATGGAGGTTCTGAAAAGACTAAAAATATAAACCCCATTTGACCTAGCTATATGTCTTCTAGGTATCTTCCCCAGAGTTAAAGAGATCATATTAGTGATACATTCATACCCATGTTTATAGCAGCACAACTCATAATAGGTAAATCTTGAAAATGGCCTATATGCCCATTGATAAACAAATGGATAAAGAACATGTAGTGTTTATACTTAATGGAGCACAACTCTGCCATAAAGCATACACTTGAGGCACTTGGTAAATGGGTACACCTTGAGACCATAATACTGTATTAAGTGAAATAAATCAGACATAGAAGCTTAAATATTGCATGGTTTCTCTCATATGAGAAACTCAAAATATAAAGAGCAAAGTAAAAGAATAGGAAGTAGGGAGAGCTTTCTCAAATGGGAAGGGGAACAAAGAGATGGAAAGGGAAGGGAAAGGGGATGGAGTAAAAAAGTTGAAGAAAAATAGAAATACATAGCATTTTTGTAAATGGAAGGGGGTTAAGAGTTGCAAGAGCAGGGAGGCATAGGAGGGGTAGAGGATGAAAAAAAGAGCTGAGAAGTGTCTATTTTGTCTATTTTGTCTTCCAGCAGATTAAGTGTTTGAACATTTACATCTTTGATCTATTTTTATTTTAGTCTAGTACATGGCAAGCTATGTGGGTCAAGACTCAATGTTCTGCGTGTGGATAAACAGTTTTCCCATCACCGTTTATTAAAGAGGCTATCTTTCCTCCAATATGTTTTTGGCCCCTTTATCAAACAAGAATGTTTCTGCTTCCTATATTCCAGTGATGGTGTTGTGTCTGCTTCTATTCCAGTGATATCAAACCTTTTAGAAACAAGTGCTCAAACTGCAACCACAAACCCACTTATTTATCACATAGTACCAACACTGCAATTAAACCTGAATATTGATATTTTAGTTTAGAAAAAACAACTCATACATTAACATACTTGTCTGAAAAGAAAAATAATATGGATGCCATAGGCTCACCACTACTGCTCTATTCTGTTCCATTGATCCACATGTCTATTTTTGTGCCAGTACCCATGCTTTTATCACTGTAGCTCTGTAATAATTTCAAATCTGAGATTGTGATGTCTCTTTTGTTACCTAAGATTGCTTTTGCTACTCTGGGTCTCTTCTGGTTCCATATGAATTTTAGGATTGTTTTCTCTGGATCTGTGATGAATACTATTGGTATTTTGATTGGGATTGTGTTAAATCTATATATCAGTGGAAGAATAGTCATTTTGATTATATTGGCTCTGCCTATCCAGTAAAATGAGATGTTTCCATTTCCTGATGTCTCTTCAATCCCCTTTTTCAGTGATGTAATTTTTATTATATAGGTCCTTCACTTCCTTGGTTAAATTAAGTTCTGAGTATTTGATTTTTCTTGATACTATTGTGAATGGTATTATTTTCCAAATTTCATTCTTGAGTTTATTGTTGTTATATAAGAAAACTATTGATTTTTGAGGGTGTTGATTTTTGTATCCTACTCCTCCACTGAATGTGGTAATTCTAGAAGTGTTTTGGTGGAAATTTTTTTTTCCGGTACCAGGGATCTAACTCAGGACTTTGCACTTGCCAGACAGATGCTGTGCCCCTGAGCTAAATTCCCAGCCCTTGGTGGAAATTGTTGAGTCTTGTAAGTAAAGGATCATGTCATCTGCAAATAATGATACTTTGATTTCTTCAATTCCTATGTGTGTCCCTTATACTTCTTTCTCTTGCCTGATTGCTCTGGCAAATGTTTCAAGGACTATGTTGAACAGGAATAGTGACAGTGGACATCCTTGTCTTGTTCCTTCTTTTAGAGAAGGCTTTCATTTTTTCCCCATTTAATATGATATTGGCAGTAGGTCTGTCATAAATGGTTTTTATCAGATTGACATAAGGTCTTTCTATACCTATTTCGGTGGGGGGGGTTATCATGAATGAATGTTGGATTTTTGTCAAAAGCTCTTTCTGTGTTGAGATGATTATGCGATTTTTGTTCTGTTTATGTGATTGTTGTAGTCAGGGTTTGCAAGGGAATCAATTTTAATACAAAACACAAATTATAGGATTATTTTATAATATTCACCCAAAAAGTCAATTGCAAAGGAGTGCAAGAAACCTGTCCACACACTAGAGACCTGAAGAATCCAGCCAAGGGCCTGGATCCCATGGCAATGTCCCACACAAGTCCACCTAAAGGCCTAGAGCCCAAGCCAATGTCTCATGCAAGTCCTTATGGAGGATCTACACCAAGAAGGCCAAGAGGCCAGTGGTGGAAGCTAGGACGTCTGCACCAGAGGGGTGAAGGATTTGTGCCACCAGGCTGAGAGATTGCACAGGAGCCAGGAAGGCCTAGACCAGAGCTCCCCTAACAAGAACAGTAGCCATCCCCGGTGACGGTGAGGACCCAAGTGAGAACAGCCGAGTTTGTATCAGGAAAACCAGCTGTGGCAAGCTTCTCCAAGAAAATCATCAGCATAAAATCTTCTCCAGTTCTCTTTTTATGCCATTGGCAACAATCCTCAGGTGTGTCTTCCATTGCCCAGATCCACACTGACACGGTTCAGGCCAGGGTGTTCCAAGTTGACCAATAGTTAATCAATGGATTACATTTATTGATATCCATATATTGAACCATCCTTGTGTCCCTGGGATAAAACCTACGTGGTCAGGGTGTATGATCTTTTTAATGATTTGTTGCACTCTGTTTCCCATTATCTTGAGGATTTTTGCATCTATGTTTATTAGAGAGATTGGTCTGTAGTTCTCTTTTTTTGGTTAGATCCTTGTCTGGTTTTGGAATCAAGGTGATGATGGCGTCCAGGAATGACTTCAGGAGTACTCTTTCCCTTTCAGTTTCATCAAAGAGTTTGAAGAGTATTGGCATTGATCTTCCTTGAAGTTCTTGTACCATTCAGCCATGAATCTATCAGGTCCTAGGCTTTTCTTGATTAGTAGTTTTTTGTTTTGAAGGTGCTGAAGAGGTTGTTGGTTGCTTGCTTGCTTTACTTTGTTTTGTTCTTTTTTTAGCAGTTGAATTTCATTCCCTGTTCTTGGATTATTCACTGAACTTGGTTCAGTTTTGGTAATTCATATGTTATAGGAATCTCTCCAGTTCTTCTGACTTTTCCAATTTATTGATGTATAGGTTTGTGAAGTAGTTGCTAATAATTTGGATTTTAGTAGTGTCCATTGTGATTTCACCTTTTTGATTTCTAATTCCATTTATGTGTGTCTTTGTGTTTGTGACTGAGAGAGAGAGCTTGGCTAAAGATTTGTCTCTTTTGTTTATTTTTTCAAATAACTCTCCAATTCCTCCAATTCATTGATGCTTTGTATTTTGTTTTTAGTTTCATTGATTTCTGTTTCATTGATTTCTGCTCTAATTTTTATAATTTTCTTTTTTGTACTACTTCTGGATTTGAATTCTTCTTTTTCTAGGACCTTGAGGTGCATTTTTAGGTTATTTATTTGGGCTTATTCCACTTTTCTGATGTGGGCATTCACAGCTATAAACTTCCCTCTTAGGGCTGCTTTCATTGTGTCCCATAAGTTCTGCTATGGTGTACTGATTGGCATTGTCATTTAATTCTTGAACTATTTTATGTCTTCCTTAATTTATTCTGTAACCTACTGATTTATTCAAGTGTGTGTTATTTAATTTCCATGCATGTGCATTTCTGTGGTTTCTTTTGCCATTGATTTCTAGTATCATTGCACTATGATTTGATAATATGCATGGTAAAATTTTGATTATTTTGCACTTAGGAATGCTTTATTGACTAATGTGTGGCTTATTTTGGATAAAATTGCATATGCTACTAAAAAGAATGTATAGTCTGTTACCATTTGGGGGAACACTGTATATCTATTAAGTCCCATCTGTTTGAAGGTTTGGTTCATCTGTGATACTTTATTTTTGTCTTGTTTAGTTGATCTATTTGTGTTAGAAGGGTTTTGAGATTCCCCTAATATAATTGTATTGATGTTTACCTGATCTTTTATGTGTAATAGGATTTTGTTTTAAGAAGAAAAATGCACTCTTGTTTGGTGCATATATGTTTATAGTTGTTATCTCTTCCTGTTGAATAGTGCACTTAAGCAATACACTTCCTTAACCAACAGTTCCCTTAACCTTTTTTGACTCTTCTAATCAATTTTAGTTTAAAGCCCACTTTGTCTGAAAATAGGATAGCTACCCCTGCTTGTTTTCAGGTTCTCATTGCATGGAATATTGCTTTCCATCCTTTTCTAGTCTATGAATTTCTTTCGAATACAGCATACTGTTGGATTTTGTTTCCCATCTCTTCTGCTAATGTGTTTTTTGACTGGTGAATTGAGATCATTCACATTGATAGTTATAATTGATATGTATTGTCTTATTCCTCTCATTGTGTTATTTTCCTGCTCCTGACTACTTTTCTTTCCCTTCTACTTTTGCTTGCCTACCTGGTTCATTTATTATATTGGCCCTTTTGGCATTGTTCACCTTATTGTCTCTTTCTAGGATATCCTTTGGAATTTTTTTGAGTGCTAGTTTGTGGGTTATGAATTTCTTTTGGTGCTCTTTATCATGAAAATATCATATTTCTTCATCAATTTTAAAAGATAATTTTTCTGGATATATCACTCTGTGTTGTAAGTTGTTTTGTTTTAGGGCTTGAAACACTTAATTCTAAGCTTTCCTTGCCTTTAAGTCTTTTTGAGAAGTCTGCTGTTTTCCTAATGGGTTTTTCTTTATGAGTGGTTCATTACTTTTCTCTAACAGCTTTTAAGAATCTATTCCTGTGCTGGATTTCTGGTATTTTGATTATGTGTCATGGAGTGGTTCTTTTCTGATCATAGCTATTTGAGTTTCTATATACCTGTCTTATCTGTATGTTAAATTTTATTTTCATGTTTGGAAAGTTTTCTGCTCTTCTATAAACAGGTTTTTATGTTCTTTGTGCTGCCTTCTAATTTTTCACCAGTTCCAATTAATTTTAGACTACTCTTCTTTGTGTCATCTACACACAGGATCCATTTTTCATGTTCTCCTGTTTTTAGGATATCTCTTATTAATTGACCACCAACCACAGCCCTGTCTTCTAGCTTCCCACCATGGACTGCAGGCCCTGTGTCCTTCCTGGTCTGTGCTTGAACTTCTCAGGGGATCTATGTCTAGCCCTCGTTCTCTGTCTCCTGTGGCTGTCTCTCACCCAATCACTGTGGTACGATAACACTTCAGTTCTGGAGTGAACCTGTAATATAGTTCTTCTGTGGCTCAGTCCCAATCAGCCACTTCCCAAAATGGCACCTGATTATACTCTGGCATTAAAGTGGATGCTGCACTGATTTCTTCTTGAACCCTAGCCTTCCATGAAGAAGTCACTCTTGGGGTAAAACACCATGCTCTTTTTTTAGTTTAAGTCAGCGTGGGCTTTTCTTGGAGCTTGTGCTGCTGCTGTCCTGTGGATTATTTCTCCCTGAAGCTGTCAACTCTTCCAGGCGTATCTTTTCCACAGGGTGTTGGCCTTGTCCTCAATCAGGTTGATTGATAGTCACCTCTGTGGCCCTGTGCTGAGAGGATCCAAGGTGCAGAACCAGGTAGGAGTTGGCAATTTGACGCCCCCAACAGGTGGGGCAGGGGGGCATCCTCTTCATGCCTGCTGGGCAACTGGGGGAGTGATGGCATCCTTGTGTGGTACTCACATTTTGTGACTTTGAATTGGTCTCTTTACCTCTTTGAGCTTTAGCTTCTTCATCTGCAAAATAACACTAATAACTACCTTAGAAGTTAGAGTTCAAAATGGCAATTTGTATGTAGAAAGAATTTGTTAAGTGCTGGTTCCTTTCTTCCTTCCTATTTCCCATCACAGTAATATCTTCTCTACTATTGATTATACTTTGGTGATCCTCTTCAGTGGATGAGCAGGAGTACTTAGGACTTAACAATCATTTTGAAGATATTGTAAACACATTGTTAAAGCACTGTTGATTTGGACTAGCCCTTCACATTTCGCCATCCTAAAAATAGCTAGAAATTTTCCAAGAAGTTAAAATGTGTCCCACAGGCCATGACAGCATGCCAAGGGTTAATCTAGAATACCTAAGGGCAAGGTCCTCACTGTGAAGGTGAACAAAAAAAAAAAACCTAGCCCCTGTGATAACTTTGCAGCCTAGCTTTACATCACCTTACTGGTTATATTCTAAATTTTTATTAGTATATGCTTGTGATACATATTAACTGTGGAGTATTGATACACATACATACTGTATCTTGATCCTTTTTCCTGCCCTTTCACTTCCCCTCTTTCCCATCTCACCCCAGATCCCCTTCCCTTTTATACAGTCACCTTGTTTCCTATCATCTTTATTCTGTGCTTTACTTATACTTTGGGTTTCTTACATAAGAGAAGCCATATGATATTTAACCTTTTGTGTCTGATTTATTTCACTTTTAGCATTGTGGACTGAAGGTGCATCCATTTTCCCACAAAGGATTCGATTTATCCTCTATCACAGAGCATTAATTCATTGTGAAAACATTTTCTTTTTCCAGTTATCTGTTGATAGGCATAAAGACTAATTCCAAGATTTAGCTCTTATGAGTTGTGCTGCCATAAACATGGGTGTGCATGTACCACTGAAATATGTATTTTTGCATATAAAAACCATGAAGAGCAATATAATGGCAAAACAAAGAACACAATTCCAAGGCCCAGAGAGCTTGAATAACAACAGAAATTCTACATTCTCCAGCAATGCAAAATGATAAAGCCACCCTAGAGAACAGTTTGACAGTTTCTAAACTCAAATCATAGGTATATACCAGCACGACCAAGTACAAAATGAGATTCAAAAACAGGTAACATTTATAACAGCATTTAAAAGGTCAAGAACTTAGGAATCAATATAATGCAAGATGTGATGTGTTTACTCCACCATGTTGCTATGGAGTAAATTATAAAACTTTAATGAGAAACACTAAAGAAATCTTGGGTCACAATACAGCTGAACCAAGTTCATGGACAGTAAGGCAGATGTCAAATCCTAACCCAACTCAGCATACCAGTGATTGCTGTTACTATTGTTGCTGTTGTTGTTGCTGCTGCTGATTTTGATGAGCTAGTCATAAAATGTATATGAAAATACAAAGGGTCAAGGATAGCCAAGATAATCTTGAGAGAGAAGAAGGACTTGTCCTCCTAGATATCAATCTTCATGATGGTGCATGCCTGTAATCTCAGCATTATAGGAGACTGAGCCAGGAGGATCACAATTTCAAGTCCAATCTGGGCAATTTAGTAAGAATTGTGTATTTAAAAAATTAAGGTATACTGATTAACTCGTATGGTGAAGAGACAAACAGAGGAATGGAACATATTACAGTCTAGAGATAGTATCACATACATGGACATTTCAGATGGGAAAGGCGTAACACTGCAAAACAGTGGAATAAGAACGGCATATAACAACAAATGAGGCTGAAACAGTGCCTATGTGAACTAAAACTTAATTGCACCCTCAATGCACAGAAAAGTCAATTCCAGGTGGATTGAAACTAAATGTGAAATGCAAATTTATATGCTTTTAGTACTTAATATAAGCAAATAATTTCATGGTTCTGGAACGAGGTTGAATTTCCTATTCAAGTTACAAGAAGCACAAATCTATGAAGGAAATTTCTGATGTATCAGAGTACATTAAAATTAATAACCTCTACTCAGCACTATAAAAAGGGTGAAAGGCAAGCCACAAATGAAAGATTTGTTAGCATATATAACTGATTAGTATCAAAAATACAGAAATTCTACAAAAATGATTTTAAAAGAGAAGCTGGGCATGGTGGCACAAACCTGAAATCCCAGCCCTCGGGAGGTTGAGGCAGGAAGATCGCTATGAGTTCAAGGCCAGTCTGAAATACATAATGAGACCCTGTCTCATAAAGCCAAAGGGAAAAAAAAAAAAGATGAAAAAAGCCAACGGCCAGGAATGGTAAGGATATCCCATAATCCCATCACTGTGGGAGGCTAAGGCAGGAAGATTACAAGTTTGAGCCCAGCTGGTACAACTAAGCAACTTAGTGAGAACTTGTCAAAAAAATAAAATAGGGGTTGAGGGCATACTTCAATGAGAAGACCCTGGGAAGGGAGGGAGGGGGAAAGAAAAGAAAAAGACAGCTGAATAAAAAACTGAGCACAGGGGCCAGGGATTTAGTTCAGTGGTTCCACCGCCTGCTTCGAAAGCGGAAGGTCCGGAGTTCAATCCCTGGTACAAAAAGAAAAAAAAAATGAGCACAAAGATTGAGAAACACAGCTGACAATAATCAGATATTGGTATGCATGAGGAGCAATGAGTCTTACCACTCTTGGTGGAATTTTATAAAGTGATATAATCACTTTGTAAAGCAGTAATTGCTTTAATTTACTAAAGTTGAAGATATGTATAAAGTCATACACCTACTCTTAAGAAGTTTTTGTCCAGGTATACCAGGATGTAGGTATAAAAATGTTCATGGCAGCAACATTTGTAATGGTCAAAAGCTGTAAATTCCCTCAATATCTGTCTCCATGGATTTGTATACAATGCAACACTAGCCATGACATTTAATGAACTACAACTGCTTACAACAACACAGATTTCTCTCATACAGACAGGCAAAAAAGCAAGACTAAACAGTAAATACAGCATGATTATATTCAGACAAAGTTTAAAAATAAGACAGATTAAGCTCTTGCTTAAGGATGCATTTGTACATATAAATTATAATGAAAAGAGGCGGGAATTTATAAAAGTCAGAGCAAGGATGAATTCTAGGGAACTGAAAGAAGAGTATCAGGCCGAAGCAGAGGCACATGGAAGACTTCAGGGTATAACGATGCTTTTTCTCCTTTTTTGTTCAGTGCTGGTGGCATTGAATCTAGGGCATTGACATGCTAGGCAAACACTCTACTTGTAAGCTCCACAACCAGCACACACGCTGCATTTCTTGATTTGTGAGGTATTTACATGGCTCTTTCTAATTAAACTGTGCAGATATATTTGTTTTAGGCACATTTCCAAATACGTATTATATTTCATCCTTTGTAAATCAATTACCGTGTTTCCCTGAAAACAATACCTAACTGGAAAATAAGCCAGAGCATGATTTTTCAGGATGCTCATAATACAGTGGACCCTTGAAATTCAGGGGGATTATGTTCCTAGAGCACCCGTGAATTAAGAAAAATCATGAATTTCAGATATGGTCAGAAAAATGAGTATAAATGCCTATTTTTTTTTTTTTTTTTGGTACCAGGGATCGAACTCGGGTCCTTCCGCTTGTGAGGCAGGCGGTGGAAGCATTGAGCTAAATCCCTGGCACCTAAATGCCTATTTTTATAGTTTAAACCCTAAATATGCTATGTGTCCCACAGTTATATAATTTAATTTAATAAAATATTAAATTAATAAATTTAATAATATAAATTAATAAAGCCTTAGAAGGTGCAGGGCGTTTTCATGGTGTCTTAGGGATCTTAAGGCTTTAAGAAGAACAAAACTGAGAACACTCGAGATAGCTACACGTGGTACAGCAACCTGTTATGATGCAAGAATGCTGGTGCATCTGCCAGGGTTACAGGGCAGCAGCCAATCAGAAGCAAGGAGAACTGAATAATGCTCTCGAGTTGGCTACTTGCAAGCCTCCTGCCCCCCCGCCAGAAAAAAACAATTGAGGAAGATATTTGAGGATTCCGTGAAACTGTGGGTATTTCCGCAAGCAATTAAACAAGTTGTAAGGAAAAATCCTCAAAAGATTGAGGCCGCAAACTCGGAGCCCCAACGCTGAGGGGGTGTACTGTGTGTATATGCCGTACCCCAAAAATAAGCCCCAGTTAAGATTGTCAGCCAGACAGATTTAGTACAACCATTGCAACACATAATGGATGTATTGAATTATAAAATAATATTAATATATAAATATTGACATTAATAATGATAATATAAATTATAATTATTTGTAAATACCCACGTGGGCACATTTGCACAAAAGGTAAATGCCTATGTAAAGAGATGAACTCGAGACTTATTGCTGAATGACCAATCGGAGTACAGACACAACACACATATAATGTGCACACTTGATAACGAACGTATGTGGTTATGTCTAATACGAATCTTCATAAGTCAGTACTTCGTGTATTGCAACAGACTTAAAGCACTCATGTGAAATAAACAGTACTCATGTGAAATAAACATTTTCTGAATTTTGGTGCCTGCAATTTTTTGTTGCTTTAGTGTGGCCCATCGTTCTTAACTGTCATCATTTTTATTGCCACTCCTGTCCTGTAAGTCTTCAATTAAGACTTGATTTAATGGAAACTTTGTGAGGTCTAGCCTCTAAGAGGTCGTGACTTGACTTGGGTGAAAAAGTCATGGGATAAAATCACTGACAGACATGTTGACAGACACAAGAGATTGGGGCCAATGATTCTACGGGAAATGGAGTCGCAAAAAATCCAGTCAGAATTCCGAGTTTGGAGAGTTATGACAATGTCCCAGAAGATGATATGACTGTATTTGAATAAATGTAAATTTTGTACATGAATAAATGTAGATGGTGTATATGAGTAAATGTATATTGTTGTACATGAATAAATGTAGACTGCTGTAAATGAGAAATACGGTATGTAGCAATGAGTTGCATTATAAATCTTAGATTATATATTTTACTGCACAAAAAGTAGTACGAGACTTGGTAATATTATAATTTAAATATACCTTCCTTACATATAAGAATTGAATAACACCAACATATGGTTGAATATATTCATTTTTCAGTAACACTAGTATTGAAGAGCATATGCGTATCAACCACCACAGGTATCTAGAATTCAAGTCTTCAAGTTGAATTTGTAAGAAATTTCCCGCTGCAGACGGGCAGGTCTGTGCGCGCCCTGCCGGGGTCCTGGGTCACGCGGAGGACGCCTAGGCACCCCGCTGCAGACGGGCAGGTCTGCCCATGCCCTACCGAGGTCCTGAGTCCTGTGGAGCACGCCGAATCAGCCCGCTCCAGACAGGCAGGTCCTGGGTCGCGCAGAACACGCCGAATCACCCCGCTGCGGACAGGCAGGTCTGTGCACGCCCTACCGGGGTCCTGTGTCTCGCGGAGGACGCCTGATTGCCCCGCTGCAGGCAGGCAGGTCTACCCATGCCCTACCGAGGTCCTGGGTCGCACAGAGCACGCCGAATCGGCCCGCTGCAGACAGGCAGGTCCTGGGTCTCACAGGGCACGCCGAATCAGCCCGCTGCAGACAGGCAGGTCTGTGCACGCCCTGCTGAGGTCTTGAGGCATGCGGAAGACATCAAGTCACCCCGATGCGGACAGGCAGCCACCTGATTCCACCCTGCGAGGACGCGGGGGACACCAGACCACCAGACCGGGGTGCTGGGTCCCGCTGTTCCCGGCCCAGGGATGGGGGCTTCTGGGCCGTCATCCCACTGCTCCTGGTCCAGAGGGGGGGCTTCCCGGTCGCTGTCCCTCCCGCTGCTCCCGGCCGGGGGGTGTGGGGGCTTTTGGGCCGCCTTCTGTTCCGCTGGTCCTGGCCCAGAGGAAGGGGCTTCTGGGCCAACAGCCCTCCCACTGCTCCCGGCCCAGAGGTAGAGGCTTCTGAGCCACCATCCCACTGCTCCTGGTCCAGAGGAAGGGGCTTCCCGGCCACCATCCCTCCCATTGCTCTTAGCCCACAGGAAAGGGCTTTTGGGTCACCATCCCTAGCGCTGCTCCCGGCCCCTGTCCCACCTCTCCCAGCTCAGAGGAGGTAATCTGTGCAGGTAGCAACAGCCCCCCCCGCCCAGTCAAAATGAGAAAACACGTAAATAAGTCTCAAAACTAGACTTCCAGATCACCTACAGCAACCCCAAAGGGAAATGAGATGGAACACTCTGATACTCAACCACCTGGACCCACTGAACTGGCAACCAAAGGGGATCTGGAAAAAATGAAATCAGAAATAATTTCTCAGATAACAGGAGAAATTGTGCCCCTAGTGCAAGACATGATTAATAAATCTAGAGAGGAGCTCAGGAACATGATGGAATCCCAACATAAGAAACAAATGGAATCCATAAAACAGATGCAAATAGATTTCCAGGAGATTAAAAGCTCCACTGAAAGTCTACACAGCAGAATGAGCCAATGTGAGGACAGAATTTCAGATATAGAAGATAAGATTGCAATTAGTGACCAGGAAAAGAAAAATTGCTTCAAAATTATAAGGGAACATGAGAAATCAATCCAGCAGCTGCGAGATGATGCAAAAAAGAATAACATAAGACTGATTGGGCTCAATGAAGAAACAGGAGAGAGTACAGATGACATAAAAAATCTCTTCACAGAAATAATGGCAGAAAACTTCCCAAGCAGGGGAAAAGAGCTCGACATGCAGATAGGTGAGGCATATAGGACTCCAAATAGCCTTGATCAAAGAAGATCTACACATGGGCATATAATTCTTAAGATTCCAGAAACACAACAGAAGAACAAAGCTCTCCAAGCAGTCAGAGAAAAGAAACAAATCACATACAGGGGAAAGCCCATCAGAATCACAGCAGACTTCTCAACACAAACCATCAAGGCAAAAAGAGCTTGGAGTGACATATTCCAAGCCCTAAAAGAAAACAGCCTCCAACCCAGATTGATGGACCCTGCAAAACTATCTTTCAAAATGGATGGAGAAATAAGATACTTTCCTGGCAAGGAGCACCTTGGGAACTTCGTGAATACCAAACCAGCACTCCAAAGAATTTTACACAATATCCTAGGAACAGACATTGAGGATCACAACCCCAGGAAGCAAAGCAGAATGAACCCATCTGCCATGACAAGAAATTCAATGGAAAGGGGGAGAACCCAACAAAAAGAAAAAGTCATGGCAATGACAAGTCAATATGTTTCAGTTATAACCATCAACGTTAATGGTCTCAATTCACCAATCAAAAGAAATAGACTGGCAGAATGGGTCAAGAAGCAAAATCCAACAATATGCTGCATACAAGAAACACACTTAATTCAAAAGGAAACTCATAGACTGAAAGTGAAAGGGTGGAAAACAATACTGCATGCGACAGGAACCCGAAAAAAAGCAGGAGTAGCTATCTTCTTGGCAGATCAAGTAGATTTCAAACCAACACTGATTAAGAGAGATGAAGAAGGACACTACATCATTGTAAAGGGAAGAATCCAAGAGGAAGAGATGACCATCATAAATATCTATGCATCAAACACTAGTGCACCCAACTATATAAAACAAATACTAACGGACATGAAAAGTCATACATGCACTAATACAATTGTAGTGGGGGACCTCAACACCCCATTGTCACAAATAGATAGATCAACTAGACTAAAAATAAGTAATAAAGTACTAGAACTCAATCGAACTCTTGAACAAATGAACTTAACAGATGTTTACAGAGTCTTCCACCCCACAAAATCAGAATACACATTCTTCTCAGCTGCACATGGGTCATTCTCCAAAATAGACCACATACTCACACATAGAACATGTTTAAGTAAGTGCAAAGGAATTGAAGTTATCCCCTGTAAATTATCAGACCACAGTGCGATGAACTTGGAGATCCATAGCAAAAGAAACTCAAAAAATTTCATAAACGTGGAAATTGAACAACACACTTCTGAATAACCAATGGGTTACAGAGGAAATTAAAGAAGAAATCAGACAGTTTCTTCAATTAAATGACAATGACAATACAACATATCAGAATCTATGGGACACAATGAAAGCTGTCTTACAAGGGAAATTCATAGTAGTGAATACTCATATTAGGAAACCAGAACGATCCCAATTAAACAACCTGATGCTGAACCTCAAGCTTCTAGAAAAAGAAGAGCAGGACAACCCCAAAGCTCATACAAGGGAAGAAATTATAAAGATCAGAGGAGAAATCAATTCAATGGAAACTAAGAGAATGATACAAAAAATCAATGAAGCCAAGAGTTGGTTCTTCGAAAGAATCAACAAAATTGACAAACCTTTAGCCAACCTTGTCAGAAAAAGAAAAGAAAAGGCCCAAATCCATGCAATTAGGAATGAAAAGGGTGAAATGACAACAGACCCAGCAGAAATCCAGAGGATCATCAATACCTACTTCCAGAACCTATACGCCAATAAGATGGACACCACAGAAGAAATGGACAGATTCCTAGATACATATGAATTACCAAAGTTGAATGAAGAAGACCTAAAAATTCTGAACAACCCAATGTCAACCAATGAAATGAAAAATGTAATTAAAAACTTATCAACTAAGAAAAGCCCGGGCCCTGATGGCTTCACTGCTGAATTCTACAAGACATTTAGAGAGGAACTGCTGCCACTACTGTTTAAACTCTTCAATGAAATTGAAAGGGAAGCAATACTCCCAAATTCATTCCTGGAAGCAAGCATCACCTTGATCCCCAAAGCAGAGAGACACCCAATTGAAAAAGAGAACTATAGGCCAATCTCACTAATGAACAGAGATGCAAAAATGCTTAATAAGATAATGGCAAACAGAATGCAGAAGATCATCAAGAAGATCATACACCCTGATCAAGTGGGATTCATCCCAGGGATGCAGGGAAGGGTCAATATACGAAAATCGATCAATGTAATACACTACATCAATCGAGCCAAGGACAAAAACCATATGATTATCTCCATAGACACAGAAAAAGCATTTGACAAAATCCAACACGCATTTATGATAAAAACCCAACAAAAAATTGCAATAGATGGTCTCTACCTCAAACTGATAGAAGCCACCTATGAAAAACCAACAGCCAATATCATACTAAATGGTCAAACACTGAAATCCTTCACACTCAAATCAGGAACAAGACAAGGATGTCCACTATCACCACTCTTGTTCGATATAGTTCTGGAAACATTAGCCACGGCAATTAGACAAGAGAAAGAAATAAAAGGAATAAAGATAGGTAATGAAGAAGTCAAATTGTCATTATTTGCAGATGACATGATACTCTATATAGAAGACCCCAAGAACTCCACCAAAAGTCTTCTAGACTTAATAACCAAATTCAGTAAAGTAGGTGGATACAAGGTCAACACAAAAAAATCAATACCTTTCCTTTACACAAACAACAGACTCACTGAGAGAGAAATAGGGCAAATAATTCCTTTCACAATAGCATCCAAAAAACTGAAATACCTAGGAATCATCCTAATGAAAGAAATCAAAGACCTCTTCTCTGAAAACTATGGCACTATGAAAAGAGAGATTGAAGATGATATCAGAAAATGGACAGACATCCCCTGCTCCTGGGTAGGAAGGATTAATATAGTGAAAATGGCCATACTGCCAAAACTCCTATATAGTTTTAATGCAATTCCAACTGAGATCCCAGCAGCATACTTCATGCACCTCGAGAAAACAATCCAAAAATTCATTTGGAGCAAGAAGAGACCCAGAATAGCAAAAGCAATTCTAGGTAACAGAGACATGGCAGGGGGTATCACAATCCCCAACCTGCAACTATACCACAAAGCTACTGTGATAAAAACAGCATGGTACTGGCAAAGAAACAGACTTGAGGACCAGTGGAACGGATTAGAAGATGCAGAAACAATGCCAGACACACCCAGCCATCTCATCTTTGACAGCCAAACACCCTCACTGGAGGAAAGATAGCCTCTTTAATAAATGGTGCTGGAAAAATTGGGCTTCAACTTGCCAAAGATTAAAACTAGACCTGTATCTCTCACCATGCACTGAACTAAAATCAAAATGGAGTAAAGATCTAAATATTAAAATAGAAACTCTGAACCAGTTGGAACAGAGGTTAGGTAGAACCCTTGAAGACATCGGTGTAGGAAAAGATTTTATGAACAAAACCTCAGTTGCCCATGACCTAGCACAAACAATCAACAAATGGGATCTCTTCTTATTAAAAAGCTTCTGCACAGCAAGAGAAACCACCAGCAGTGTGAAGAGACAACCCACAATGTGGGAAAAAATCTTTACCTGCTCTTCCTCAGACAAAGGTCTACTATCTCGAATCTATAAAGAACTTTAAAAGATCAGACCTCCCAAATTTAAAGACCCAATCAAAAAATGGGCAGCTGAAATGAACAGACATTTTTCAGACAAAGAAGTAGAAATAGCAAATAAATACATGAAAAAATGTTCAACATCACTGGTCATTCGAGAGATGCAAATGAAAACAACGCTGAGATTCCACTTCACTCCAGAAAGAATGGCTGCTATCATGAAATCAACGATTAACAAATGCTGGCGGGGCTGTGGGGAAAGAGGAACCCTGCTCCACTGCTGGTGGGAGTGTAGACTGGTGCAAGCACTGTGGAAATCAGTATGGAGATACCTCAAAGAACTAGGACTGGAAGTCCCATTTGACCCCACTATTCCCCTGCTGGGGATCTTCCCCAAAGAATTAAAAGAATCATACCACAGTGATTTATGTGCACCCATGTTCATAGCAGCGCAGTTTGTAATAGCTAAAACTTGGAAACAGCCCAAATGCCCATCAACTGGAGACTGGATAAAGAAAATGTGGTTTTTTTATAAAATGGAGTACTACTCAGCCATAAAAAATGAGAAATTAGAGACATTTATAGCTAAGTGGATGCACGTTGAGGCAATACTCTTAAGTGAAATAAATAGGACACAGATGTGTAAATACCAAATAGTTTCTCTGGTGTGAGAAACTGAAAGTGTAAATAAGGACTAAATGTATAATACATCATGTGAAAAAGGAAAAAAAGGGGTAAAGGGGAAGGAAGTGGGAGGGCTAGTGGAAAGGATAGAAGGGAATGGGATTAATATGAGAAAATGGAAAAACAGGAACAAAATCTTTGTAAATAGGGAGGGCTGGAGGGGTTGAAGGGAGGGCTGGGCAAGGCTGCAAAATAAGAACCAAGAGAGACTATGTAAAGGTGCAAATTTCCAATGATCAATGTCATTATATTGTATACCTAAAATGTACCAATGATTAGAATGAATAATCGATAATGTAAAATAGGAAGAAAAGGTCCAAAGGGGTAGGTGTAGTGGGAGGGGCAGGGGAAAGGAAAGAAGGGAAAGGAAAAAATGCTGAGAAATGGAAGAAATGGAAATAAAGTCTTTGTAAATAAGGAAGGGTGGAGGGCGTGAAGGGAGGGCTAGGAATGGGGAAAAAATAAGAACCAAGATGCATTATATAAAGGTACAATTCCCAATGAGAAATGTAATTGTGTTGTATACCTACAATGTACCAATAAAAGAATTTAACACCAAAAAAAAGAAATTTCTATTATCTGGAAAACATTCCCAGATAACTCTATTAAAATTTTTACACTTTAAATCTATAGTTTCGTAGCAAATAAATACATGAAAAAATGTTCAACATCACTGGTCATTCGAGAGATGCAAATGAAAACAACGCTGAGATTCCACTTCACTCCAGAAAGAATGGCTGCTATCATGAAATCAACCATTAACAAATGCTGGCGGGGCTGTGGGGAAAGAGGAACCCAGCTCCACTGCTGGTGGGAGTGTAGACAGGTGCAACCACTGTGGGAATCAGTATGGAGATACCTCAAAGAACTAGGACTGGAAATCCCATTTGACCCCGCTATTCCACTGCTGGGGATCTTCCCCAAAGAATTAAAAGAATCATACCACAGTGATATACGTGCACCCATGTTCATAGCAGAGCAGTTTGTAATAGGTAAAACTTGGAAACAGCCCAAATGCCCATCAACTGGAGACTGGATAAAGAAAATGTGGTTTTTTAATAAAATGGAGTACTACTCAGCCATAAAAAATGAGAAATTAGAGACATTCATAGCTAAGTGGATGCACGTTGAGGCAATACTCTTAAGTGAAATAAATAGGACACAGATGTGTAAATACCGAATAGTTTCTCTGGTGTGAGAAACTGAAAGTGTAAATAAGGACTAAATGTATAATAGGTCATGTGAAATAGGAAGAAACGGGGCAAAGGGGAAGGAAGTGGGAGGGCTAAGGGAAAGGATAGAAGGGAATGGGATTAATATGAGAAAATGGAAAAACAGGAACAAAATTTTTTTTAAATAGGGAGGGCTGGAGGGGTTGAAGGGAGGGCTGGGCATGGGTGAAAAACAAGAACCAAGAGACTGTAAAGGTGCAAACTTCCAATGATGAATGTCATTATATTGTATAACTAAAATGTACCAGTTATTAGAATGAATAATCGATAATGTAAAATAGGAATAAAAGGTCCAAAGGGGTAGGGGTAGTGGGAGGCACAGGGGAAAGGAAAGAAGGGAAAGGAAAAAGTGATGAGAAATGGAAATAAAGTCTTTGTAAATAGGGAAGGGTGGAGGGCGTGAAGGGAGGGCTAGGAATGGGGAAAAAATAAGAACCAAGATGCATTATATAAAGGTACAATTCCCAATGAGAAATGTAATTGTGTTGTATACCTACAATGTACCAATAAAAGAATTTAATACAAAAAAAATCTATAGTTTCATATTTCACCAATAAACTAGCTCTCATTTCACTGTTTAGTAAATAGGGTTAAACATAACATAAACAGAGCTCCTTTCAAAATGGGATTTTGGCTTCTGAAAGATGCCATATAGGTTAGCAACGTTATTCTAAGCAATTAAGGTCTTTTTTAGGTTTTCAAAATGAAAGCAACTGATGAGGCGAAATTAATCCTGACCACCTGACATTTTCCTGAAAAAGTTGAAAGACGTTAAAACTAGTAGGAAGCAATATTTCATTAAAACTTTCCTGGTTTGGAATTACACTAACTCAAAAATTTGAAAATAAGTTTAGGGGGTAGTTTTACTTGAAAGAGCTCTTCTTAGCTCCCCAAGGGGCAGCTCTCTTTCACTACCATGAAGAGGGAAATAAATTCTGGCTCCTGTATTTTATGGTCTGAATTGTGTGTCTTCCAAAACTCATTTGTTGGAGTTCTGACATCCTACATGACAGTATTTGAAGACAAGGCCTCTAGGAGATAACAAGCTAAATGAGGCATAAGTGTGGGCCCCTACTCCGAAAGGACTGGTGTCTTCATAAGAGAAAGAGACACCGGGAATGCACATGTGCACAGAGTGAATGCCACATGAGCACAGTGGGAAGGTGGCAGCCTGCATGCCAAGGGAGCCGCAACAGAAATCAACTCCACTGGTACCTTGTTCTTTGCTTTTTTCTTTCCTCTTCTTTTTATTTTTATTATTAGTACGTTTGCCATATATAATAATTACATTCATTGTGGGGAGTTGGTACAGGTACATATCTTTATTTTTGGAAAGCATCAAATTCATTTTTAAGCATTAGTTATCATAAGCAGATTAACAGCCAGACTAACAGATGAAAAAAAGATACAAAACACATAAAATGATTATGCTAAATCAAGGTACACTTTTAGATATATTAACCATGTTGGATTACAATAATTTTTTCTCTTTTTTTTCTATTGTCTTTTATTTTGCACTTTATTTATATACTGGGTTTCTCATCTAAGAGGAACACTGTGATAGTTAAGCTTACATGTCTGATTTACTTCACATAACATTATGGTTTTGAACTACAAATGACTTAGGCTTATCCTTCTTTGGGGCAGAGTAGTACTCCACCATATATAAATACCATATTTTCTTTATTCTTTCACCTACTGATAAATACATAAGTGGCTTCCAAGATTTAACTATTAAGAATTGTGCTGTTATAAACATGGTTATGCAGGTATTGGTGTAATATGGTGTCTTTGGGGAAGATACCTAGATGGGGAATAGCTGGGTCAAATGGAATGTCTATTTTCAACTCGTTTTCTTTTTTCTTTCCTTTTTTTTTTTTTTTGGTACCTGGGATCGAACTCAGGACCTTGTGCTTGCAAGGAAGATGCGGTGCTGGTGCCAGTGCCGCTGAGCTAAAATCCCTGGCCCCTATTTTCAGTGTTTTGAGGACTCTCTATACTGATTTCCATAGTGGTTGTACCAGTTTACCCTCCCACTAACAATGAAAAAGGGTTGTGCCCCCCCACACACACACACAGAGCCTCTCTAGCATTTGTTGTTGGAAGATTTCTTGATGATGGCATTTTTTCTGGAATGAGATGGAATCTCAGTGTTATTTTCATTTGCATTTCTCTAGTGGCCAAGGGCACTTTGATCTCAGTCTTTCACCCTCCAGGACTGTGAGAAAACAAATATCTTTTCTTTAAGCCACCATGGCATGGTATTCTGTCATAGCAGCCCAAGCAGAAAAATACAACGTGCTGTGAAATTATCATAGTTTTCTTTTTTTCCCACTGTATATCCTTTTATTGGTACATTTTATGTATAAAATATAAATTCATTCATCATTGGAAATTTGCACCTTTACATAATCTCTCTTGGTTCTTATTTTTTCCCCTTCCCCTGCCCTCCCTTCAACCCCTCCATCCCTCCCTATTTACAAAGACTTTATTTCCTTTTTTTCATTTTCTCATATTAATTCTATTCTCTTCCTTCCTTTCCCCTACCCAGCCCACTTCCCTGTCCCCTGTGCCCCTTTTCTTCCTATTTCACATTATCTATTATACCTTTTAGTCCTTATTTACACTTTCAGTTTCTCACACTAGAGAAACTATTCCATATTTACACGTGTGCCCTATTTATTTCACTTATGAGTATCACCTCAATGTGCATCCACTTAGCTATAAATGTCTCTAATTTCTTGGTTTTTATGGCTGAGTAGTATTCCATTTATAAAAAAGCCACATTTTCTTTATCCAGTCTCCAGTTGATGGGCATTTGGGCTGCTTCCAAGTTTTAGCTATTACAAACTGTGCTGCTATGAACATCGGTGCACATAAATCACTGTGGTATGATTCTTTTAATTCTTTGGGGAAGATCCCCAGCAGGGGAATAGTGGGGTCAAATGGGACTTCCAGTCCTAGTTCTTTGAGGTATTTCCATACTGATTTCCACAGTGGTTGCATCTGTCTACACTCCCACCAGCAGTGGAGCAGTGTTCCTCTTTCCCCACAGCCCCGCCAGCATTTGTTATTGGTTGATTTCTTGATAGGAGCCACTCTTTCTGGGGTGAAGTGGAATCTCAGCATTGTTTTCATTTGCATCTCTTGAATAACCAGTGATGTCGAACATTTTTTCATATGTTTATTTGCCATTTCTACTTCTTTGTGTGAGAAATGTCTGTTCATTTCAGATGCCCATTTTTGGATTGGGTCTTGAAATTTGGGAGGACTGGTTTTTTTAAGTTCTTTATAGATTCTAGATAGTAGGCCTTTGAGGGACCGCTGGTGAAAATTTTTTCCCACGTTGTGGGTTATCTCTTCACACTGCTGATGGTTTCTCTTGCTGTGCAGAAGCTTTTTAGTAAGAAGAGATCCCACTTGTTGACTGTTTGTGCTAGTTCACGGGCAACTGAGGTTTTGTTCATAAAATCTTTTCCTACACCAATGTGTTCAAGAGTTCTACCTAACCTCTGTTCCAGCCAGTTCAGCATTTCTGCCCTAATATTTAGATCTTTAATCCATTTCAATTTTAATTTAGTGCATGGTGAGAGATATAGGTCTAGTTTTAGTCTTTCACAAGTTGAAACCCAATTTCTCCAGCACCATTTATTAAAGAGGCTATCTTTCCTTCAGTGAGGGTGTTTGGCTCCTCTGTCAAAGACGAGGTGGCTGAGTGTGTCTGGAGTTGCCTCACATCTTCTAATCTGTTCCACTGGTCCTCAGGTCTGTTTCTTTGCCAGTACCATACTGTTTTTATCACAGTAGCCTTGTAGCAGCATAGTTTCAAGTTGGGGATTGTGATATCTCCTGCCATGTCTCTGTTTCCTAGAATTGCTTTTGCTATTCTGGGTCTCTTCTTTTTCCAAATGAATTTTTGGATTGTTTTTTCAAGGTCCATGAAGTATGCTCCTGGGATTTCAATTGGGATTGCACTGAATCTATATAGCAGTTTTGAAACTATGGCCATTTTTACTATGTTGATCCTTCCGACCCAGGAGCAAAGGATGTATTTCCATTTTCGTATATCGTCTTCAATCTCTCTTTTTAAAGTGCTATAGTTTTCAGAGAAGACGTTTTGATTTCTTTTGTTAGGTTGATTCCTAAGTATTTCAGTTTTTTGGACGCTACTAGGAAAGGAATTGTTTGCCCTATTTCTCTCTCAGTGAGTCTGTTGTTTGTGTAAAGGAAAGGTATTGATTTTTTTGTGTTGACCTTGTATCCACCTACTTTACTGAATTTGGTTATTAAGTCTAGAAGACTTTTGGTGGAGTTCTTGGGGTTTTCTATACAGAGTATCATGTCATCTGCAAATAATGACAATTTGACTTCTTCATTTCCTATTTTTATTCCTTTTCTTTCTCTTGTCTAATTGCCGTGGCTAATGTTTCCAAAGCTATATTGAACAAGAGTGGTGATAGTGGACATCCATGTCTTGTTCCTTATTTTAGTGTGAAGGATTTCAGTTTTTGACCATTTAGTATAATACTGCCTGTTGGTTTTTCATAGATGGCTTTTATGCGATTGAGGTAGAGACTGTCTATTCCAATTTTTTGTAGGGTTTTTTATCATAAATGCGTGTTGGATTTTGTCAAATGCTTTTTCTGCATCTATTGAGATGATTCTATGGGTTTTGTCCTTGGCTTTATTGATATAGTGTATTACATTGATTGATTTGTGTATGTGGAACCATCCCTGCATCCCTGGGATGAATCCCACTTGATCAGGGTGTATGATCTTCTTGATGATCTTCTGCATTCTGTTTGCCATTATCTTATTAAGCATTTTTGCATCTCTGTTCATTAGTGAGATTGGCCTATAGTTCTCTTTTTCGGTTGGGTCTTTCTCTGCTTTGGGAGGATCAAGGTGATGCTTGCTTCCAGGAATGAATTTGGGAGTAGTACTTCCCTTTCAATTTTGTTGAAGAGTTTAAAAAGGAGTGGCAGTAGTTCCTCTCTAAATGTCTTGTAGAATTCAGCAGTGAAGCCATCAGGACCTGGGCTTTTCTTAGTTGTTAAGTTTTTAATTATATTTTCAATTTCACTGATATTGGGTTGTTTAGATTTTTAGGTCGTCTTTGTTCAACTTTGGTAATCCACACGTATCTAGGAATCTGTCCATTTCTTCTGTTATCCATCTTATTGATGTATAGGTTTTGGAAGTGGGTATTGATGATCCTCTGGATTTCTGCTGGGTCCATTGTAATTGCATCCTTTTCATTCCTAATTGCATGGATTTGGGCCTTTTCTTTCCTTTTTCTGATAAGGTTGGTTAAGGGTTTGTCAATTTTGTTTATTCTTTGGAAGAACCACCTCTTGGCTTCATTGACTTTTTTTGTATCGTTCTCTAAGTCTCCATTGAATTGATTTCTGCTCTGATCTTTATAATTTCCTCCTTTCTATGGGCATTGGGTTTGTCCTGCTCTTCTTTTTCTAGAAGCTTGAGGTTCACCATCAGGTTGTTTAATTGGGCTCGTTCTGTTTTCCTAATATGAGTTTTCACTGCTATGAATTTCCCTAGTAAGACTGCTTTCATTGTGTCCCATAGATTCCAATATGTTGTATTGGCATTGTCATTTAATTGAAGGAACTGTCTGATTTCTTCTTTAATTTCCTCTGTGACCCATTGGTTATTCAGAAGAGTGTTGTACAATTTCCATGTGTTTATGAAACTTTTGCAGTTTCTTTTGCTATTGATCTCCAATTTCATTGATAATATACAGGGGATAACTTCAGTTCCTTTGCACTTGCCTAGATATGTTCTTTGAGCGAGTATGTGGTCTATTTTGGAGAATGACCTGTGTACCGCTGAAAAGAATATATATTCTGATTTTGTGGGGTGGAACACTCTATAAACATCTGTTAAGTTCATTTGTTCAAGAGTTTGATTGTGTTCTAGTATTTCATTGCTTGTTTTTTATCTAGTTGATCTATTTGTGACAATGGGGTATTGACGTCCCCCACTACTATTGTATTAGTGCTTATATGAGTTTTCATGTCCATTAGTATTTGTTGTATATAGCTGGGTGCACTAGTGTTTGGTGTATAGATATTTATGATTGTCATCTCTTCCTGTTGGATTGTTCCCTTTACAAGGATATAGTGTCCTTCTTTGTCTCTCGTAATAAGTGTGGGTTTGAAATTCACTTGGTCTGCAAAGAGGATAGCTACTCCTGCTTTTTCTCAGGTTTCCATCACATGGAGTGTTGTTTTTCATCCTTTAATTTTTAGTCTGTGAGTTTCTTTTTGAATTAAGTGTGTTTCTTGTATGCAGCATATTGTTGGATCTCACTTCTTGACCCATTCTGCCAGTCTATTTCTTTTGATTGGTGAGTTAAGACCATTAACATTAATGGTTATAACTGAAACATACTGAGTTGTCATTGTCAGTTTTCTTCTTTTTTTTTTTTTTTTTTTGGTATCAGGGATCAAACTCAGTTCTTGCACTTGTGCAGCAGGCGGCGAAACCACTGAACTAAATAACTGGCCCATGACTTTTTCTTTTTGTTGGATTCTCCCCCTTAGCTTTTAATTTCTTGTCATCCCCAGTGGATTCATTCTGCTGGGCTTCCTGGGGTTGTGATACTCCTTGTCTTTTCCTAGGATTTTGTCTTAACTTTTTTGGAGTGCTGGTTTGGTATTCATGAAGTTCCTAAGGTGCTCTTTGTCATGAAAGTGTCTTATTTCTCCATCAGTTTTGAAAGATAGTTTTGCAAGGTACATCAATCTGGGTTGGAGGTTGTTTTCATTTAGGGCTTGAAATACATCACTCCAAGCTCTTCTTGCCTTGAGGGTCTGTGTTGAGAAGTCTGCTGTGATTCTGATGGGCTTGCCTTTGTATGTGATTTGTTTCTTTTCTCTCACTGCTTGTAGAATTTTGTTCTTCTGTTGGGTTTGTGGAATTCTATGTGTAGATGTTTTTTGATCAATGCTAGTTGGAGTCCTATATGCATCACTTATCTGTATGTCAAGTTCTTTTCCCCTGCTTGGGAAGTTTTCTGCCATTACTTCTGTGAACAGTTTTTTTTTTCTGTCATCTGCACTCTCTCCTGTTTCTTCACTGACTCTAATCAGTCCCTTTTTTTTTTTTTTTTGGTACTAGGGTCCTTGCACCTGCACAGCAGGCAGCGAAACCACTGAGCTAAATCCCCAGCCCTGACTCCAATCAGTCTTATGTTATTCTTCTTTGCATCATCTAGCAGCTCATGGATTGATTTCTCGTGGTCCCTTACAATTTTAAAGCAATTTTTCTTTTCCTGGTCACTAATTGCAATCTTATCTTCTATATCTGAAATTCTGTCCTCACATTGGCTTATTCTGTTGCATAGACTTTCAATGGAGTTTTTACTCTCCTGGAAATCTGTTTCTATCTGTTTTATGGATTCCATTTGTTTCCTATGTTGGGATTCCATCATGTTCCTCAGCTCCTCTACTTTTTTAATCTGTGTCCTCTCTAGATTTATTAATCATGTCTTCCACTATGGGCACAATCTCTGCTGTTATGTGAGAAATTATTTCTGATTTCCTTTTTTCCAGATCCTCTTTTGTTGCCAGTTCAGGGAGTCCAGGTGGTTGAGTATCAGTGTTCCATTGCATTGCCCTTTGGGGTTGCTGTAGGTAATCTGGAAGTCAGGTTCTGAGGCTTCTTTATGTGTCTTCTCATTTCCGCGGGGTGGGGGATGTGCTGGTGGCACCTGTGGGGCTCACCTCCTCTGTGCTGGGAGCTGTGGCACATTGACCCAGAAGCTTCCTCTGGACTGGGAGCTGTGGCAAACTTATCCAGTGGCCTCCTCTGTGCTGGGAGCTGTGGCATGCCTACCTGGAAGCTCTCTCTGTGCTGGGAGCTGTGCACACCTACCCAGAAGCCTCCTCTGCGCTGGGAGCTGTGGCATGTGGACCCGAAAGCCTCCTCTGTGCTGGGAGCTATGACATGCCTACCCAGAAGCCTCCTCTGAGCTGGGAGCTGTGGCGTGCCTACCCAGAAGCCTCCTCTGTTCTCTATAGTTTTCTTTTTCTCCTTCCCTAAAAACTCTTAAAATTGTATGAGAAATAAAATCTTCATACACTAAAATCCTGACTGATTTTGGCTTTCACTAAATTTCACCATTATTGTAGCTATATTTGCATACTGTAAATAGTGTACTTTGAAATCCATACTATATTTTAGTTCAAATAGATTTTTTGTGTATCACAGTTCATAAATTCCCTTTTCTTCCTTAGTTACATTTCTGTGTTAGTCAGGTCAGGCTGCCACAAAAAATGCCATAGATTGGGTTCACTACAGATGTGTTTTTGCAGTGTTTTAGAGGCCAGGAATCCCAGACCAAGTCACCAGCCAATTCAGTTTCTGGTGAGGCCTCTGTCCCTCGCTTTGCAGATGGCCATCTTGTTGCTATGTCCTCAAATGGCCTAACCTCAGAGGCTTTGTATATATAGAGAGAACCAGCCCTCTTTCTATCAGATCAGGGCCCTACCCTTATGATATCAATCAACCTTAATGACTTCCTCAGAGGCTCCCGTCTCCAAGTATAGCCACAGTTCATGTTAGGGCTTCAACATATGCACTTAGGGAGAATACATTCAGTCAATAACAATCTCTAAACATAGCAACTGCCTTCATAGGTTATCCTTTAATAAACTGTTGGAGCTCTCACACAAGAACAAAAAAGAGAGACAAAAAGATCTGTTAAGTATATAAACATTGAGATAAAAAGCTTCATTTTAAAAAAATAATTCATTCTAATAATAAGTGAGTGGCATGCAACACCATTAAAGTGTTATATGAGACTTGGTCAGAAAAAAAATGGAACTACAGGAATAACTCTGAAGAGTTGGAGAGGCTACACTTATACTTGGAAGACTGGGCAGGATGCAATGAAAGCAGAGTCCTCAATCACCTCAAAACTGGCAGGTAATCTGGGAACAGACTGGGTACTGCCAGGTGGTCTTCCGGAAAAATAATAACTCAAATACAGAATGCCTCAGCAGAGATAGGCAAACTGCTTTCCTTTGGATTTAGCTAACATATGGCCACACAGTAGTCTCACCTATGATCTGTGCTTTACTACATTCCTTGAAAAATCTACTACCGATGATTACACAGTACATTTAAAAGATAGATGTCTTAACAGGGGGCCACAAAAGAAACACTCCCATTTGAAATCTACTCCCAAGCCATCATACTCAAAGATATTTTTCTTAGATTTCATCAAAATGATACTACCTGTAAAAGCAACTAACCTAAATGAAGAAGTTCTATATATCTACTTTTTAAAATTCTTGGTTTCTCTCATCTATCCTCAATTCAATTGCCAGGTTAATTCTCTCAGAACTCTACCACTCCACTATCAAAAATGACCCCTCTGGCTATGTTAGTCAAGAACAAAAAGGCTGGAGTTTTAGCCCAGTGGTTATGCCGCCTGTCTCGCAAGCACAAAGACCCAAGTTCGATCCCTGGTACCAAAAAAAAAAGGAACAAACGCATCTGTCTAGCTTTCCAGCAAGGATAGTCTGCCCTCTAAATCTTGAGGGTTCCATATCGAAGAATTCAACTAAGAACAGATTGGAAAACAATTTTTTTGGTATCAAACTGAGGACGTTGTGCAGCAGGCAGCAGCACCACTAAGTTAAATCCCCAGCCCCGAGAAAACAATTTTTTAGGCCAGGTGTGGTGGCACATGCCTGTAATCCCAACCCTGGGAGGCTGAGGCAGAATGATCACCAAGTAAGAGCCCCACCTGGACAATTTAGCCATTTAGTGAGACCCTGTCTTAAAAAAATTTTTTTAATTGGGCTGGGGACGTAGCTCAGTGTGAAGACCCCAGGTTTAGTCTCCAGTAGCAAAATTTTTTTTAAAACTTAAAAAAATAAAGTACAAGGAAGGATGTGTGTAAGTTATATACAAATACTACACCATTTTCTAGTAGGGGCTGAAACACCTGTCAATTTGGGTACACTGGAGGCAGGAACAATCTTGCCTGCACACTGGGACATGAGGACTTCTCCATTATAAAAACACGCACGTTCAACCTTATCTTTACCATCAAAAGCAACACTCCTCGTGTTGTCCATTAGTCGCATGTTAGCTATAGAGTGGATGCATGATGCCCTGTGACCCCAGTGAAGTTCTTACCAGTAAGTAGGAAATCCAGCACCACCTTTCATCATTAGCAGCCCTCTTGGATATGATTGCTCCACAGCCTGTTGCATTTCAGTGTGCATTGTGTTTCTACTGATCTCTCTCAGCTTCTTCCTGAATCAGAGGAAACTCATCTGTCCTTAATAAGTAGCAAGAAAGATGAAGAGGTAAAGGGCATTGAAGTGGAAATGTATAGTTTGGGGTATGATTGGAAAATAAAAATCCTAATTAATTTCAAAGTGATTGCTGTTAGTGACGTGCTCTTCAGGAGAGTGTAGTTAAGTCACACCTTCCAGCCATTTCTGATTTAGATTCTCTGCATTACTGAAACTTCTGAGAAATATTACCTGTGGATTAGCTTTGTATAATGTTTCTATTCTCACAATGACTTAAAATTAAACTGGGTTTTTATTGAACTACCTCACACTAATTTTCTATGCTTTCCCAAGTAAGCTGTTGCCCTTAGTGTTAGATCTTTACTGACTGTGAATTATAAATGTGCATTGAATACTTTATAGCCAATGTTGACAAAATACCAGTAAGTATGTAAAAATATAGACCTTGCATCAGTAAGAGACACATGTAAAATCTTTCACTGTGTATCCTGGAGAATTGTGTTAGATGCGCTTATTGATATTATTACTGTCTGTTTTGTAAGTAGAAACCTGCTCATGATACCAGTCCATTCTTTACATTTTACAAAAGGAGTGTATCTTAGTAAATTTTACGAAGAAATAAATTACTTTTGTAGGCCCAATATTTGGTATATTTTTGAGAAGCTGTTAATCTTTTAGCCAAATGATGAAGTTAAACTGGAGTAGCTGTCTACCTGGACTGTGACATCTATTTTCTCATTACAGTCTGTCCTGTTCAATAGGTTTTTGAACCTGGAAGCCTAAGTATGATGACTGACATTTGCTTTTCTTCCTTTCCATGTTGTCCCTCCGTCCCTTCCCTTCCCTGTGTGCCATTCCCTCTCCTATCTTTTAGATGAATCAAAATGGGGCACTTTGTAGGGAATACTGAGATCATTGTTGTGGTTTTTAATCATTCATGCCCTAGTCATTCAACATGTACCACTGGAATGTAAACAATGTTTTCTAGTATGTCAATTGGTTACAATATTTTAAATAAAAAAAGAAAAGAGTGGTATATTAAAAAAAAGCAAAACTCCTCCAAATCCAGGGCTCATCCCTGCACCCTGCCTAACCCGCTCTCCTACTCAGTCTCTTTTCTACTTGTCATGTGTCTTCTCGAATGACACCATACATGCATTGACTTTTCCTTCAGTCAGTGGCTCAGTATTAAGAACCTGTCATTGTCCCAAACCTCAGGGGGTCCTGTCCTCCCACATTTTTGTGAACTGTTGTCTATAACTTAGACTTGATAGTCTCACTACTTACTGTCCTACTTTACCCACATGCCACCTTACTATGTAATATTTGTGGAAAAGATTCTTAAAGGCTTTTTTTACTAGTTGGTTCTTGGGTGGAATCTTCATTCAACTGTAGGTGACTGTCCTGAGAAACCTAAACTTACATCTCTTTTATAACCCTCCCAAAGCACACATCGAAGGGCTAAACACATCAATATTATGATGTTAAATGTTTTTCACCGGTAAGCCCTGTGAGTTTCTTACACTGTAGCGCCTTTGCTAGAGGATACAAGGAAAAGCAAAGGGCTTGGCACCCTTGGGCTGTTCCCCCAGCTGCCTGGCCGGGCCCTCGCTGCAGTCAGAGGCGCCACTTTCGGAAGCCACTTCGCGGCGCAGGCCTGAGCTGCCGCCCCGTCAAGACCTCGTCTGTCACCTCCTTGGCACACAGCCTCGCCTTTCACACAGCAAGAACACACGCAGCCTCACGCCTTCAGGCGGCTTCTGTTTGGTGAAATGAGTAGGGTACCCAGGCGATCGCTGAAGAGCAAGGTCACCTCAGAGCAGAAGGAGGCAGATGTGCACGTTGTCACACTGAGTCAAGCGATCGGTCAGACCGGCGTGGTGGCAGGGGGTCCTCCAGGTCCACAGCCCGCCCCGATCTGCCCACGCAGCTGCCTCACGGTGCGTGTGGATGCTGCAAGTGCGGGTTGCGCGGCCCGTCCAGGGCCCGGCAGAGATCCGCAAGTCTGCTCCGATGTACTCACCTGACACGGAGGTGGCCACAGGCAGCTTGCAGGGCAGAGCCAGAGGGCGTTGACCTCCTCAGAGGTCCCGGCGCCCCGGGGTCCAAGCCCTGCCCCCCCACCCCCGGGCTTGACCCCGGCCTTGACCCCGGCCTTGACCCCGGCCCTGACCCCGGCCCTAACGGTATTGGCCGCCCGCAGATCCAGGGCTGGAGGGGCACGCGAGAGGGGCAGGCGCGAGGCCGCGGGCGGCTTGCCAGGCGATTGGTGGGGCGGGGCGCGGGGGCGGGCCGAAACACGCACATGCGCATGGAGGCGCGGCCGGCACGCGGCGCTCGCGCTCCCTGCTTAAATGAACCGGGGCACCCCGCGCCCGCCACTTTAGCACAGCCCGAGCCCGGCAACGAGCAGAGCGGCTCGTGAGTCCTCCTCGCGCGTCAGCGCCCCTCGGCTCCCGAGCGGTCGATGGGACGCAGCGCCGCTGAGCGAGAGGCGGCGGCCGTCGGGGCACGCGTGCTGTGCGGGATCCCCCCGCGGGGCTCGGCCATGGAGGGCCGCCGGACCTGAGCCTGACCGCGCGGGGAGGCTGGGACTGGCCATGGGGACGGAGCGAGGCAGTCGCTGCGCCGCACCCTGAGCGCCCTGAGCCCCGCCTCGGCCCCTCTGAAGCGCCGAGACGCTCGCGAACATGGCCCTGGAGCAACTGTGCGCGGTCCTCAAAGGTAAGCGCCCCCTGCGGGCGAGGCCGGCGCCCCGTCGCACCCCTTTGTGTGGCGGCGCCCGCACCCGGCCGGTTGCTTCGTCCGGCTCCTCGGCTCTGCGCGCCCAGCGGAGGGGACGGAGCCGAGGACGGAGCCGAGGACGGAGCCGGGCACGGCGAGGCCCTGGGCGGCCCTTCGGCTGCTCCTCTCGCGCTCCCCCGGAAGATTCCGCACTCCGCTTTGCAAAGTTGTGGGCTCAGGTCAGGGCAGCGAAGGCCGAGGCTTCTCAAAACGTAATAGCAAAAAGTAATTCCACCCAATCCACGAAAACCCGGCTGAGACGTCGTGGAGCGGTTCGGTTCGAAGAGCACCGGCGCCGCCGCCCGGCCTGGTCCCACCTGCTGCGGCCGCGGAGGCTGCGGCACCACTGCGGGCCCCAGGCGCTCGCGGACCCAGCTCGGTGGCCGAGGCACCCGAACCCCGCCGCCTGCCCGGACTCCTGTTTGTTGCGCGAAACAGGCAGAGTCGGCTCACCAAGTGCACGAAGCTCTGAAACACACTAGTCGGTTTGCTTTTCAGGGAGATGTTTTTTTAGATGAAAATTCCAAAATATAGGTCCTTTAGCTTGGGATACAAAGTTGCTTCTGAAACTCGAACTGAATAAATCCTTTTATTCCCGGGGAAATCGGCACCACCACGCAATGAAGGACTTCCCTTTTTTCCCCTCCGCTGATTTAATTGGAAATTGCATGTCTGAATACTTGTAATGTCAGAAGATAGCCTCTTTTTAAACTGAGAAGGATGTCAAAGCTTTGTATTAACGTTGGCATGTGTAGCTCATCACTGTATCTTAGCATTTATACAGTAACAAATGTTGGTGTTTTTCTTAACCGCCATTAACACTTTTTGAAATTTGTTTTATTTTCAAAGTTCAGTGTAATTTTAACTGGACAAATTAAGTTTTGGACAAATTTACGTTTCAAATGGACAAATATGCTTAAATTATTAATTGATAATTTAACCATTTAATTTAAAACACTCAACTATATACATATATTCAGCATGGACTAAAGTAACTAAAGTAAGACTTTCTAGCTGGTGAATATTTCAGTCAGTGCATAAATCATTAATGGTACCTACACTGTTTTACAATTAATAACACCTCTGAAATTCTGTAGTCCTGTATAACTTCTTAATCATTCCTTGGACATTAAGATTTTGTTTTACTCTTTCACAATAAACTTACATGGGCAATAGGATTTCTGATGGTGCTGCTTAGCCACATTTTCTTTTGTTCGGGTTGTACACGCACCATGCTAGAATTACCAACATCCTAATGGCAGTCCATTTGAGAGTACCCCCTTCCTTCCACCGGCAGCTGAAGAAATCGGAGATCTGTTCGCCACCTTTACCTGCACAACTTGACAAGACTGAGTAGTTTGGGCAGAGTCTCAGTAGATGCTCCGCTGATGGGGAAGGGATTTGCGAGTGTGCCTTGTCTTTGCGGTTGGTACACACTGCCCTCTCTGGCCACTGCGCAGCATTCAGTTGTTGGACCTTTCAGGCAGGGATTCTGTGGTGAAGGCAGAGCTACCTACAGAGGTGTGGTGTTTGGCTCTTCTCTTTTTAATGTCACTCACCCTACGCTATTTTTATATACTGGCGTATTTTAAAGCTCAAGCTAAATTGTTGTAGGTTCACTACAGAGAAAGCAAGTTATTTTTAAATCTTCTGTGGTATGTGTAAGTGCCAGAAATTGGTATGTGAATATTAAAAAAATTAACAAAAATTGCTTCTTTTTCTTTTTCCTGTGGGACTGAAAACAAGAGTGAAGGAATGACTTGGGTTTTACCACCCGCCTTGTATTGCTAGATTTTTTTTAAACCAAATACATGGACAGTTATTACCTATGTAAACATAAACAATTTTAATTTATAAAAATTAACTTTCATATAGGTTCCCAGTGCTATTATTCATTATGTGTCCTAAAGCATGAAAGAGTATCCCTCAAATATCCTACGAGGTGAGTTGCTTCAATATCACGGATTCTTATCCAAAGCAACTATTTAACATTTGCATAATAATGGATACTGTCTGTCAGAAACCTTGTTTGGAATATTATGGTCAGTTTCTACTAAAATGGCCATAATGAATGTATGAAGTTAGTTTTTTTAAATGCTATTGATTCTTTTTGTTTTACTTCAGCATCGAGGGCAGGATAACTCCTATTAGGTTTTTTTAAACCCTCTTGTGTGTGGTACTAAATAATTCACTTTTATCTGTTTATTATCTTTCCAGGTCTTACAAAATTTGTGTTAACTGTCTGAGGTGGCTAGGCATTATAGTCCTTTGAAAATATTACATTGAGATTATAAAATTATTTTTTATTATACTGCACACTTGCTACAGGAGGATCCTATTAGACTCAGTAATATTTAAAGCTACATAAACTGTGGTTAAATTTGTGATGTAACAGAGCATCAATATCCCTGGACACTATATTTTAAAAGTCTTGTCTGAGACTGTATTATTTTTCACTCTTTACTCTTCAGCTTCATGCAAGAACATAAGCTAACTATATAGAAATATAGTACTGAAAAGCTGTATATGAATAAAGTTTTTAACACAGCCTTATTAAAATTAACTTTTTGCATAATTATAGATACTACCTATCAAAAGCTGAGGGGTAGCAAAGCTGTTTTAACATGTAACAGTAAATCCTTAAAGCCGGTTTATATTTTGAAGCCAGACTTTTAGGAAAAAATGAGTGCATTACAAATCAAGTTCAAATCGGGGAAATTCCACACTATAAGTAAAGTTCATATAAAATTTTGAAACAATCCAAGTTCTGTTGTGCAGTAGTACCGCCAACAAATTTAGCGTAAACTCCTATCTTTTTTTTCTATTCATGGTCCTGCAGAATAATTATTGATGTTCCAAAAAATGCATCTGTGAGGCACTTTGAGATCTTCGTTATAGTCTTTTCATTGGAAAGGAAAGTCCTAAAATGTGATCTAATCCAGAATGTCTCTAAACTTCCTTTAATAGAACTCCTTCAAAGGCAATCTTGAGAAAGTATTCATTGCTGTGATTTGTGGAAGGCCTTCCAGTAACTTCAGACATCTGGGTGACTACCCGGAAATTGACACTTTTTGAAGTTTGTTATATTGCTTACAAAATTACAGATTACAGTACACTAACATGAAAGTTGTTTTTTTTCTAATCCAAAGGATATTAAAACGTGTTGGTTTAAATTTGCCAAGTGGTATGTTGGAAATTATAACCCTGGAAGATACCAACTACTCTTTCAGGTATAATCTGGTCTTGTTAAAATTTAATGACAATTGTGGACGTCAGAAGAAGACTCCTTTAATTCATCAAAATAGAGCCTACAAACTGCCGTCTCAAAACATTTTAACAAAGAGTTTCTCACATTCTGCGAGAAATAGAAAGCACTGTGCTGCAGTTATTCTTTCCTAGAAAAGTGACTGGCAATGAGATTAGCATGTGTAGGCTGGAGTGTTCATAAGGTTCACCTTCCATCTTCTTTCTCATCTAAAAAATAAGGTTGAATTTGATTAATTTGAGGTACTTTTTTGTCCTTTGGAACTTAGTTTATAAGAAACAAGTTACTGCTGTGTCAAGTAGTACATGAACTCTAATTGTATTCCATTCTGCTATTATAGAAAACATGACTGTGCAGGGAGACCAGTTAGGGTTGTTACATTCTGACATCTTATGTTAGATTTAACAAGTCTTAAGTGAACCATTTAGAAACTTAACAGGAAGTTTTAGAAAGAGACATGTTTAATTACTAACAAGATTAAATTGAGCCAGCTTGAAAAAGATAATAGTAAATGTTGGGTATCTGAAGAAGTGAGGAGAAAATACCTGTTCTTTTCCCATCCCCTGATTTGTTTGGGTTTTTTTGTTTTGTTTTGTTTTGCTTTTGGTACCGGGGATCAAATTCCAGACCTTGTGCATTCGAGGCAGGCAGCAGAACCACTGAGCTAAATCCCCGGCCCCCCCATCCCCTGATTTATGCTCAGATAAAAAGCTGAGTTGTACATGTGGCTTCTGTTACACTGAGATGTGTGTTTGTCAGTTAGGTACAGGGCTGTCTGTGCAGTGTATACTCAGGATCACACTTAGTCACCTCATGAATTCATCTAATTTGTATGGAGTGCTGCATGGGCCAGGCAATGGAGAAGTGTCAGTGAATCGGACCCCAAAATGCAATAGTATAGCAATAATGAAAACCAAGGAGCAGGAGAAAATGTAGGGCTGCTTTAGAACTGGGAGGCCTGCAACTCCTGAGTGATACAAAGGAGTCAGCCATGCAGAGATAGATTCCAAACAAAAGGTACGACTTAGTCCAGTGGTAGCAAACCTATGGCATGTGTGCTGCAGTGGGCATGGAAAGCCCTCTCTGTCAGCACGTAAGCCGGGTCACCCCAGCAGCAGAGCATCTGACTTTTATTGTTAAACTAAAACCTCGGTATTTAGGTTTAATTGCAGTGTTGGCACTGTGCCATAAATAAGTGGCTTTGGAGTTGCAGTTTGAGCGCTTGTCTCTAAAAGGTTCGCCATCACTGGCTTAGTCCTTAAGGCAAGGATTAGCTAGTCATGCTCAAGTAATGGGAAGAAAGCCTTTGTAGCCCTTGACAGTAATCAGTCAGGTTCTAGATCACACAGGACCTCAGAAACCACAGGTGGGAGAGTGCATTTATTTACATTTAATGGAACTCTACCAAAAGATTTTATGAAAGGTTGTAATATGATCTGCTGTGTATGGTAATCTCTATCTACTGCATGCACAATAGGCGATAGGAGACTGGGGCAGAAACTTACAGTTGTCTCCAAATACTCATTTTACCATTCTTCAGTAATTCTTTGAATTTTATTTAAGTACACAATTCCTTAAAATAAAGACCATAGTTTCCAGCTTCACTTGGGGTTAGGTATAGCCATATGGCTATGGCTAGCCGGGTTAGATGTTAGTAGAAAATGATATGTACAATTTAGGAAAAGTGTCACCTTGTTATTTTAACTTTTTTAAAATTTGAGATAATTGTAAGATCTGGGCAAGTGTTTTTAAGGGAGAAGGAATGCTTTATATCATGTCATTCTTGCTAAATTGAATGCAGGCATAAGGAAGACTAAAATGGCTGGCGTTCTGGCATCCACATTGAAGCATAAAATGACCTTGGAAATGAAAGTCAGACAGCTGAATAATGAGATAGAAGGAGCTTAGGTCCCTGGTAATGATACAGCCTTCACTGTGTCCCTTGACTGTTTATCTCTAGTTTGTTTATATGTTAGAGAAATGCACTTCCATCTTATTTAAGTTGTTTAGGTTTTTCTGTTACTTGTGGCAATCCTAATGCTAACATAGGAGTATGTGACATCAGTGAAAGTAAAAAAAACCAGAGAGAGCAAGCTGGTGAAAACTCACAGAAATGAAAGTGAATAATGTCAAATAAAATTAATATGGGAAGGGTTCCAAGAGAAAGTAGGTTTTAGACAATGTAAAGACAATTTTCTAGACTTGAAAGAGGTCCATGGTAAATACAGATGACCAGAAACAATGAGAAATATTTTAAGGGGCATAAGAATAGGTTGTAGGGGTGCAAGTAGCTTACTGAACCTAAATCCAAAATGGAATCTGGTAGCCCTTTGTTGGCCAAGAGCTTACATATATACTTTGTTTCTGGAAGAACCACAAACTGAACTTTGTGGCCCTTACTCCAGCATGTTCCTATTTCAGCTGCCAAGATAGTCTCCATTTTTTGCCACCATTTTTGCCACCCAGACTTGATTATTGAGCTGTGACCTGCAATCAGATTTAAATAACAACCAATCAGAACTAAGCTTTTCCTGCATACTTATATTCCTCATTTATACAGTGAACTGTAGTAGGAACCTGGGCAGGAGCTTGCTTAATATAAGCCAGCTATTTTCCTTCAGATCACAGTTGTGTTTTTTTAACAAAGGCTGTATTTCCCATTTGAAGTAAAGCCACCTTTTTTGTCCTAAAAATTTTCTAGTGAATTTTTGTTGACATTCCTTGGTGTTAGGAGTGGAATCCAAAGGACCTTCTCAGTTCTTCCTGGCACCATCCTGGACCAACACACAGCCACCTGCAAGTTCCCCCTTGAGTTCAGTTATTTCTCTGATGGTGCCGGTGCTGAGATACAGCCGGTAAGTCTTCTTGGATCCAGACCTCAGAGTGCACAGCTTCATTTACATTATCAAGACTCAGTCCAGGGCCGGGGATTTAGTTCAGTGGTTCCGTCGCTTGCCTTGCAAGCGCAAGGACCCGAGTTCGATCCCTGGTACCAAAAAAAAGACTCAGTCCACACAGATGACAATGAGGACTTCCACAACTGTTTTAGTTGCCCACTTCATTAGGTGACTGCAAAGTGGACCCAGGTCCCAAACCCTCTGCCAGTCACCTTCCAGATACTCCTGATTCTCTCATTAAAAATTACAATTCAGGGCTGAGGATTTAGCTCAGTGGTTTCGCCACCACCTGCCTCACAAGCATGAGGTCCTGAGTTTGATCCCTGGTACCAAAAAAAAAAAATTATAATTCAGAAAGCTGTAATTGGTTAGGTCTCTGGAGCCAGATAACCTGGGATAATCTAAAACCTGGCTTGCTAGTATGGGGTTCTTCTCAATTCCAAAACTTGTCTATTTATGTATACAATTAAAATATATAAAATACTGAACCCCTCAGAGGCATTGGGAGGCATTCTTTAACTGGTACTTCAAGTCTTCTAAATGAACCCAAGAATCTCTGTGCTTCTCTCAAAGAGAATAATTCAAACAAAATCTCAAACTCAACAAATTAGAAAAAGAAACTAGTTCTTGCAATAACAAAGCTAAAACCATGAGTGCTCCCACAGCAAATGCTGCCGAAATTATTTCTCCCTACCTACCGTCTGTTCCTTCCCCACTACCTCTACCCTTCTCCCTCCTCCCTACTCTCTCCTGACATCCCTGCTCCATTCTCCAATCATTCAGACCCTTTCCTAAGTGTGCCCATTAAGATTTCCATTATAGAAAATAGAAATGGACTGATTGCCTACACTCCTTGAACTAAATTGGAATGTTTAGCCATTGTCAGTGGTTTACTTAGGCCCAAAACTGATACTCTTTAATTCATATGACAGTTTAGTCCAGTGAACCTTTTAGAGACAAGTACCTAAACTACAACCCAAAACCCACTTATCACAAAGTGTGAACACTGCAATTAAACCTGAATCCCGAGTTTAGAAAAAAACAACTCCTACATTAACCTCTTTTGTCATAAAAGAAAAACAACACATGTGCCATAAGTTCACCGCCACTGGTTTAGTCTGACATTAGCACATAACCAACCTGGATATTTGGATCTTTACCAACTTACTCGCATGCTTGTGGAAATGTACAAATGAATAGATGCTAACTGATGAAAGGGAAGGACTCTTTGAAGACTGTTAGCTAGGTGGTAGCCTAGAATTTAATAAAGTATAAAAAACAGCAGCTAGTGTACTAAAAATCGTTCCTTTAATTATTTCCCAAAAGTTGAACAGCACTATACCCCAAAGAAAGATGAGCCTGCCCTTGATTGCTTTGATAGATTTGAACAAACCTTTTAGAAAAACTCAGGAATTAAGCAACTGTGATTCTCAGCTTGTTTATTTTTGTGGCCCTCAGCACTCTTAGAGAAACAGTATGATGTTGTTTGGGCAGTAAAACGCTCCCTGAAATAGCCTCTTTAGCCAACCAAAATCCCTAGAAAAGGTTAAGTAATGTAGTCACTCAAGCCTTAGATTGCTAAGGTAGGAGAAAACTGCTAGATTAATGGCATCTCCGTTACAACAATTAAAAAGGGTCACCCCAACTCCCTTCACGTCTCAATAAAAGCACATTAGCTGGTTTTGTTTCAAATCCAAACAATGGCCTAAGTCAAACCCTGATGAAGCTACTTCACCACCCCCTCCAAGTAAAAGTAAGGGAGCTTCAGGGACTTTCAGGGAACATTTCATCTACCTAAAATGAGCCAACTAGGGAAATTACTAAAGTTGGGGACAAAATAGACAAGGCCCTGGTTGACACCTGAGGCTCCTCTGTCCATCCTTAACCCTGACAAACTTTCATGTGCTCTCCCCAGAGTTCTTAGTTCTTCCAGAAGGTTGGGGTTGCTCACCAACCTATGACTGTTCCCTAGCCTCAGCCCTTTCCTTTCTAATTAGGCCCACTCTCAGAAGGTCGGTGCTTCCTACTCAATAACCCATACATTTTTGGGGGAGGAATTTTCTGGAAGCACATTAACCCCATACCCCTTTCTCCCAAAGGACGAAATGAGACTAGAATTAGCCCCATCAGAAAGCCTCGACCTTATAGCACGTACCCAATCTATCCTATCAACCCCATTAACCCTACCCATCCTGCCCTCCAAGAATTGCCTGAGAGCCTTGGGGCATCTTCCAGTACTGATGTTACTCATGTCCATTTAGCAACTTCAGTTAAAATCCAGGTACATTAAAATCTGCTCAATATCAAGCAATACTCCCTAAATCCCAAGGTCTTGGCTGACATACAACCCATAGTGTACAACTTTATACATAAGAAACTTATTCCTTACACTAGCCCTTGCAGTGCTCCTATCCTACTTGTCCACAGACCTAATGAAAGAGGATAGAGATTTGTGCAGGATTTCAGAGCCATTAACAACATGGTTACTAACATCCCTTGATCCTCGACCCTTGATTGTATCTGTGATCCTATACTTCAAAGCTGTTGGCCTCTGTGGTGCTTTCTTTAGCATACCAGTACATCTTCACAGCCAATATACTTTTTTTTTGGTAATGGGGATCAAACTCGGGATCTTGTGCTTGCGAGGCAGGCAGTGGCACGACTGAGCTAAAGAAAGCCTGCCTCTCAGGACAAAAAACAGTTGGCATTTGAGTAGATTGGTTCTCCCAAGAATCAGGACCAGTCTAATGTAAACTCAAAATGAACCTGCAACCAGTTGAAATCTTTGGGTTTTTCTTTGTCCTACCTTGCCTGGTTGCTGTTATTGTTTTCTTCCTCTGTGGTCATAGAACAACAATATCTTTTCACTTCTCAGCACTTTACATTACATTACACACATTACAGTAAGCCCCCAACTTATGAATGAGTTTTTTTCCAGGGGAATTGTTCATAAGGTGGATTCATTTGTAAGGCAACAAAGTGAATCTGATACAATACACCTGTGAAAGTTTGCAATGCAAATGTACCCAAACCGGGCACTTACTGTACTTTTACTTATCCTCTTGTTAAAACTCTGTAAAGATCCTTAACTACCTGGGCCAATTTGCCTCATTCTTGGAAAGCTCAGTGACCTCTGGGCATTTCTCTGATCCTTACATTCCCCCACACTCTGGTCCATTTAAATCCAGTAATGATTTTCATTGTTGTCCTGGCTGTCTATCTATCTGTAATCCCCTGTGCAAATGGGGAGAAATGCCATCATCTAATACTCCCAAGTGTTGGTCCTGACTGGAAACGTAACAGTGCTACCATATACCTACTGAAGCCTTTGGTATTGGTAACCCAATACTTGGAATTACAATAACTCACTTTGCTGTCATCTACAACTTTATTGTGACCCACTCTAGAGTACTCAATCTGAGGCTTTTCAGGCGCAAATTTGCTCCTTAATAAGACCTGTGCCCCTTTGTCAGCAACGTATATCTTATTGCAATATGTACATGTCAACTGCAAAACCACCTATGCTCCATCACTGCCAAATGTATTACCCTGCTCTGCCTTGGTCTCTTCCTCTTACTGTCAGCTGTTATTCCACTCTTATTATCTCCCTTTCCACTAACTTCCAAAAGATTTCAAGGCCCTTTTGTATCCTCCTGGGTTTATTCTTACCAGTTGCTACAAGAACAGGTCTTTAGACCTTAAGTGTCTAAACAGTTGGAGATTGGTGTTACATGACTCTTGGGATGTTCGACTATATCTTTTGCTATTTTACAAATAGCTAGTCAAAATCCAGATCACACTAGAAAGAAGGGGCCTCTTTGTATTTTCTATGGTTCCCCTAATAACCGTTCAGATTGTGAGGATGGTAGCTGTGGGCATTCCCAAGGGTGTATTTACCAAGAAGAGTTGATCCTGGTGATTGGGCTGAACTAAGATCCTGTCTAGGAATTGCCACTGCCTAGAATGAATGCATGACCATTACCCTTTCTTGCACCGTCAGTAGAATCATCCTTTCTGCCACCTGAGCCATTAGAGCTCAACAGAAATCTTTGGATTCCTTACTAACACAGTTCTGCATAACTGCATAATACAGTATTAGATGATGGGTTTGTTGGGCAGAGAGGTGTCTGTGCTTTTCAAATACCTTGTGTTGTGCTAAGATAAATACTTCTAGCCAGGTTGAGTTGGAAAATCTTAAAATTAGTCAGGTTCTTAAAGGAGCTCTAAAAGTGTCCTTGTGGCTGTTAAACTTCAAATTCTCATATTTCAGCTCACTACCCTCTGGCATTGGTTCCCTCTTGTGCTCTGCCCTACAATTTTTAATGATTGTCTTCATTCGTGAGTAAGCATCTGACTTCTCTTTTAAGATCATTGTGCCTGTGTAACATACCTACAAGAGATTTCTGTCAGCATCCTATTCATACCTCTGAGGCTTCAGTCAGAAACCATAGCCAGCTGAATCTGAGAGAGTGATTTAGATCTCACAGGTGTCTAGGTCCCTCATGAGCAGACAAAGGGATGGCTGGACCTGGAGCAGCTTCCACTTGCTCTGATTCCTTGATGGGACATAATAAAGGGGCCCAAGTACCTGACTGGACCTGAACTTAAAATGGAATATCATGGGCGTTTACTGACTGGGGTCACACCTCTACCTCTGGAAGAACCACAAACTAAAGTTTTCAGCTCTTGTTTGTGCCTGTTTCTATTTTCAACAGCCAAGATAAATAGCCTCAGAAAGTCTTATCCAGACCTGCCTATGGAATATGACCTGCAATCAAATGTAAATAATAATCAGCAGTCCCGCACTTTTAGCACCCTTGGGTTCCTCATTTACCCAGAGGACCTGAGTGGGAACCTGGATGGGAATGCTGTATAAGCTAGTTGCTCTTTGTTTCTTTATTTCTCACTTTCCACTTCTACTGATGGCCATATCTCCCTGGTTTGGTGAGCTGCTTGGTGGAATAGTGTCCCCAAGTTTTCCTAGTGAATTTTTGTTGATACTAGAATCTGTATTAATAATGCCATGTTGTTTGGTTTTGTGTTTTGGTATGTATTTCTGACAGTGTAATCTTTTTTTGTCTAGTTATTTGTGTATGTAAAATAAATATTAATAAAATATGTAAATTTTAAATGTATATTTAGTAAATGAAAGTGCTCTTCACTCAAAAGTATATACCTAATATACCCCCACCCTCACCAAATCTGGCACTTATTTTGTATTTAGCCTGAAGTAGAGATCTAGTACTTTTTCCAAATAATTAACACATTATCCCAGAGGCATTTATTCCATCTTTTCACCAAGGATTTCAAATACCACATATATCATCATAATACTTGTATATATTTGTTTCTGAGCTTTTTAAATTTACTTTTCTTTCTTCCATTTAATTATCAATAAGGTACTAAAGAATAAGGACCTAACTGCTTGGTTCATTGTCCCCAGAACTGACTTACTACCTGTTATATAATGGGTGCCATGTGTTAGAGATCATCTGTTTCTCCCCATACTTTGCCACATGTTTTTGTTTTGTTTCCAGTACTAGGGATCAAACTCAGGACCTTGTGCTTCCCAGACAGATGCAGCACTACTGAGCTACATCCCCAGTCCTTGCCACATGTTCTTAATTACTGTTGCTTTACAATAGATATGTACTATTTCTGTTTTGTTTTTATTTATTTTATTTGTAAGTTTTCTTGGCCATTAATTAAAAGTCATTAAGATGAGCATGTGAACTAGCACAAAGAATCAACAACTGGGATCTCATCTTATTAAAAAGCTTCTGGGGCCAGGGATTTAGTTCAGTGGTTTCACTGCCTGCTGTGCAAGCGCAAGGACCCAAGTTCGATCCCTGGTACCAAAAAGACAAAAAAAAAAAAAAAGCTTCTGCACAGCGAGAGAAACCAACAGAGCTAAGAGACAACCCACAATGTGGGGAAAAAAATTTTACCAGCTGTTCCTCAGACAAAGGTCTAGTACCTAGAATATATAAAGAACTTAAAAAAATCAGACCTCCCAAATTTAAAGACCCAATCCAAAAATGGACATCTGAAATGAACAGACATTTCTCAAAGAAGTAGAAACAGCAAATAAACATATGAAAAAATGTTCAAATGGTCATTTGAGAGATGCAAATGAAAACAACACTGAGATTCCACCTCACTCCAGAAAGAATGGCTGCTATCAAGAAATCAACCAATAACAAATGCTGGTGGGGTTGTGGGGAAAAAGGAACCCTCGTCCACTGTTGGTGGGAATATAGACTGGTGCAACCACTGTGGAAATCAGTATGGAGATACCTCAGAAAACTAGGATTAGAGATCCCATTTCACCCAGCTATTCCCCTGCTGGGTATCTTCCCCCAAAAATTAAAAGATCCATTCCGCAGTGATATATGACCACCCATATATAGCAGCACAGTTTAATAGCTAAACCTTGGAAAAGCCCAATCACCCATCAACTGGAGAGGGAATAAAGAAGATGTAGTTTTTTTATAAAATGGAGTACTACTCATCCATAAAGATGAGAAACTAGAGACATTTATAGCTAAATGGGTGCACATTGAGGCCATACTTTTAAGTGAAATAAATAGGATACAAGTGTAAATATTGAATAGTTTCTCTGGTGTGAGAAACTGAAAGTGTAAATAAGGACTAAATGTTATAATAGATAATGTGAAATAGGAAGAAAAGGTCCAAAGGGGAAGGGGAAGTAGGAGGGGTAGGGGAAGGGAAAGGAATAAATACGAGAAAAGGAAAAAACTAAATAGGGGTGGAGGGGGTGAAGGGAGGGCAGGGGAATGAGGAAAAAAATAACCAAAATATATCACAAATTTCCAGTGGTGAATGTCATTATATTGTATGCCTAAAATGAACCAATAAACTTCATGAATAAAAAAAAGATGAGCACAAGAAATGTTTTACTAAATCCAAACGAACCCATTAGTCTATTAAAATATCGTTAGATGCATAATTAACTGGGAAGTAAGTTGTTTTACTATCCAGAACATGTTATTTATTCATTTTTTATTCACTTACTTCATTTTATTTATTCATTTAATTACTTTAGTCTTTTAATAGGTATAACTTGCCAAGTAATTCTGGAGTTTTTAGGTTTTGAATAATATAGATAATAGTTTTGTCATTTTCACAATATTTATCACATTGGCCAGAGTTAGCACTAATCAGAAACACTGAAAAGAATAAATGTGACTGAGTTTTTACTGTGCAAAAAGGGTGTTAAAAGGCCTTCTAGGTATATGTCTTCCTGAAAGAGTTAAAGACATCATATTACAGTGATACATGCATACTCATGTTTATAGCAACATAATTCATAATAGCTAAATCTTGGAAACCACCTATATGTTGATCAACAGATGAATGGATACAGAAAATGGGGTATTTATGCACAATAGAGTCTACTCTGCCATAAAGGATAAAGTTGAGTTCATAGAAAAATTGATGCACCTTAAGACCATAATGTTAAGTGAAACAAATCAGACACACAAGCTTAAATATCACATGGTTTCTCTTATATGAGTAACCCAAATTATAAAGAACAAAATAAAAGATAGATAATAGGAATTAGGGAAACACATTTTTTGCTCATGAGAAGGGAACCAATAGATGGAGGGAGGGGAAGGGGATAAAAAAGGATTAATATGTGTTATATATATGTACCAACTCCCCACAAGGAGTATGATCATTATGTCCTGCAAACATGTACTAATAAAAAAATTGAGGAAAAAGGTTAAGGAAGTAGCTCAGTGTGAAGGCATTGGGTTCAATCCCCAGTGCCCACAAAATACTGTAAGCCTAGACAAGACTTTCTTCTTAGAGCTACAAGGGCAATGATCTAGGATAAAAAGTAGTGAAATAGAGGCCAGGGATTTAGCTCAGTGGTTCCGCCACCTGCCTTGCAAGCAGAAGGATCCGAATTCGATCCCTGATACCAAAAAAAAAGTAGTAGAATAAAGTGAATGACTTTGAGGATTTCTGTTTAACACCTTGATTAGCACCTGTCTTTGTTAAGTGACTATAATTCGTATCTATATACAGATTAATATAATGTAAATTAAACTCCAGAGCCAGAAACAAGAGCATAAATGATGGGTCCCACTCCTTTTCAAGCATCAAATCACAGGCAGTTATCTGCATAATCAAATGGTATTCAGGTATGAAGTTTAGAATTTTTAATTTGGTGTTTATTTCTGACTCAAAGAATTAAGTATAGTAAGTACTTGTTTGAGTACATTATCTTTGCATTTAAAATGTAAGATATTTGTTGTATTTGAGAAATTGGTCCTTTTGGTAGAAGAAAGGGTATAGTGGCACATACGTCGGGACTAAAGACTGAACAAAGCTCACAGAACGTTTCATGTACTAAATAATTCCACTGTTTAACATTAATAGAATTTTAGTATCAATTTGATTATAAGTCAAGCAATGTACAAAGATCTTACTGTTCAAATCAGAGAACTGTGTTTAGGTCTATGTAGAATTAGAATGATTAACAGTCACCACTGTATCACGAAAAATTGTGTCAACAAATATTTCTACCCCAAATTACTGGGCAGCTTTGCCCTATTCTTTACATGTTGTTTTTGTAATTCAGTGGTATAGCTCATTTGATTAATTGAATTGTGAATAATTATTTGGGGGGAAAATTGTGATCAGACCTCTAGATAGAAAAAAATATGTAGAATATATATATGTGTGTATATATATATATATATATATATTTTTTTTTTTTTTTTTGTACTGGAGATCCAACTCAGGACCTTGCACTTGCAAGGCAGGCAGCAGCACCACTGAGCTAAATCCCGGCCCCCCCAAATTATGATAGATTTGCTTGACCTTGCAACTTTATTTTCTACCTTATATTCTGTGCAAATTTCATAAATCAGTTCTTTTATACAGACTTTACTGGTCATTATGTATTTTAATTCTTCTGGCACTATTCATCTTTTTGTCAGGTGCTCTCTTGATTTCTGTGTATTGATTTCTTATCCTGTCTGCTGACCTTGTGGTTACTTCCCTTAAAAACTGAATCATAGGGCCAGGGATTTAACTCAGTGGCATAGTGCCTGCCTGGCAAGCCCAAGATCCTGAGTTTGATCCCCAGTACAAAAAAAAACAAAACCGAATCCTAAATGTTAAAACTAGTAAATTAACTATGCATGTGATTCAGGAAGGAAAAACACTAAGTACAAAATTTTGACCAGTTTCTGAACAGAATGCCTTGGGAGATAATGTTCTCTAACAAGATTAAACTGATACAAATGTACTATTATTTGCTGAGTTATCAGTATATAACATTACCTTGGGTTTTCTTTTTTGTCATAAATCTGTTTTTAAAAAGTTTCGAGACACCATTCCTCTAACTCATTTCCAATATGTAGAGTTTGAAGGAAGGAATGTTCCTTTATAATGTGGTATCTTCAAACACTACCAGTAACTGAAGAAAGGGGAAGGGGCAGCTTAGGTTATTGGGAGGAGAGAGCCAAAGATCAGCCAGATATAAGAAATCAAAGATGAAGAGGTTACATAGTTAGATTCTAAAATATGAACTGAATGTCAAGGACTGTATCTTTGTATATTGATAACTTTGGTTAGTAGATACTCAGTATGTGCTGTTGAGTAAGCAGTGATATGATTGCTAGTCACTTAGCAAATTCTTCAATACCTGTTTCCCTCACTCCTAATATAAGTTTCTGGTTGCAGTTGCTTACATCTTTCCCTTTCTACCATCACTGCTCTGCTTCAACACATTTCTGTTTCCTAAATGATCTTACTTCTTTTCTTTGAAAGGTTAGACTCCACACAACCATCAGGATTATTGGTCTCAAACTCACGTATTAATCACTCTCTAATTTAAAAACCTGCAGTAGCTTCTCATTATAATCAAAAGTCCAGAATCTTCAGCATTGCATTCAAGACTTTTTACAGTCTCTAACTTGTTATCCCACCATTCCCTTCCACATGATAGCCATACTATATTACTCAGAGTTCCCTAAAACCTGCTATGGATTAGTGCCATGCCCCTCCCCATATTAAGCTGTTTCTTTTTCCTCTCCTGTAAGCTCCAACTAGAATATGCCTTCTTTTTTCTGAAGTTTTCCTCACTTAGGTCCCTTTCACTCCCAGCAGAAAGAATGGTTCCCTCTTCTGTGTTTCCCATATGCGTTCATTATTCCTTCTGTTAAATCTCTTTTCCACTCGTACTGTAGATTGCCTTTGACAAATGGAATCCTTGTAGGTGCTAATTTGTCCTGATATCATTCACTTAGTAGACTACCTGGCATATACAGTACAATATACAGTACATTTTATTTAATCTTCACAACCAATGAAGTTGCTGCTACACTTGGTACATATCCCAATTTTATAAATAAGTAAAGTTGGCTGAAAAGGCCTCACAGATAGTATAAGACGAAACTTGAACCCCAGCTTAGATTAATCTGTCTCCTAAAGCCCATACTCTTTTTTTCCTTTTTTTCTTTTTTCACTTTTCTTTTTTAGGTACCGGGAATCAAACCCAGGGCCTTGTGCTTGCAGGGCAGGTGCTGCACCGCTGGGCTACATCCCCAGCCCAAGCCCATACTCTAAACCATTTTGCTTCATTTCTCTCTCCACACCTGTGTATCCTCGGTACCTGTTCTTTAGTAGATACTCTGTAAGTGCTTACTGACTGAATGAATATAACTCTAGTTCTCACAGTAGTTTATGGCAAACCCATAGTACAGTTTTCATTGGAACAAAGAGTGTACCATTCATAAAAGTTTTTTTTTTAAAAAAAGTTTAGATCTTCAAAACACATACAAAATTCAGTATATTCATGACTGGGTCATAGCAGTGTTCATCTAGAGTGAAAAAAGCTTCAGTGTACAGGTACAGGTAGCTTTTACAACACACAGATAGCATGGCAATGTAAAGCTGTAAAAGTTTCAGTTGACTTCTAGGAGACCACTGCTCCTCACTTCTGCCTGGATACACTGACAAGTTGGGTAGTCTCTGAACTCTGACTGACACAACACATTGCTGTGCTGGCCAGATGTACATACATTCTGAGATGAAGTGCAATGAGTAGAGGAATTGTTATGCTTAGCAAAAGAAAGGTTGCGTTTGCAAAACAGAAAAAGTGTGAGTTTTTTTGGTTTGAGGGGGGTTGGTACCAGGGATCCAACTCAGGACCTTGCACTTGCAAGGTGCCCCTGAGCTAAATCCCTGGCAGCACAGTGTGTTTTTTAAATCTGTCAGGTTGAAAAATACTTTAAATGCCACATCATGTACTCACACCCATGAATACAGAATCAATTATGTTTCATCTTTAGTTGTCTTTAAGGATCAAATAATATGTCAGAATGTAACATTTAACACTTAAAAGTCATGAGAGTGGATGTTAGAAATAGTGATTTTAGCTGATCTTTCATTCTGTCTGATTTTCCTTACAGACTAAAATATAGTATAGATTGTTCTTTAACATTTTGTTTTTGTTTTTCTAGTGTTGTTAATAACGATACTTGTAGTGGAAGGGATCGCTGTGGCTCAAAAGACCCAAGGTAAAGTACTTACATTGATAACTTCCTGCATGTTCATAACAGTGGGATAGCTTATTTAAGAGAGGATTGCAACTTTTGAATACTATATCCACAATCCTTCTGGGGTGTTGCAGTGACCAAAGGCTTTTATATCAACCTGTCAGCCTCAATTTAACTGGGCTTAGCTGCAGTTACCTAGAGTAAATTGTCAACATAAATTTTACCCTTTAAGTTTAAAAAAATTGGCATTACTGGTAACTCCTACAACACTGGATTATGTCCAAAAATTAAATGAGATTCGTGCTCTATCACAAAAAAGAATTTTAAAAATGTCTTTTCCCAGTGTAAAGAAATGAAGCATTTTTATCAATGTATTATTCAAAGCCCCTTGGTCTTATTCTAATTGTTCTGATTTATGAAAAAAGATTAATGAATGTGAATTTTGAGCCAGATTTTAATGTTAAACTATATTACACTATTTTCACAAAAGTTACATATACAAGTGATAAAAATTAAAGTGTACTAAATAATCAGGAAAAAAATGATTTCCCATCCTAGTCTACTCCCCTATTTAGTCCATGGAAATAACTGCTTTTTGTTGATTCTTTTGATATTGTCATAGGTGTGGTGGCACACACCTGTGAGGGAGGCTGAGGCAGGAGGGTTGTCTTGTGTTCGAGGCCAGCCTGGGCTCCACAGTGAGTTCAGGGCCAGCCTGAACTACATAGTGAGATCCTGTCTCAAGAGAGAGAAAAAAAGATTGTTTTTCCTATCTTTGAATAACATGCTATGCTGGTATTTCTTGACTGTCAGTTTTAGACATTAGATTCTGATTTCTTATGGAATATGAGAACTTAGCTCTTTCATACACCTACTATCCACCCCCATTGACATACAAATGTTCTCTTTGCATTTGCACTACCCTTCTCAGTATAGTTATATCACAATTCGAATTAAATCGGTACAGAGCCACTCATCAGTCTCCATTTTTCCTGTTCTGCATTTTCAGTGATTCCTAGTATTTGGTTATGGCCTTTTTTTTTTTCCCCACCTCTCATTTTGCTCCATGTTCTAGGACGCTTTCTCAAGTTGATATCCTCTAAATGAAATTTAGGAAACTCTCTGTAAAGGATCAAATAATAAGTATTTACATCATTGCAGACCACACACTCTGGAATATCTTCTCAGTTCTTCTGCTGTGGTGTGAAAGTAGCTGTAAATGATATACAAATAATTGTCATGGAAATATCCCAGTAGAACTCTCTGTGCAGCCACAGGTCAGCTTGGCCCAGGACCTGACCTCTGCTCTAACGTGTAATTTTTTAATTTCTTCCACTTTGTGGAAGCACTCTTATTTTCTGAATATGCTTTTTAAAAGAGTATCCTTATTTTATGGATATACTTTTTTGTCCGAGATTAAATGAAATATCTGGAATGTGCTATTACTCGTTTTTAAATGGTTTTTATACATAGTCTGTTTCCTTGGAGTTACTTTATTTGTTTTTGCTTGGATATGTTTTTCATATTATAGTCTTTCCTTAAATGTCTGCTCCTATCTCAAGAGGGACACTGAAAGTTAGTTTTCTGAAGTAGATAATATCTGTTTGCTATGGCCCCACAGTCAAATCGCTTGACACTGGGGAGCCCCTAAGTATGTATTGTTGAGTCTTTCTCAGGGCTAAAAGACTCCCCAGAAAAGCAGCTTTCCATTTCCTGTTTAGAGATTCCCTCACCCCGAGGCCTTTGCCAAATTCAGTAGGAGAGGTTTTGACATATCATTCAGTAATACTCACCATTGTCCCTGTTTTCAGGTTAGTATTTTCACACTCAGCTGTATCTGGTGTCCTCTAGTCCAGTAACCCTATTTTACTTTCTCCAGTTTTCTGATAATAGAGCAGCAGCTGCCTAGGTTTGATGGAGAAGGGAAGGGTATATGAAACCAAATAGGCTATAAACAGGTTTTTAACCAGACTCGTGTGTTTTGTTTTGTTTTGTTTTTAGACTCATGTTTTTTATAAGGCCAGTTTTATGTACAACCCCTCACAATATTTCTAGTAATGGTAGATGTTGCTATTAGATCTACTTCTTTGTACTTATGGATAGATACCTTAAAAAAGAAAATTCCAATCTTGTTTAAGTAGAATTTGACAAAAGAACAGAGCTAAATGTATGTTCAACTATAATCTTTAAAATCCCTCTGTAATCTTTAATCTTATTTAACTTTTGTGTTAAACTAAGTATAGATACCATAATAACCCCACAGATCCTTTTATTTTTATATCAGAATAGAACTTTATTAGATTTTACTGATTTATCAGATTCTCCCATATTTTTGCCCTTGTAAAATATAAGCATTTTATTTCCTAATTCCCTTATAGGAATAACCAACCAACTTGTCCTCTAGCAGTAAGTTTTTCCAGCAAGCAGTTTATAGATTATTTTTTTACTTCTGCTGTACTCAATTTGTTATGCTAATTTTGGCATTGGTTCTAATAAATTTTGTGTGTGTGTGTGTGTGTGTGTGTGTGTGTAATAGAGTGGGCAATTGTTCGGAAAGTTGTGAGGGAAAGAGAAGAATGCTATTCTCTTTTGTAGTAATTATGTTTTAGATGCTGTTTTTTCCCTAGATGGACAAAATATTGGAATCAAGCACATGCCTGCAACTCAGTGTGGCATTTGGGTTCGAACCAGCAATGGAGGTCATTTTGCTTCACCAAATTATCCTGATTCATATCCACCAAACAAGGAATGTATCTACATTTTGGAAGGTATTTGACCACTTAACTTTCTTTCATTGGATGAATTTTTACTTTATTGTAAAACTAACTGCATTTGTAAAATTTCATTTAAAGCAGTTTGAAAATAAACATATATTTTGAATTAAATTCTAATAATACCAAATATTTATAAATATTAACTACATTAACAAAGTGATATTTGAAACTTAATGGAGTTTTGAATCTCTAAAAATAAAATTCAGTTAAGTGCGTCAGTATATATGAGAAACTTCTTTTTTTTTTTTTCTGGTACCAGGGATTGAACTTGGGTCCTTGCGCTTGCGCAGCAGGCGGCAAAACCAGTGAGCTAAATCACCGGCCTGAGAAACTTGTGATAAAGACTTAAAGTTACTAGGATCTCTTACCAGGCTTTATACAAATTTTTGTACACTTTAGTAGCTCTTTTCATTTGTTCTATTTATCTTTTTGTGTATCATGATACATTTTATCTCATGAACTCAGTAAATACTAGCTTTTCAACACTTCAGTTTTAATCAAGTACATTTAATAAATAGTTTATGCCGAAGGAAGGTTATCCTATTTCTACAGAGTAGCATTATTATTAATGTAAAATGTGACATTTATGATGAATAATTCCCATTATGATCCTCATCTATGAAGCATTAACAGAGCAGTAGTTTTGATTTAATCATTGGTGTCAGTATATTGGTATGTTTCTTATTCTTGTTGTCCTAATTTGCTTCCTCTTTTTTTATCAGCTGCTCCACGTCAAAGAATAGAGTTGACCTTCGATGAACATTATTATATAGAACCATCATTTGAATGTCGCTTTGATCACTTGGAAGTTCGAGATGGGCCATTTGGTTTTTCTCCTCTTATAGATCGCTACTGTGGCATGAAAAGCCCCCCATTAATTAGGTCAACAGGGAGATTCATGTGGATTAAGTTTAGTTCTGATGAAGAACTCGAAGGACTGGGATTTCGTGCAAAATATTCATTTATTCCAGGTAAAGAATAAGTTATCTTTTCAGTGGTTGAGCATTTCTGATTTTAGAATCTTAAGGACAGAATAGAGAAAATTTGACAAAGTTAATCAAATCAAGACATTAAAGAAATTATCAAGATCAAAAGGAAATAGTATATGAACAAATAAATAAAAATTGGAAATAGAACTATATCATTTAAATTTTGAGCATATCATGTGATATATTTTCTCAGTTTTAAAATATATTTTACAGCACATACTTAAGGCCAATAACATCAAAATAAGTGTATTTTTAAAAATAATTCAAGGGCCAGGCACGGTGGTACATGCTTGTAATCCCAGCACTCAGGCAGAGGCAAGAGGATCACTGCAAGTTCAAGGGCAACCTAGGTTACATAGTGAGTTCAAGGCCAGCCTGCCCTACAAAGCAAGACCCTATCTCAAAAATCCAAAATAATAATAATAATAATAATTCAAGGTGCGCCAGAATGTAGCTCAGCAGCATAGTGCCTGCCTGGCAAGCAAAAGGCCCTGAGTTCAATTACCCAAACAAAAAAATAATAATAATTCAAGGGCTGGGCATGGTGGTTCACACCTATAATCCCAGCACTCGGGAGTCTGAGGGAGGAGAATCTCAGGCTAGCCCTGAGCTGCATAGTGAGTTCAGGGCCAGTCTGAACTACATAGACCCTGTCCCCCAAAAAAGAAAAAAATCCAATATATTGTCTGGTTTTCACAGTGCCCACAAAAATTATTTTGGCAGGTTTATTTCATTTGGCTGATTGAGGTAACCACTTATTTGAATGAAAATATTGATCAATTGAACAAATACTGCTCTCTATTTAGAGGTAAAAGATCTGGATTTGAGTCCTTTCTCTGCTGCCTAATAGCTATAAGACTTAATCACAGAGTTGTGACTGAGATTTGCCATTGGGACAATGGTAACAGCTACTATTTTAGTAAAATGATTATACTGTTATACTGTATTTGCTAAGACTGAAAAGCCTGGTGACTTAAAACAATAGAAACATATTTTCTCATAGTTCTGGAGGTCAGAAGTCCATATTCCAGTAGGGCCTCACTCACTCTTAGGACTCTAGAAGGGAATCTGTTGTCTCGTCTAGTTTCATATTACTCCAGTCATGGCTTCAGTCTTCACATCTCTTTCTCATCTCAAATCCTTACCAATGACATCTTTTCCCTTCTAATGTAATATTCACTCTTTTTTTTAACTAGGCAGTGATGGCAAACCTATGACACACATGCCGCGGTGGGCTGTTTGTTATCATTGAAAACTCTGAAAGGTTTGCCATCACTGATGTACGGTAATATTCACAAATGTAGACATATTCGGTGGGAAGTTTTTGGCCTACTGCATTATTATACACCTGCCTCCTATACTATTTTACCTTCCTCCTGTTAGTTGTAGGACACTGAGAACTCTCTGAGAACTATAAAACCCTACCCAGTGTAAAGTATAGGTATCCCAAATATAAAAACAAGTTGTCATTACTGTGTCCAAACAGATTACAGACTTAACAAGATAAAAATATTTTGAAAATGGAATAACTATATAATCCTTTTTGCTTTTATTTACTTATAAGAAATTTAATTGAAAAAAATTAAGTCATACCCAAATAAAAAGAAAGTACTGTATTCATAATCTACCGCCCTTTGTATAAAATCAGTGATAGTTTGGTGTTTGTCCCTTCAGGTGTTTTTCTGCTTAGTTTTTACATACACCTTTATTACCTGTTTTTTTACCTGAAAAATACGAGTGACTCTTTATGGAAATTGTGAAGTTTTGGTTCTTGCAGACTTATTAGGGAAGAGGAACGGGAGCTGAGGAGGGAGAGAAAAGGGAGGAAAAGAGGAGTAGTAAGAGGGTGGACTCAGTACATGCATGTATGGAAATGTCACAGTGAAACTCATTTGTGTAGTTAATATAATTGGATAATTTTAAAAATAAAGTTTTTGTGCCAATATTTATCTGCTAAATGCTAGGACATTTTGAAAAAATAAAATTTATCTGATAGATGTAATTTTATACAGCAATTTTAGGTTCAGCAAAATTGCACAAAGTAATCATATGCCTCCTCCTTCCCCTACTGCCATAAATGTGCACCCAAGTAGTACATTTGTCATAATCAGTGAACCAACAGTGAATGACCGTCATTATCACTCAGAGCCCACAGCTTATGTGAGAGTTCACTCTTGATACTGTATGTTCTGTGAATTTTGACAAATGCTTAATGACATGTGTCCTCCATTATACAAAACTTATACAACAGTTCCATTGCCCTAAATTTCCCCTGTGCTCATCCTGTTCATTCCTCAGTCCCTCCCCCTAAACCATTGGCAGCCACTGATGTCTTTATGTCTACATAGTTTTACCCTTTTCCAGAATGTAAGGTATAATTGGAATCATACAGTGTTCAGCCTTTTCAGGTTTGTTTCATTCACTTAAACCCATGTACGTGTAAGATTCTTTCATATCTTTCAGGGTTTTAAAAAATGTTTTATTTTTATTAGTACATGTTTGTAGTACATAATGAGTACACTCATCATAGTCCTCCATGTCCTTTTGTGACTTGACAGTTCATTTTTTAAGCACTGAAAACACTTAATTATCTGAATGTAACACAGTTTGTTTTTCTGTTCTATTGAAGGATATTTTGGTTGCTTCCAGGTTTTAGCAATTATGAGTAAGGCTGCTCATAAACATCTGTGCAGGGTTTTGTAAGGATGAAATTAACTGATTTGGGTAAATGCTGTTACATTTTACACCATGGATGAACTTGAGATATGCTCAGTAAAATTGGTAGAAATGAAAGGACAAATATTGTATGGGTCCATTTAGATAGGTGTTAAATTCACAGAAACAAAGCAGAATGGTAGTTACTGGGTCACCTAGAGGAAGAGAGGAATAAGAGGAATAAGGAAGTAGTCATTAATGGGTACAGACTTTCAGTTTGGGATTTTTTTTTTTTTTTGGTACCAGAGATCGAACTCGGGACCTTGCATTTGCGAGGCAGGCGCCGGAACCACTGAGCTAAATCCCCGGCCCAGGATTTGTTTTTAAGTGCTGGAAATAGTGGTGATGGTTGTATAACATTTTGAAACCCACTGACCTGTACACTTAAAAATGGTTAACATGGCCCATTTTGTGTGTCATTTCTCAAAACTAAAAAGAAGTAGCTAGTAACTTCTTTTTTCCCAATGGCAAGGAAAAGAAAAATGACTATGTGATAACACAAGATATTCTTCCCTGTAAACTAGTTCACAGAAGTTTGAGAACCAATAGTTTATATTAAAATAACTGATGTGATAAAATTGGTCAGTTATTTGACTTTTATTAACTAAATCAATTAACTGAATTGATGCTTTTTTGTGTCCTAAAGACACTATTACAAAATCTTACACAAGTTAAATCTTTACAAGTAAGTTTAGACTGTTTGAAAGAAAAAGACAACAAAAACGGTGCTCTTTTTTGGGGGCGGGGGTCGTTGTACGGGGAATGAAACTCAGAACCTCACACTTGCCAGGCAGGCACTGTGCCGCTGAACTAAATCCCCAGCCCTGTTCTTGTTTGAATAATATTTTAATTTTTAATAATATTTAATTTTTAAAAATCAGCCAACCTCAAAGATTCTTACTTTGACCAAAAGTAGTAGCTCCTTTTCAAACTCTTAGTTGTATATATTATGAGATTCAAACTCTCAGTTGTATATATTATGAGAGAAACTTTATGATGGTTAGGTAGTTAAAATACAGACAAGTTATAAAATCTTAGGATTTCTAGACTTTTACCTTTTATTTATACTTGATAGTGCTTCAGAATTTCTATATATATATATATATATATATATATATAGTATTTAATTTTATCCTAGTAGTGTCAGCAGGATTATGTAATATCCTTTTATCTAGGTGAGGAAACGTAGTAAGAGAAGAAGTGATTGTCTTTTACAGTGACAAACCCAAGACTAGATTCCGGTTCTCTAGGGAACTTTTTCTGCTCTGTTATGTAGCCTTTGTAATGTACTGAGGATTCTGCAGAGTGATTGCTAAATGAAAAAAAAACACTTTGTGTTAAAATAAATAGGTAAGCATAATTATCTGCTGTTACTTAAAGTCATGTTTATAGAATAAATTTTATCTAGAGAATGATACATTAGGAAAAAACCAATTGATGGTGAAAAGTTAGTAACTGGGATAATTAGGGCAATTTTATTAGTGCAATAATAATAATATCTTGAAATTCTTGCCTATGTATGGAAAAAATCTGATTAATTTTCCAGATAGCTAGTATGACCCCCACCCCCCATGCCATTTAGGATTTAAATCTTTTTGACATTTCTCTGCAAAAGAGTTATCCCCTTTTAGAAAAGAGAAGTTTAAGTTTAAAAAGGATAGTATCTGAGATGTATTCTAAATTTAGTAATTTATTTCCATTTTCCCAATTTGTAATTTGATAACTTTATAAAGTATATCAAGTTAAAGACAGTTTTAACAAGAACAGAGCATACTGTTACATACAGTAAACTGTGTGAAATAAGTTTTCTAGACTAAGGATTCTGAGGCATTTGAGACTACCCAGCAGTTTTTTCATTCTGGCAATTTGGTATATTCAGGTTCTATCTGAACTTTGAAATAAATTTTTTAAGACACCCATGTTTATAACTTTTAAAAACTTACTTTTATTGTGGTAAAATTTATATCACATAAGATTTACCTTTTAACCACTTTTAAGAATCTAATTCAGTATTATTAAGTGCATTCACAATGTTTGGCAACCATCACCACTACCCACGTAAGCAAAAAAAAAAAAATTGTTAGTATACGTTTCACCTGATTGCATACTTTGTGGGTAGTTAGCTCACGTATGTGACACATCTTAATTCTTTTTACTTCCCCATCCCCATTTCTTGGTCCCCTTCCCATGTGCAAAAGATACATCTCCCTGTTTCCTGTTTTTTATTATTTTATTTATTTATACTTTGGGTTTCTCATATAAGAGAAACCAGGCCATATTTAAGCTTGTGTGTCTGACTTATTTAATTTAACATTATGGTTTCAAGGTTTAAACAAAAACTTTAAAAGACAAATATTAATATGATTCAGCAAAAAGAAATTTCACTTCTTTATAAAGCTGAATAATCCACTGTTGCATAAGACCACATTTTATCTAACTGTTCATCTCTTAGTGGACTAGCTACTATTTTTGATAGTTGATAGCATAAATTTGGTATTAGGAAGTATAAACATTATCATTACATAAATGTTGATCCTATAAGCAAGTTCATACTTGACTAGTGACATGTAATCTACATCTATAAAAAGCTTTTTTTACATTGCTGTTAAATGAAGCTTTGACATATCTTAAAATGTTAAGCCTTAAGATATCTGTGCCAATGACTGTCTTCTTTTTTCTGTTACAGATCCAGACTTTACTTACCTAGGAGGTATTTTAAATCCTATCCCAGGTTTAGTATATTACCTCTTTTTCCCCGTGGCATTTTTGATCAGTTTTATTTTCCTTTGAACATCATTCATTTATTCTTTCTAGATTGCCAGTTTGAGCTTTCAGGAGCTGATGGAATAGTGCGTTCTAGTCAGGTAGAACAAGAAGAGAAAACAAAACCAGGCCAAGCAGTTGATTGCATTTGGACAATTAAAGCTACACCAAAAGCTAAGGTATTGCTATGTATTGAGTCATTTCAAAGAACATAATACAACATGGCTTGTATAATTGTTATTTTTTGTTTCATGGCAATATTTATTGAATATATAAATTAAGATTATAGCTTAAAAATTAGCCAGGTACAATGGAATATTCCCATAATCTCAGTTACTTGGTGGAAGCAGAGGCAGTAGGATCATGAGTTCTAGGTCAGCCTGGGCAATGCAGTCTAACAAATAAAAAAGGCTCCTTAAAACCAAGTCATGTCTTCTTGAAGGTCACAAAGTTGGTTATAACAGTGCAAAACATAAACACATTGACAGGATACAAAATCAACATTAAAAAGTCAATAGTTTTTCTGTGTACCAATAATGAACTAGCTGAAAAGGAAATCAAGAAACAGTTCTGCTTACAGTGGCTTCAAAAGATATAAATATGTTAAGCCTGCCTCTGTGTTCTTACTGTTCAGCATGTAGAGCTGCTGACTATATTGAGCTTTTATTGGAAAGTACTACAGAGAAACATTTTTAAATCATTATGACAGATTGAGATTGGTTGCTATTTTTTGCTTTTAATTTATATTTCTAGGAATATCAACAGTTAAAAATTTGTTTTAATGTGTATAAGGGCTGATTGACAAATACAGTGAATGTTTAAATTTTTTAAAACTTAGTGCAGTGAAAGACACATTGCCAAGTACAATGGGATAAGCATGTTTGAAGTGAAGGGAAATATTTTGAGGAGGATTATTTAAACATTCATTATATTTTTTGGTCATCCCACATGTGTTTGTGAAGAGAAAGAGAAAAGAAGAGAGAATGTACTTAAAGGAATCATGAAAAATCAGGTTTATGGTTGTGGTAATATGATAGATTAGATAACCACAAATCCCACCAGGTTAACAAGCACTTAGAAACATTGAGTAAAATATAACAAGTATCCTTATAAAAGCATATGTAAGCTCCAAAAAAGTGGGTAATTCTTATGTACAACAAATGAAGAAAGATAATTATAAATTAGAGCAATAAGCTGAAATTGATATTACAAATGCCCCTAGTTAATTTCAATAGCCTGTTAATGCCCAGGTGTAAACATACCAGAAGCTTGGATACCCACACTGAGGTAAAAAAAAGAAAAAAGGCTAGGGCTCATAAGACTTCCTTAAATAAAGCCATAGTCATCAAAAAGAATTTGATTGACATGAATGGGTAAATTAGGAAAAAAATTACACTAACACATGTCACTGATAAGGAAACATGTTTTTCTGGGTTTGTTCCCTGGGTGGGGGTGGAGGTGAACTGGGGTTTCCTCTAACACTGTATATACCTAGGAACTTGCTTTTGGATTTGGGATATGAATTTATATTTCATGTTCAATCTGGGAACCACTAAGCCCAAAAATTAACAAAATGGTCATAAACTCATAAAACCTTTGAGGCACTTAACAAAAATAAACCCAAAATGACCCATGAGGCTTCAGGTTTAGCACTGATAAATCACCACTGAAAAACCTCAGAATCCAAATTAGAAAACATCTGTGCTCACAGTCCACCCATCAGGTAAGAGCAGACCAACGGGAAGAAGTTTCTTCGTCCTCTAAGAACTTAAATGTATTAATTATCTTGCAAGAAACAAAAAGGTGAGAAAGAAAATGACCAGATTTTTAAAATAATCAAATGGATCTATAAATAAAACATACTGCTATTAAAAGATCTCAAGAAGTCTGATGTGGTGGCACACGACTGTAATCCCAGCCTTCTGGGAGATTGAAGCAGGAGAGTTGAAAGTTTAAGCCCAGGTAAATTGCTGGAAGAGATTTGGATCTGAGGAATTTTGAAGTTGTCATTATTTGTCCATAATTCAAGTGGAGATAAAAGAATTGTGGCAGGACAGGAAAAAAAGGGCTTTGTTGAAGACAGCCTCATTAAGGTCACCTTGATGAATATTGAAGGAATTACATGTGAAATTCCTTAAGTACAACTCTATTTAATTTTTGCCCCACTCCAAAAAAAAAGTTTTAACCCGGCCTGGGGAACTTAATGACTTAAGACCTTGTCTCAAAAATATTTTTTCAAGTGCTGGGATGTATCTCAGTCCAAAGGCCTCAGGTTTAACTGCCATTAATCCCCTCAAAAAATGATTAATACCAGAACTATTAATGGCAAAATAGAAGCCCAAAGACAATAGGATAATATCTTCAAAGTGTTGACCAAAAAAATGACTGGTGACCTTAACTTATCACATCATTAATTATCAATGAATCAATCACTTAATCACATAATTATCAATTAATTTTTAACTTAATTTTTTATATATTTATATAATTTGTAAATAATAAAGTTATATAATTATATCACTTTATAGAAAATGTGTGTCATATACAAAATTATACTCTCGAAAAGCTGTGTAGTTTAGAGAAAAGAGCCCTCAACTTTAGAGCCAGTAGTTCTTATTCTGTCTCTACTTACTAGCTACCTGGGAAGATAACTTAACTTCTGAACCTTAATTTCATTATCTAGAAGTAAATTTATATAATTGTTACAATTTCATGATCTGTAAACTGATATTTTCCTTGCTTACCTCACAAGGTTGTTGTGAGGATCAGATGAAGTCATGTACATAAAAAAACATTTAATAAAATGTGCAGTACAGACCAAAAAGTCATACAGATTGAAAAGGAAAAAAATAAAAGCTTTTTATGTGATGTGATTGATTGTTTATATTTAAAATTTCCAAAAATCTACCTAAAAATGCTCCTGGAACAAATAAGTATTTAGCAAGGATACAAGATCAACAATTTATTGTATCAGTGTATACCTGCAGTACCCACTGGAGTTCAAAATTAAGAAAACGGTACCATTTAAAAAATCACTCCCCATTAAAAAGTATACATATCATCTGTAAACTGAAAATGTGTGGAACCCTGATGGAAAAATCCAAAGACCAATCCAAATGAGAAGATGCACCAGGCATGTGTTTTGATGGTCTCTGCAATACTAAATTTCATTTCTTCCAAAGTGGATCTATATAGTTGAAGACAATTCCATCAAAATCTCTGTTATATTTTTGTAAACATTATGAAACTAATTTAGAACTTAATGTATAGACAAGAGTTATAAAACCCAAAATAATTTTAAAAAAGAATAAAGGTAGAAGACCGATCCCTTGATTTCAAGATTTACTATGAAGCTTCAGTAATCAAGACAGTGGTATTGACAAGAGGACAGACACAGATCAGTGGAAAAGAAAAAAGAACCCAGAGATGAGATTTGTGCAGTATGGTTAATTGGTTTTAACAAATAAAAGACAGCTCAATAGGGAAAGGACAGTCTTCAACAGATAGGAATGGAGCAATTTTATATCCACATGGGAAAATTTAAAAAGAACCTTCACCTATATGTAATACCTTATACAAAAATTGAAGCAGATCATGAACAAAAATGTAAAATTATAAAGTATTTGGTAGAAAATAAAGTTTTCTCTGTGAAAGATGCCAGAAAGCCAAACTCAAGAATACAAACACAGCCCAGTGTTGTGGTGATGTGGTGCTGGTGGTTTGTGGGTGGGTGAGTGGACAAGTTGGTTGGTTGGTTGGTTGGTTGGTTTTGCAGTACTGGAGAGCAGCCCCAAGGGCTCATACATGCTACGCAAGTGCTCTTGTCACTGAACTACATTCCCAGCCCCAGTGGCTAAATGAGCAAACACTGATTTTGTCTAAGACATTTAGAGAAGAAAGTTAAAGGCTACCATAACACTTGAATACCCAAGAAGTAAAGTAGTTAATGCATGATATTCAAGGAAAATGTGCAAAGAACTTACATAAATACACAAAAGGAGATTATTAAAATACACTTATACAAAAAAACCCCACACTTATACAGAAGTGTTTACGAGTATACAAGTGGTGTTTTCATTTTCATCAGTGCCCTTTCCATAATTGGAATAGATTTCCAGGACTTCATGTCGTTTTTGTTGGGGGTCTTCTCAGACTCCAAATAAATGGCAGCCCTTTTTCCCACTTGAGTTCTGAACCAATTGGGAAAAGTATCTGAATCATTTGTAAAAACCCAGTGTATGGAGATCCAAAGTAGTTCCTTTTATAGTAAACTAAGGCTAGGTGAGGGAAATCAGCTTAGTGAGACTGTCAGGTGTCTTGCTAAGGCCCTACCCACTGGTTTCACCTTAAGACAAGACCAGACCAAGGAAAGTTACCCAGATTTGTATTTGTATATACCTATCCAGGGAAGGAGACCAAACTCCCCATGATCCTGGTAACTTTCCACCTCCCTGTTTGGGATATAGGGGTAGGATAAGAGATCAAGAACATTTAAGGGCCCAGGATTTAGCTCAGTGGTTTCGCCGCCTGCTGCACAAGCATAAGGACCCGAGTTTGATCCCCAGTACCAAAAAAAATGAAGAAAATTTAGTAAGAGATGTCTTTTCATACCATCTGAAATAAGAGTACTTTGTACCCTTCCTTCCACATTTCATCTCATTCATGTTGCTAAGAATATTTTCTAAAAATTGGTTGAACTAAGCAACTAGAATATTTAGTTGTATTTACAACAGAAATGTTATATGGTCATGACTTACCTTTAGCTCTTGAATTGAAAATAAAAATGACTTTGAAGAGCATTTACTGTAGGCTTGTACAGAGCTGTTTCTTTGTATTTTAAAAAAAGCAGAAAGTAAGTAACTTCAAACATTTTGACCATTTTGCTGATATTTAGTTCTACCAATTTATAGTTTTACAAACCTAGCCGTTTAAGACTTGCTGTAAGCAGTAATGATACTAGGTAAGATTTAGCAAAATATTCTCTCATTGGAAGACCTTAAAATCTAATTGAGAGAAAAATATGTATTATTTGCCACCATAGAACCATGAGCAAAGTGTTTTGGCTACATACATAATGCAGAAATTAGTGAGAAGTAGTGATATGTTTACAAAAACATGCTGCCTAAAGGTTAAAATATATATGCAGAGGTTTTGTAACATTTGGAGTGGAAAATCTATTTCATTACCTATTTCCCACCATTCTTACGGAAAATGGAAAACTGGTCATTTCAAATAACTTAAAGTTAGTCAAAATTTGAGCTATATTTTTAATTGCATTTAGTTTTATGCCATCAAAGCATTTTAGAAGGGAAACATATGTGACTTGACCTTTTTGTTTTACTAAGCCCTTTAAATCAAGAGTAACAGCTAGAAAGTGAGTGCCTATTAAATGTCTTCAGTTGTAATTTAGTGGAAATTTTTATTCTTAGTATAATTTTAGTTGTAGTCACGTATGCACAACTAGTTCTGAAAACAAAATGTGTATGCACAAGGACACATGTAAGGGAACCCATGGAGTGAAAAATACTTTATAGAGTCAGACCAACCTGGGTTCAGATCCTTGCCCTGAATAACCCTGGGCAAGTTCCTGAATCTCTCACCATGATGCAAATACCTGTTTTATTAGTGTGTTCTTTTATAGATTAATGATTAAATTCCTTCTAAACCCACAGTTTGCAGATGTAAAAGATGTCTTTGAACAAGAATGAACCAAATGTATTTTAAGAAATAACAGTGTTAATTAGCAAACTGCCTGTAAGTTTTGAATAAAGAAGACGCTATGGTGCTGACTTTGTCTGAAAGTATAGAAAGTGTTAGGGGTGAATCATAAAAGAACTTAAGTGTGCAACAAGTAGAAAAATGGGTGAGTAAATGAGAGGACATTGTGGGTATGAGTTTGTTATAAAGAGCATAACATTTCTGATATGTTACAGCAAAAGCAGGAAGTATGTGCCTTAGATATCTTCTAAACTTTGATTTTAAAATATATAGAGAAACAAATGAACTCACTATTAAAATAATAAAATTATGAGTGATTCCACTATCAGTACCATGAGATTGCTTTTATAAGGAAAATGTGTAAAGTTTAAAATTTTCTTCTCTTTGTACACAAAAAGTTTATGTTCCATTCAGACAAAGAATCAGACCATTAGTTTTAGATCTTTTAACTACTTAAGTATCAAACTTTTATCTGTTATGTTTTTCCCTCAGCTATTAAAATTCAGTCTGCCATGTTGACCGTGAACATTGAGAAGTGGGGAAAAAAAGGTTTTTTAAAGCATTGTTTTTGTTTTAATTGTACAGATTTATTTGAGATTCCTAGATTATCAAATGGAACACTCAAATGAATGCAAGAGAAACTTCGTGGCAGTCTATGATGGAAGCAGTGCTATTGAAAATCTGAAAGCCAAGTTTTGCAGCACTGTGGCCAATGATGTAATGCTTAAAACAGGAGTTGGAGTGATACGAATGTGGGCAGATGAAGGTAGTCGGCTTAGCAGGTTCAGAATGCTCTTTACTTCCTTTGTGGAGCGTAAGTACATAATTCCTATACTGTTGAGATGTTTTATATACTTTTGACTCATTCACAATATACTCAGTGAGCATTTACTTGTGACTAAAAGGCAAGGTTACAGCATGTAGAAATTAATAACCCTTGGCCCTTGTGAAAAAGCCATGTTAACATAAAAATTGTGACAGCATCACACTTACAGTATTAACAAATGATAGGGATTGCAGAAAGTGGAGACTTAATACTGTCAAGATTTTCTAATTTTAAAATAATGACCAGTAGTAGTATTCAGCTTTGTAATTATTAATCCATCAAACTGTGGTCACCAAAGATTTGAATATTTTTTGAACTTAAAAAAATAACTTTAAACTTACAGAAAGTTGTACAATAGTACAGAATTCCCATATGACCTTTACTCAGGTAATCTTAACATAAACATCTTGCAAAACAAAAATTAAAATTAACATTGATGCAATATTAATTAATCTATAGACCTCGTTCGGATACCACTAGTTTTGCCATTAATGCCTTTTAATGATCTCGTTTCCCACATTGCATTCATTTGTCAAATATCGTTAGTCTACTCCATCTATAATAGCTATTCTGTCTTCCTTGGTCTTCATAATCTTGACATATGGTGAAGAGTACTAACCAGTTATGTAGTAGAATGTCTACCAGTTTGTCTAATGTTCTGTCACAGATTCATTTGAGAATGTGTGTTTCATCAAGAATAGCACAATTATATTGTGCATTTCTCAGTGCATCATATCAGTGAAGTAGGGGCACATACTATTGATTTGTCTTATTGCTAGTGGTATTAACTTTTATCATTTCACGGAGGTGCTGACAGTTTTCCCCAGTATAAAATAGCTATTTCTTTTTCTTTCTGTTTAATAAGTCTAAGATTCTATTCTTTCTGTCACTATTTTAGTATCCACTGATGGATCCTATCTGTAACATCCAAGTTGTTTTAGTTACATCCTCCCTTCTATGTACATTAATTGGAATTCTGCTGAAATCAGAAGAGCTATTTTCCCTTCAGTTGCTTATTCACTTATTTCATCAGTATGAGCTTATGTGTATTTATTTTATTATGCTATAATGTTATAATTCTAGAATATAAACATTATTTTGCTGCTTAAAGCCCAAGCTTTGGCCATGGGAAGCTACTTAGTTTGCCTCCTGTATCTATTCAATGTGCCTAATTATTACTTTTTTATTCACTTACTTTTCAGGCAGCACTGGATGAATCAGGCATAGCTGTGGTTCCCTGCCCCAGCCCTAGAAACAGTCTTATTTCCAAAGAGCCCTTTATCTGTCTTACTCTAAGAAACCTACCTTTATCCAAAATGCACAATTGTATCTATTTGTTCAATCCTAGTATACACATTTGTCCAATCCTAAGATTTGTCAAATTGCCAGCCCTTACATCTGTGGGAAATTCCCTAGCAGACTATTTTATTTATGTACAGTTCTCATTGTTATTAGCCTTATTGTCATGACACACCTGTTATTTAGATTCATTTGCCTCCTTTCTTTGTGGTTATAATATGCACTTAGATTCATTTGTGACTGTTTATATTTTGTTTTGTGTCTTCTGTCACATCTAGTTACTTTAAGCTGTTTTTATTTTAGGGTACTTGGAACATGATTATTGTTCCTATCGAATTCTGCAAAGAGAAATACTGGAAAAATGTCATTGCCCTCTCTTCTCTACTTCAGCCCCATTCTCAATAATTTTCCATTCTCCTCTTTCCCTGCTCCTGGTAACCTCTGTTCTACTTACTGTCTCTGTAAGTAACTCACATAAATGGAATCATACAATATTTTTATGTCTTGACTTATTTCACTTAGCATAAAGATTTTCAAGCTTCATCCTTGTTATAGTATGTATCAGAATTTCAGTCCTTTTTAAGGCTGAATACTATATATATATAACCATTTCGCTTATATATTCATAGATAAACACTTGCATTCTTTTCACCTTTTGGATATTGTGCATAACATTACTATGAACATTGGCATATAAGTTTCTGAGTTCTTCCTTTCAGTTCTTTGCTGGATCACATGGAAAATATGTTTAAATTTTTGAGAAGACAACTGTTTTCTACAGTGGCTGCACCATTTTACATTCCCACCAGCAGTGCATAGAAGATTTCAATTTCTCTATATCCTTACCAACACTTGGGTGTTTTGCATAATTTTTATGATAACCATCCAAATGTATGTAAAGTACTCTCGTTGTCGTCTTTAGCCATTATTATAAATTCTCTGGAGATATGTCTATTCAAGTCCTTCATGCATTTTTTAAATTGAGTCATTTGTTTTTGAAGTTATATGAGTTCTTAATATATATATTGGATATCAGTCACTTATCGGATAACATGATTAGCAGATATTTTTTCCCAGTCTATATGTTCTCTTTTCACTCCTAATAGTCTTTTGACACAACATAAATTGTTCCATTTTGGTAAAGTCCATTTTGTTTTTTATTTTGTTACCTATGCTTTTGGTGTGATATGCCAGAAGTCACTTCCACTTCCAATGTTGTGAAGCTTTTTCTCCATATATTTTCTTCTGAGAGCTTTATAGTTCTAGCTCTTTTGTTTAAGCCATTTGCAGTTGATTTCTGTATATGGTATAGGGTAAGGGTTGGCATCATTCTTTTTCTTATAAATACAGTTTTGTCAGGACCATTTGCTCAAAGAACTGTCCTTTACCCACTGAATAGTCTTGGCACTCTTACCAAAAATCTGTTGACCACACCTATTTTGAAATCTGGAAGTGTGAGTACTCTGACTCTTTTCTCTTTCAAGATTGATTTGGCTATTCTAGTTTTCTTGATTCCATGAATTTTTTGATGGGATCTTCTATTTCTGCAAAAACAACTCCATTGCATTTTGAGGAGAGATCAGCTTTAAATCTGTAAATTACTTTGAGTAGTATTGTCTTCTTACCTACGATAAGATTTCAAATCCTTGAACACAGGATGTCTTCCAATTTATTTGTTGTCTTTAATTTCTTTAAAAGCAGTGTTTGTAGTTTTCAGTTACAAGTCTCTTGACTTCTTCATAAATGTATTCCTAAGTATTTTATTCCTTTTGATGCTGATATAAATGGAAATATTTTCTTAATTTTTATTGTTCTTTATAAATATTTACAAACATGACTAATATTTGTGTATTTGTTTTGCAACCTGCACCTTTGCTGGATTATTTCATTAGCTCTAAGGGGTATGCAACTGTGTATGTCTGTATGCATATAATCTTGGATTTTCTACATATAAAATCATGTGATCTTCAAACAGATATCTTTTTTGAGATGAGTTCTTGCTATGTTGCCCAGGCTGGCTCCAACTCCTGAGCTCAAGCAATCCTCCTACATCACTCAGGCTCCCAAGTCGCTGGAATAGCTGGCTCTCTCTTTCCCGTATCACGTATTTCCTTTTCTTGACTATTTGCCCTAGCTACTACTTCTAGTACAACATTATATAGAAATGAAATTGGGCATCTGTGTCTTGTTCCTGGTCTTATTGGAAAATCTTTCCCACTGGGTATGGTGGCACACTCCTGTAATCTTAGCTGCTTCAGAGACTGAGGCAGGAAGGCTTTGAGTTTTAAGCCAACCTGGGCAATTCAGTGGGACTCTGTCTCGTAATAAAAAGTCTGGTATGTATGTGATTCAGTGGTAGAGCACTTGCTTTCCATGTGCACAGCCCTGGGTTCATTCCCCAATACCACACCAAAAAAAGAGAAAGTTTTTAGTCCTTCACCGTGGAGTATGATGTTACCTTCGGGTTTTCATATTAAGAATGGTTTCTTCTGTTCCTACTTTAATGGGTGCTTTTATCTTGAAAGGATGTTGAATTTTGTCAATTGCTTTTTCTTACTCAGTTGAGATGATCGTGTGGGGTTTTTTTCACCTTCATTCTATTAATGTAATACTTGACATTGATTGATTTGGAACCATCTCTTCATTCTGGGATAAATTCCACTTGGTCGTGTATATAATTTTTTAATATGTTGCTGAATTCTAAATAGTATTTCCATTAGTATTAATAAGGGATTTTAATCCTTAGCACTCTTTCCTTGTATCTTTTCTAGCTTTGGTAGGGTAATGCCAGCTGCACAATGAATATGAGGGGTTTGTTCCTCACCTTTTGGGAAGAGTTTAAGAATTGGTGTTCATTTTCTCTTAACTGTTTGGTAGTCCAGGGTTTTTAAAAGGTTTTTTTGTTTGTTTTGTTTTGTTTGTAGTTTTGGGATTATGCACAGTGCTCACTGAGCTACATCCCTAGTCCTTTTGTGTGTGTGTGATAAGGTCTTGGTGAGTGACCCAGGCTGACCTTGAACTTTCAGTCCTCCTGCCTCAGTCTCCCAAGTAGCTGGAGTTATGAGCCACCATACATAGCTGTTAGGAGGTTTTTAAAAAATATTTCTCCAATCTCCTTGCTAATTATAGGTCTGTTAATATGTCTATTTATTCATGATACAGTCTTGGTAGATTGTATGTTCCTAAGAGTTTGTGTCTTTCATTCAGTGGTGGTGAGCCTTTTAGAGCTTTCAATGATTAAAAAAAACAGCACACTATGGCATGTGTGCCATAGGTTCACCACCACTGATCTAGGTTAACAGTTTGTATTCATTATCTTAACCTTTTTATGCATCTGTAGTAATGTCCTCACCTTGATTTCTGATTTCAACAGCTTGAGTCTTGGGCCCAGAATTTAGCTCTGTGTCACCATGTGCCTGCTTTGCAAACTCAAGGTCCTGAGTGCAATGAGATCCCTGGTTGGGGTGGGGGAACAAACTGACTTGAGTCTTTATCTTTTCTTTTTTTAGTTTTGCTAATCTTGAAAGAACTAACCTTTGGGGGCCGGCCAGGGATTTAGCTCAGTGGTTTCGCTGCCTGCTGCACAAGCAGAAGGACTGGAGTTCGATCCCTGGTACCAAAAAAAAAAAAAAAGAACCTTTGGGGTTTTTCTCATTCATTTTTCTATTTTCTTTATCTAATCTAATCTTCATTACTTCTACTTTTGGGTTCAATTTGATCTTTTTCTAGTTCCCTAAGGTACAGATTGAGCTATTGATCTTACATTTTTCTTTTGATTTCTACTTTTTTTTTTCTTTTTTGTGGTACTAGGAATTAAATCCTTCACATTGAGCTACATCCCCAGCCTTTTATTATTTTGAGACAGGTCTCACTAAACTGCCCTGGCTGGACTCAAACTCCTGCCTCGGCCTCCTGAGTACTGGGATTACAGGCCTGTGTCACCACTCCCAGCTTCTTTTCTCTTTTAAATGTAGGCATTTATAGCTATCACTTTCCCTTTAAGCACTGCTTTCAGGATTCCGCATAAGTTTTGGTATGTTATGTCTTTGGTTTCACTTGTCTGAAGGTATTTCCTGATGTTCTTCATGATTTCTTCTTTGAAATCACAACTTGAAACTTATGTAGTGTACAGTTTAATTTTCTATAAATTGGTGAATTTTGTGGATTTCCTTCAGTTATTGATAACTAGTTTCAATTCCACTGTGACTGGAGAAAAATATATGATTTCAGTCTTTTCATTTTCATTAAGACTTTAATTTTCATTAAGACTCGTTTTTTAGCTGAATAAATATTCTATTTTGGAGACTATTCTGTTTGTCCTGAGAAAAATACTTATTCTATTGTTGGGTAGCCTTTTTTTGTGTATGTCTGTTAAATCCAATTTCTCTGTAGGGTTGTTCAAGTCCTTTATTTCCTTGTTGATGCACTATCTGGTCTACTGTTATTGAAAGTGGGCAGTGGATGTCTGTGTTTGTAGAAGTAGTGTTTGTCCCTTCCTTTCTGTCAGTGTTTGCTTCATATATTTTGGGGCTATGATTTTTAGTCCAGATGTGTTTTTAAGTATTATGTCTTGGTGAATTACCCTTTTATAAATATATCATGTCCTTCTCTGTCACTTGTAACAGTTTTGACTTGAAGTCAATTTTTGTCTTAGAATTAAATTGACTATCATTGTAACTTTGCATAAAATCCTTTTCCATCCTATGACTTTAACATTTTTTACATATTTAGATCTAAAGAATGTCTTGCAGATAGCGTATAATTGTATCTTGTTTCTTAAATCCATTTTGCCAATCTCTTCTTCTTGCTTGGAGAATTTAATCTATCTACATTATAAGAAATTGACAAGAAAGGAATTCTGCCATTTTGCTATTTATTCTGTATGTCTTACTGCTTTGTTGTACCTCATCTTATTGTTGACTTTTTTTGTAATAAAAAAGTTTGATTCCCTTTTCTTTGGTGCACATTCTTTAGATATGACCTTTGTGGCTACCATGGAGATTTTATTTTTTTGTGGATTGCTTTAAAAGTTATCTTTACTATTTGATGAGCATATGGAAACTTTTTCATATTAAAAGATACTGTAATTCATGTACAGATAACTTATCCAGCTTAAAAGTGGAAAGATTTGGGTGAGGGATATAGCTCAATGGAGACGTTGGGTTCAATCCCAAACACACATATGTACACCTACACACGTACACATGGTGAAACTTTCAGGAGAGATTTTAGGATTTTTCCCTTAGTTCTCTGATAATTCAAATAAGTAAATCTCCACCAGGAAAAACTGGCTTTCCTTTATTTCTTTGCCTTTACTATCTCCTAAAAATCCAAGTGACGTGTCAATATTTCTTAATACTTATTTTGGTTATTTTATTTATCATAAGTACAAATCATGTTGTTATCTTTGACAAGAATTTGCTCTCAAAAATATTGTCATTTTTTTTCACTTGGTTTTAAATGACTCTAATCCACCTTTGGACAAAGCTGATTAAGTCTCTGGTTCCTTTCCTCAGATTCATCTCCTATATGAAGAAAATTACCACTTAAGTGACATTCAAATTGCCCAGATATACTTGTGTATGATCATGTCATATATATTATAAAAAATTAGTAGTATTGTCTGTTACATTCATGAGAGAAACAAAATCTCGACTTTATACGCTGACTGATGAATATGGTGTAATGATAAGCTATATACTTTGTGGAAATCTAAAGTTTCTAACTACACATAGTAAGATATTATCAGGTATTCTTCTTGAGAAATTTGAAAAATAAGTTTTTCTATATTAATTACAAGATAGGTTATTATTCCATGGTTTCTGTGTAAAATTCATGGCTGTTTGTAACCATATACACACTGTATTACAGCTAAACTCTTATATCTATAATTTTAAAGTACCTAAGTTGCCACTTGGTCAGTTGGGTTATGAAGCCAGTTAACACATTAGCAACAGGGCTGTACCTACATGACTGTCCCATCATGCAGATTGTACCACCCAGTGGGACTGTGCCATGCCACCCAACGGGACAGTCATACATGTACCACCAGTGGTTAAAGCCAGCTTAACATGGGAACCTGTTAAGCCGACCAGCTTTCCTACATACCTTCCCTTCATTTGTTTAACATTTATCATAGAAGCTCCTGTGCTTGATGCTGTGAGGATATGAAAGTAGATGAAACAGTCCCTTTCTTAGTCACTTCTGTGAGGTGACATCTGCAAGTAATGACAGTACAGGATTGACTGTGACAAAGACAATTGGAGGCATAAGTCAGAGTGCTTTCCTGTTAAATAAACAAGTTACTTCTAGCAGGCAACATAAGTTATAGAGGAAGTGGTCCTTGAGTGTAGTTCTTTGAGTTTACCCTTGAGAATAGGTATTTTAGAAGGTAAAAACATCAATTGAGGTTATTCTAAACTGAAGTACTAAAATGAACAAGGCATTGAACCGAAACTAATTTGGACCACAAGAAGTAATGATAGAGAAAGAAGAGAGAAATGAGCCAGGAAAAGTGGATTAAGTTGCAGTATGAAGAACATTAAAGACTAAATTTAGACATTATCGTATAGGCATCTGCAGAATGGCATAATGAGAGCTGTACTTTAGATGGGGCGTGAAGGCTAGTTAAGGGGTCATGCTCAAGGTGGGAGCCCATGAAGGCCTGAACCAGAGTAGTTAGGGGGTAAAGAAGTTACAGAGCTAGAATCAAGAGTTGGTAACTAATCAGGAATGGAAGGTGAGAGTGAGTCAGAGACACCTGCAATTTTGGGTCAGACTGACTTTGAAAATGAAAAGTCAACAGACAAGAATGGAAAAGTGTTCAGTTGTCTTGGACATAGTGAGTGCCTCAGGCAGTTGGAAATGTCAAGAGCTCAGCAGTGGTATTTGCTGTTTATGAAATTTCTAAATTTTTTTAAATGTTCTTTAAGTTGAGAAAATTGGCCATGGACGGAAGAAAAGAAAAAATCTTTCCAGTTTACGTACTGAGAACTCCATAAGCCCAGGTCTACTCCAGTGGCTTTTACCTGCATTGGAAGACCGGGTTCTGCACTCAGTTTGCCCAATTGTGGATTTGCAGGGTTGGGATATGGTGTCTGCAGTGAGAGAAATTTCTAGCAAGGTTTCTTACCTAGAGTGGCCCTCCAAACCCCAGCCCTTGTTGGAGAATCAGGAAATGGAACTCTTCCCTGCATCTTCAGTTGGCTTTCTAGTGTACACACTTCTCTTCTCGGTCAGTTTTCTTGACTGTACAATGGTGATTTTACTGGAGACAGCAATTGTAATAGCGTAGAGTCTGGGACCACAGATGCAGTGCTCCTCTGCAGGTGTCTCCAGTGTAGCTCCTCCACTCATTAGCAATGTGACTTCAGTCCAGTTACTTTATTTTTTTTTTAATTCTTTTATTGGTACATTTTAGGTATACAACACATTTACATTTCTCATTGGGAACTTGTACCTTTACATGATGCATCTTGGTTCTTATTTTTTCCCCATTCCTAGCCCTCCCTTCACCCCCTCCATCCTTCCCTATTTACAAAGATTTTGTTTCCAATTTTTCCTTTCCCTTTCCTTTCCCCTACCCCTTTGGACTTTTTCTTCCTATTTTGCATTATCAATTATTCATTCTAATCATTGGTACATTTTAGGTAAACAATATAATGACATTCATCATTGGAAATTTACATCTTTACATAATCTCTCTTGGTTCTTATTTTTCACCCTTCCCCTGCCCTCCCTTCAACCCCTCCATCCCTCCCTATTTACAGACTTTGTTTCCATTTTTCCACTTTCTCATATTAATTCCATTGAAATTTCTAAATTTTTAATTTGAGAAATTTTAAAACTATAAAATAAATATACAGAAGATATTTCACTGTTTGAAAAAACTGCACATCAGTGATTTATACAAAAACATAATTAGCAAGAAAACCTTTTCACCTTCTTACTTTTCACCTCAGTTCATTTCCTCCTGACATCTGTGCTGTCCGGAGCACTGTCCTCCAGCCACATGTGGCTATCGAGCCACATGTATGGGCAGGCTAAAGGGGCATATGCTGTTATGATTAGAACAGACGACAGATATCAAACAGTGTAAAGTATCTCACTAATAATAGTTTGTGTTAATTACATGTTAAAATGAGACAACTTTGAACATTGTTTCAGACTCCCAAGATTCCATTGATAGAAGGGCTCATATGTTTGTGCTCATAGCTAAGAATGATTACAGTGAGAGAATAACACAGGAGGATCAGCAAAAGAAAAGAACTTTCAGGGTCTGGAAAAATCCTTGTGTAGGCTTCCTGTGCTCTTCCGTAATACTCTTACGAGGACACACTCTGCATGCTGTTTCTCTGCCACAAAAACACAGTAGAAGCTGGGCGTGGGGGAACACACCTGTAATATACCTGTAATCTCATCACTCTAGGAGGCTGAGGAAGGAAGATCACAAGTTCAAACCCAGCCTGGGCAATTTAGTGGCTTAACCAAAACCTTGTCTCAAAATTAAAAGGGGTGGGGTTGTTGGGAATGTAGCTAAGTGGGAAGGTGCTGGGTTCAATCTCCAGTACCTTAAAAAAAAAAAAAAAAAAAAAAACACTAGCATGTAACACAATGTTTCTGACCAGAGAAGCCCATTAGGACTCAGCACCCAAGGATTTTTTGTGATCTAGTTATATAGGCACCCTCTGTGTTGCATGTACCAAAATTTCTAACTGCCAAAAGGAAAGCAGGTGTTTGGGCATAAGTGACATTGTTTACACAAACTGTATGCATAAAGAACTACTTACACCTTTTAGGGAATGTTGGAAAGCCAAGTTTACAGATGTTAGCCAAGGGCCAGCCTTGTAACTGAACTTGCTAAATGTAGCAGCCTGCTTTGTTATCTGTTTTTTGCACAGATGTGCTGGGTTAAGTAAACTATATTAGTGAAATAAATTTACCTTTTTCCTCTTGTAAAAACATTTTTCATGTGTTACTGGTGATGGAACCAGAGCCTTCACACTGAGCTATGTCTTCAGCACCTTTTTTTTTTTTTTTCTAAGAAGGATCTCGCTAAGTTGCCCAGTCTGGGCTCAAACTTTTGATCCTCCTGCCTCAGCTTCCTGGAGTGCTGGGATTATATATGTGGCTACTTGCTCACGTATTTGGATCACATTTTATTTTGTGCAGTACTAGTCTGTATCTTACCAAAAAATTATTTTCTAATGTGGTTTAGTTATGGTATTTTCTCCACGTACATTAATGGTTTTTCCATTAATAAGTATCTGATAATTAAAGAGGGAAAACATCTCCCTTAAGTGGTATTCTTACATTAATTAAATGTAAAGCTAAATTGTAAGCCTGTAGTAGACATAGCTCCATATCCCAAATTTTAACTTTATTATCCAAAACAAGAAGAAAACTGCCCCTTCAAAAGTGTGATCAAAATAAGGTACTTCACAGAATTTTATATAAACAAAACTTAGTCTGAAACTCTCCATTTGATAAGCACATTTCAGAGCTCAAGATAGGAAATTTTTATATGCTTATTATTTCAAGTTGTTGAACTCTTTTTCTTCTCTAAGCTGTTATGATTTGTAATTGTCATGAGTCCATCCATGAAAACAGTATTTAAGAAGGGTTTATATAATTGGCCTAATTCTGCATGAGCGATTTACTTCATGCTTGCCTATTGCAGATAGATATGACTAAAATAGTAGAACTTTGCTGGAATGGATGATGTGGCATAGCAATGAGGATATGTTTAACTTTCTCCCAGGAACTACTAATATATATACCTCACTCTTTAAGAAAGGATATGGTTTTAGGATAATTTCTAGGACTAGAACTGTGAAAGCAGCAGAAAATATTTTTGTTACACGAAATCACTAAATCCATAATGTGATTTCCAGTGACATTGCCTACAGTTCCCCTGCAGGCTCAGCTGAAGGACAGAGCCATCTTTCATTGCCGCATCTCATCAAAAGTGGAGTGAAGCTGAAACTCTAACTCTCCTCTTCTTTCCCTAATATGATTGTAAGTAAAAGGGGGAGGGGGGAGTAGAGGCCTCAGGCAGTAAGCAGAGAGCAGTTTCATAACAGGCACAATTTTTGTTATTTGTCCTTACTTGTAGATACTTAGAATTTGGCCATTTTATTATGATTTCTAATTGAAGCAGGTCATTGTTATTCTGTATCAATACTGATGCATTTTTTTGGCATTAAAGCATTCTTGTTTAATTTCCTTTTTTTTTTTTTTTGGTACCGGGGATTGAACTCTGGTCCTTGCACCTGCACAGCAGGCGGCAAAACCACTGAGCTAAATCCCGGCCCTCTTGTTTAATTTCTTGTGAAAAACAAGCCCCAACAATGAATAAATATTTTTAAAAGTTAACACTCTGCACCATTTTCTCTCTCCCCTCTCTTATATATTTTTTTGTCAGTTTCACTTTTTTGGTCTACAAATTGTCCCGCAGAGCCCATGCAAAGCATCCATATGGTACTGTCAGAATTGTTTGAGTCACCACTATTATTTTTAGGGGTCAGATTTCCCAGTGCACATTTCCATCTTCTTCATTCACAGCATTATCTTTTGAGCTTTGAGATTCTGATGCAATTTCTAGTTCGTAATCCTCTTTCAATTGCTGCATTTTTATGTTTAAATCCAGTAAAGTTCTGGCCAGTTAATGGTTTTGGGAACACATTTCCAGCAGGTCTTGATGCTTTATTTAATTACTTTTTGTTGAGACAGGGTCCGACTATGTAATACAGGCTGGCCTTGAACTCACTATGTGGCCCATTCTAACTTCGCACTCCTGGTGATCCTCCTGCCTCAGCCTCCAGTGCTGGGATTACATGCATGGGCCACCACACCTGATCACCACGCTTCATCCTTTTTACCTGATCCTTTTTACTTGCCTTTCCTCTCTTCGCCCTCCCCTCTACACCTTAGAAAAGCACAGAAGGAGGCAGGGCAGGGGTTGCTGCAGCCTGGTGTCTCCTAACCTTGCCCCAGAGCACCACCCAGGGTCCCTGCCCTGCTGGGCATCCCAGGGCGGTCAGGGCGTCTACACCATGGAGGGCACCAGCCTGGGACTGAGGTCTGTGGCCTCAGGGGTCCGGGCCAGTCCTCACTCCCTGCGGACAACTGGGTGGGCCCTAACTGATGCATTTTATTTTGGGGAGGTGCCAGGGATCGAACTCGGGTCCTTGCGCTTGCATAGCAGGCAGTGAAACCACTGAGCTAAATTTTTAAACTGATTCTTATTTTAAACATCTGTGCTGATCTGATTAAAAGCCATAAAGCCTAATGTACTTGTAATTATATATGTAATTTGCATTTCTACAAAACAAAATCTGACTATCAATACTATTTTCTAACTTCTTTAAATACTATGGAGAGCAATTATAGAGTCTATAATAAAAACTAAGGGTATTTTTCTCTCAATGTTCAATTATTGAGCATGGAATAGAAAACCTGTCTTTTAGGCTCCTTTTAAGTTACTAAGAGCCATCAAAGTATGGTCACATAATTTTCTGAGAAAGTCAGAATACCATGGAGCTACAATGCTATTTATAACCTCATTCAACTTGTTGCAAAAATGACTTATCTTCTCCCACAATATGAACTAGCTAAAATAGATAGTAGAACTGAAATATAATAGTGCATCATATATAATATAATTGTGGCATGGTCTATAAATACAGGAAAACTGCAGTGAGTAGAAATGAAGAGCTCAAAAATGCTATTTCTTGGCCCAGAGATTTAGCTCAGTGGTTCTCCTGTCTGCCTCGCAAGCACAAGGTCCTGAGTTCGATCTCTGGTACAAAAAAAAAAAAAGCTATTTCCTGCCTGGGATTTAACTCAGTGGTTCTGCCTCCTGCTTCACAAGTGCAAGATCCTGAGTTCAATCCCAGTACCAAAAGAAAAAAAAATGCTATTTCTCTAGGGCCATTTTCACTATTTTAAAGTACAGTCATTTGTAAAATACAGTTTTATGCTATTTACAACACAATTAAAGTAGGTAGGTACACTAGCAAATTTTACTATGTAAATAAAATACCATTGTACATCTTTACTGGCTGACCTATTCTCAATATGATAGGTTAATTATGTAAATAATAGCTATTGTCCTTATGATGAGCTTTGGAATCAACAGGCATTTTTGTAAGAATCCTGAAATACAGGGGCCAGGGATTTAGCTCAGTGGCGCCACACCTGCCTCACAAGTGCGAGGTCCTGATACCCTGGTACTGCAAAAAAAAAAAAAGAATCCTGAAATACTGGTTTTAATTTAAATGATAACATTTTGTCGAGTTAACAGCCTCTCTAATCTTACTAGTTACATACTTTTTTTGCATCTAGGTTAAGAACAAAAGTATCAACATGAAAAACCAAGGCCACTAGTTTTAGTCTCACCAATTCTTAGAACCAGAAGTCTGAGTTATATTCCATACCATTCCTTGTTTTCTTTTCTTCCAGTACCAGGATTAAACTCAGGACCTTGTGCATGCATGGCAGGCATGGTGCTCCTGAGCTAAATCCCCGGCCCTTTTTATTTATTTGCTTGTTTGTTTATTTATTTGTTTGTTTGTTTGTTTGTTGAGACAGGGTCTTGCTGTGAAGTTCTGGCTAGCCTTGAATTCACTGTGTCTGTAGTCCAGGCTGGCCTGAACTCCTAGCAATCAATCCTTCTACTTCAGCCTCCTGAGTGCTGGGATTACAGGGATATGCCACCATGGCCAGTTTCTTCCTATTCATTTTAAAAGAGGAAACTGAAGCCTAGGGAAGTTAAATATCTTAAAGTGTACAAATGGACCCATCACAGAAGCAATTTATATTGATGCTAGTTTGTTGTGTCTTCCACTTTCTGCTGTACATCACTGTTCCCCAAGTTATTCAGTCCTTAGCTACATTAGACTCCAGTGATGCAAGTCACCTAGGAGTTATAGTTAAACTGTAGTGGTTACATATTTAGCAAGTAAGCTTAAAAGTTTAATGTGAAGACTACTGTTTTATCATCTGTAGATAAAAAAGCCATATCTAAACTCAAATTTGTGGCAGAAAGGTTATAAAATCCTACTTCATAATCACTAACCGAAGATTATTAACCTGCTCTGTTGGAACTTGGGAAAATAGCACCTTTTAGAGCAATGATGGTGGACCTATGGCATGCATGCTGCAGCAGCAACAAGCCAAGTCATCCCAGCCAAGGTTTGCCAGATTATCAGCATGCATACAACAGCAAAGATCACATTAATTATTCAAAAGCATGCCAAATGCAAACTTTTACCTTTCAGTAGGAAGGCATTTGTATCATTGAAAGCTCTGTTATTATGTTTTTCTTTTAAGACAGAAGATGTTAGTGTATGAGTTGTTTTTTCTGAACTAAAACCTCAGTATTCAAGTTTAACTGTAGTGTTGGCACTTCGATAAATAAGTGAGTTTGGGTTGCAGTTGGGCAATCTAAAAGATTCACCATCACTGTGAAAGAGGATTCTGCCTTAAGGGGATGTTTACATCCTGATAACCAAGCAATTTTGAATAATCTCTATTAACCTGTGTTTATCAGATTACATTTGAGGTTTCCTGGAGACCTAACAAATACATTTTCCAGCCCATATTCAGAGGTACTTGAGAAAAATACAGAGGAGGTATGGCAAGTGGACACCAAAGTACCAGTTTTATTACCAACAGTATAAACACAAGGAGATCATGACCAGGTATTACAAAACTTCCTGCAACTACACCCTAAAGAGAGTCTTCTCTTTAGGGGGAAAAAATATTAAACTTGTGGCTGTAGTTTTAATGAGGTTCAGTCTACATTTTTAAAGAAAGAAATAGATCTTGTTTAGGGGAAAAAACATGTATTATTTCAGTAAAATTGTTAGATATTTCTTTCATATTGAAAAGAAACTTAAAAAGAAAATGTATAAATACTTAAGTTTGTCAGCATGGTATAGAGCTAATATTCAGTTGTCCTTCCTTGATAAATCACATATTTTCTGAATTTAAAAAAAAAAAGAATCTTTTAGGCAGGAAATACATTTTGTTTAGCTTTTCTTTTCTTTTTCCTTTTCTTTTTTATTTTTGAGACAGGGCCTCAGTATGTAATTTAGGTTGTCCTTAAACTCATTATGTAGCCAGGGTGACCTTGACCTCTTAGCTGTCCTCCAGCCTCAGCCTCCCTAGTGCTGGGATTACAGGCAGGTATCACCATGCCCAGCTTAACTATAATTTTAAAAGTCAAAATGGTTGAATGTTTTGGGCTTTGTGATACTGCTACAGTTTTGCTTAATGGGAGGAAGATATTAAGCTGCATTCTTAATGTTCAGATTTGTTTGTGTCTTTACACCTGAGATACTTTGTTACTGTGAGTTTGGTTTCCAGATTAGAGCTTTATTTCATAATAGAAGTAAGTATATTTAATCATAATCCATTATAACAAATATTTACATGCACAAGAAGTGTCAAATAGAGTAGTATAGAGTATGAGAGAAACACATGGAAGTAACCATCGAGGAGAACAAAGGGGATTTTCTAGTGGGTGACATTTAAGATTATTTTGCAAGATGAATAGGTGATCACCATGGAGGAAGGAGACATTATGAGCTGAAAAAAATAACTTGTAGAAAATACGAAATGGCATTGTATGTATTCTATATAATTTTATGGCCTTTTAGAAACCTTTTTTGAAATTCAGAAAAGTGGATTTTCCTCCCTTTTTTTTTACTGTGATAAAATATTTGTAGCCTAAAATTTACCTTGATTAAAGTATACAGTTAAGTGACAGTAAGTACGTTCATGTTGTTGTGCACCTGTCACTACTGTCAGTCTCCTGAGCTTTTTATCACCCCAAACTGAATTTCTATTCCCTTTAAATATTATTTCTCCATTCCTCTTCTCCTCCAGTTTCTGTAACATTTGTTCTACTTTTTGTCTCTATGAAGTTGCTTCTTCTAGGTACCACCTCATAGAGGAAGAATCATACTTAATTGTCATATGGTAATATATATAATCATATAATAATTATGCTAAGAAATATTTGGCTTATTTCACTTGGTGTAGTTTTGAAACTTAATCCATGTTGTAGCATGTAACAGAATTTCATTTCTTTTATGACTAATATTCTGTTATCATATATATATATAGCACATTTTCTATATCTACTGATGGACATTCGAGTTGTTCCTACCTGTTGGCTGATACGAATAATGCTGCTATAAACATTGGTATGCAAGTATCTGTTTGTGATCCTACTTGTTTACTTTTGGCTTATACCTAAAAGTAGAATTGCTGAATCATAAGGTAATTCTGTATATTGAGCTTTTTGAATTGCCACCAGTTTTTTGCAGCATCTGCAACATTCTACATTCCCATCAGCAACATATGAAGGGTTCCTGTGTCTCTACATCCTTGCATACACTGTCTTTTAAAATTCTGCAGAAATTTACCAAACTATACAGCAATTCCATAAGAATTATGGGAACTACATTTATATTGTCACTACATTGAGAGCAACGCTTTGGTGCCCAATGTTAGGAAAAGTTTGTATGAGGCAGCATCAGAAATTTTGACATTTGTCTTATTATGTGTGTAGCACAGAGTGTGTTTATGGAAAGGACTTTGAGGTAAGAAATTACTTATAAAGTCAAATTCTTAAGTGTAAAATGAATCACGATGGGCTTGTACTCTATAAATCTCTGTTCTTAGCAACACAATTTTCTATTTTCCTACAGCTCCCTGCACAGGCAACACTTTCTTTTGCCATAGCAACATGTGCATCAATAACTCTCTAGTCTGTAATGGTGTTCAAAACTGTGCATACCCTTGGGATGAAAATCACTGTAAAGGTGAGTCCAATGTGGAGGCCAACCTTTTTGAGAAAAGAGTGGCTGTAGCCTTTCACTAAGAGGCTTGGGGCCAGGGATTTAGCTCAGTGGTTCCGCTGTCTGCTTTGCAAGCTCAAGGTCTCGAGTTCGATCCCCGTTACCAAAAAAAAGAGGCTTAAAGGTACTTTTCTACAACTGTGTTTAGCATAGCTACTTTAGCAGAAATAGAGATATATAAATTTTTAATGGATAATAGACTTTTACAGTGTGGTAAAAGGAAAGAAAAACACTCAAAAAAAGCTTTTTTGTTGAGTATATTTTTCAAGTCATTCAAAATGCATTGTGGTATTTCCTGCCCTTTTATTTTCTTATTGTTGAAATTTGTCATTTGTATTATAAATTCATCTTAAGTTGTCCAAATATTTAGAGAATAGCCTCTAGAGTATTGTTCTTTTTTAAAGAATTATATGGAAACACTGGTAAAAATCAACTAAAAGATTCAGTCTTACAGTGTAAAAATAGATGCACTAGGAGATGTTTTTTTTCCCATCAAATTTCGTATGCTGTGTTTCCAGTGTATACTCTGTGAAAGATAAACATGGCTGTGGTAATAATTGAATGTCTGCAAGTTGGATGTCAAAGCACTCTCAGAACTAAAGTTCACCTGTATCTTTCCAAGAGTTCAGTAAATGAAAAAGTGGTGTGATCTAATATGGTTGCATTAAGTACTGAACATGAAATATTTTCAGGTGATCATTCAAAAACAGTAGACAAGGGCCAGGGGATTTAGCTCAGTGGTTCTGGCGCCTGCCTTGCAAGTGCAAGATCCCGAGTTCGATCCCCAGTACGAAAAAACAAACCAAGAAAACCCAGTAGACTAGAATGATACACCTGGAGGGGTCAGTCTGATTGTATTTGTTCTCTCTTCTTGGTGATCATCAGTAGAAATACTATGACTATGTAAAGTGGATGTTGGTCAAACCTGCCATACAGCAGAAAACTGAACTTGATAGAACAAGAGAGTATGTTGGAATTTTCTATATTACTGTATTTGATTTGTTTTGAAAATTACATGCATTTATGTATGTGAGTAATCAAGTATATGTATATGAGTAATGAAGTACATACTCTATCTTTTCTATTATCTGTCTAGCTGTATTGTGATTACTTAGACATCATAGTAATAGGAGTAGTTAAGAGTCTAGTTTTCAGTTGCATTGTCTGTGATATATTCACTCGTATTTTCTTCTTTACCTAAAAATACCTTACTGATTTGTGCTAGGACCTCTATTAATGAATTTTGAAAACTTCAATGTTTCTTTTTCTACAGAAAAAAAGAAAGCCGGAATATTTGAACAAATCACTAAAACTCATGGAACAATTATTGGCATTACATCAGGGATTGTCTTGGTTCTTCTCATTATTTCTATTTTAGTACAAGTGAAACAGCCCCGGAAAAAGGTCATGGCTTGCAAAACTGCCTTTAATAAAACTGGGTTCCAAGAAGTGTTTGATCCTCCTCATTATGAACTGTTTTCATTAAGGGACAAAGAGATTTCTGCAGATCTGGCAGACTTGTCAGAAGAATTGGACAACTACCAGAAGATGAGGCGTTCATCCACCGCCTCCCGGTGCATCCATGACCATCACTGTGGGTCGCAGACATCCAGTGTCAAACAAAGTAGGACCAACCTCAGTTCCATGGAACTTCCTTTCCGAAATGATTTTGCACAACCACAGCCAATGAAAACATTCAATAGCACCTTCAAGAAAAGTAGCTACACTTTCAAACAGGCACACGAGTGCCCTGAGCAGGCCCTAGAAGACAGAGTAATGGAGGAGATTCCCTGTGAAATTTATGTCAGAGGGCGAGAAGATTCTGCACAAGCATCTATATCCATCGACTTTTAATCTTCCACTAAGGTGACATTAATTATTAAGTATGTGTATGCAGCCTACAGAATGCCCATTCTGTTTGCAGTAGCCAATCCTTTTCTCCCATCAAAACTAGAAAGACCTTCATTTGCTGTTAACCTATGGTAATGGTGATGTTTTTATTTTCTCAGACAGTAATATATGTTAAACCAACCAAGGAGCTTAATATATTCATGGAAAAACTCATCCCCACCTGTTTGTTGGCATCATACAGGCAAAGCACCACAGTTAATTAGCAGTCGAAGAGGAGGGTAGTGGTGATGATGAGCCAGGCTCAGGCTGCCTGTTAGTTTGAGCATCAGGAATGCTACTCCTGACTGATAGAGCGCTGTTACTATTTTAATCCCACAGTAAATTTATAAATAAGATTTTTCTTATATTCCTTTTACTTTTCTTTAAAAGTAATTTGTGGTAAATGCCTGTGGTTTCACCATTTTTTTGGTTTCTCACATAAGAGGTTCTGTACTTCAGGATAGGCATTTGTTCCTCAGTTTCCAACATACAGTTACTGCGATTAGTGCCAGTTAAGACTCAGATAGATTTCATTTGTTTCTTCTTAACTAATTTCTATAGTACTGCCTTTTAATTACTGAGTATTTAGTCCTTGCTTTCTGCAAGAAGTAGGCTATATGATTTATTACCTTTAAATCATACTTTTTTTTAGTTATACTAGAAAATTTATAATACTGGGATGTATGTACCATTGCCAGTATGACTAAAAGAATTTGAGAAAGATAAAAACTTCTAGCAAGCCTTCAAAATTTCTTACATGTGGTCACAGTCAGTGATGTCCCTACACAACAGTCATTTAATCCACTTGTAGGGAAACCTGTAATTATGTTCATTTGCAGCATTTCTTATCACCAGATCGATGTTTTCTATTATTTTTGTAAAAACAATTACTTTGCTTCCTTTCTGTTCATTTTTTGGCATATGGTAACCAAGATTGTAGGAGAGTTAAAGGAAAATTCTCTGAAAAACTGTGTGCACATTTAAATTGCTTCTTTCTTGGTACAGTACATTTTTCTACCGATTATCAAAAGTAATATCAACTTTTTTTTAAACTGCACTTTTGACCTTATGTTTTTTATGGTATATAAAACAATAATTTATAAACATGCTATAAAAATGTGTTTTTTTAGACTTTTGATATCATTTGATACTGTACAATCTTTATTAAATCTAAATTAAAGATCTACATGCCAGATTTCTTTCACTATTCACATTAGTAGCTTTGTATGCAAATAAGCTGTGATGGAACTCTTCACTCTAATTTATTATAAACATGTTGGCATATGTACATAAGCTTTTTCTTTCCCTTTGTATTTAGTTTGTGATAATTTTTCAGTGTGATATTTATTGCTCTAAATCATTACACAAATATTAAAATATGCATTGCTACTTGATCTGTCAATCATGTTATTTTTGGCACTGAGATTTTGGATCTTAAGATACATGTAAAAAGGAATTCATTTATCAAATTATAACTAATACAGATATGCTCTTTAAGAGTAAATTTTTATTTTCTACATTTTTGTAGTGAATTTTCACTGACATAAGACTGAAGTTTCACTGGATTTCATTCTTCTAAATATTACAAAGATAAGTTTTCAAATTAGTGAGAGCTCTGACTTTAAATTTTATACTTAACAAAATACTGCCTCAAAGTGTGTATCTTGAATCGTATTTTTTTCAGATTCTTTTTAAATTTTTATTGGTACATGTTGGGAATACGTATTGATTCTATTCATCATGGGGAGTTGGCACATTTTCAAACACATCTTAATTCTTCTTACTTCCCTTTCCCACCCCTGCTTCCATCTCTGGATCCTCTTACCACTTGCAAAAGATCTATCTCCCTGTTTCCTATTATCTTTTATCTTTTATTTTACTCTTTATATATTCTCTTATATAAGAGAAGCCATGTGACATTTAAGCTTGAGTGTCTGATTTATTTCACTTTACAGTATTGTCTCAAGATGCAGCCATTTTCCTTCAGATGACCCAAATTTATCCTTCTTATGACAGAGTAGTACTTTATTGTATATAAATACCACATTTTCTTTATCTATTCATTTTTACAAATTAGATTATATCCAGGAGAAAATCTACGCATAATATATTCATGATTTAATTTTTTTAAAGTTAACATAATTTTCTATTTTCAAAACAAGTTGGAAAGGGCCAGAGGTTTAGCTCAGTGGTGCCAGTGCCTGCCTGGAAAGTGCAAGGTCCTGAGTTCGATCCCTGGTTCCACAAAACACACACACAAAAACAAAACAAGTTGAAAGGGAAGGATAAAAAGACTTAATGAATGTAATATTCATTGAACTAATACCAGAGACAGCTTGGATAACTAATTTCTTTAAATAGCTAAGTTGAATAGGCATTTTATTGTTTTTCAAGTGTTTTTTTGGGGGGATTAAACATTTATTGGTACATTCTTTAAATGTATTTATTTTGGTATTAGGGATTCGAACTCAGGACCTCATGCTTGCCAAGCAGCCCCTGGATAGACATTTTAATAGCTAACTTAGGCCAGCCAACATTTGAACAGCATACTTAATATAAAACAATAACTATTCTCATTCTTCATAATAAGAAAAATTAGCATAATTTCTATGTAAAATTATTATAAAAATAGCTGTTAAATCCATTTTTAACCTCTAGTTATGGTAGGAAATAGTGATAGTATGTTTAACTATATTTTTATTTTTAGAATTTGTATCCTATTTTAAAAGGATTTGACGAGACCTACAAAAGACATTTAACCTTAAAACAGCACAGAGGGGCCCAGGATTTAGCTCAGTGGCACCGTGCCTGTCTCGGAAGCATAAGGTCCTGAGTTCGATCCCTGGTACCCCCCCAAATAAAACCAGCACAGAAATGCAAGGTTTTATGCAACTTAGAAAGCAAAGCTTGGACAGCAAATTTGGTTCTAAATTTTCTGGCTGCTAAAATGAAGGAAACAGTTTTTACTTTTTACAATAGAAAACACCATCTGCAGAGGCTAGTTTTCTCTAAGGCTTGAGGATCCTTGTGCAGGACAATATTTCCTCAGAATTAAAAAAAAATGCAGGAGAAGTCACAATGTAAACCTTCAGCCAGTGAAAGCACAACTTAATGTAGTCCAGGAACCTTGTATTCTGCTGAGTCCTTTTGCAGGGCTGGAACAGGAGAACCAGAAGACCGAAGACTGCCTTCTTTGAACATAGCATTAGATCTCATTTCTTAGTTAACATTTATCTGTATTTTATAGAAAGAGAATGGAACTAATAACTTTTAGACAGTACCAGAATAATGTTAATGCTGTATATTTAATCTTTGAGATCAGTGAGAAAATTTTACAAATTATTTACTAAGTAATAAAATACATAAAATTTAGCCATCTTATGGAAGTGATTACACTCTACCCAGTGCCCTAGTGTGAAGTATACAATACCTTCTAACGCTAAATGTATACCGACCAAAAGGTCAGTATTTTCAGTTAAGGAGCAGTGTTGCCAGGCACAGTGGCACATGGCTGTAGTCCCAGTACTTGGGAGGCTGAGGCAGAAGGATCACTTAAAGGTAGGAATCAGAGACCAGCCTGAGCAACATAGCAGGACTCAACTTAAAAAAAAAATTTTTTTGTTGTTTTTGTTGCTGGGAATTGAATTCAGGGCCTTGCTAACAAGCACTCTGCCACTAAGCTATATCCACAGCCCAAAAGATACACCTTTATGATATGTCATTGTTACCTCATTTGCCCACAAACTGCAGGAAACAGAATCCCCGCATCTCAAGTGTACAAGAGTAAAGTGTGGTATCGTTGGGGGGGGCCGGGCCATACTCAATATAAAAGTTTAGCTTTAAAAAGCAGAGAATTTTCACATCACAAAGATTAAAACCATTCCTTGAACTTCGAGCTCACAGCTCTTATGTCAGTGTCTTTGTCATGTTTCATAAAATCATTGGTTATTAAGCTCCTGAGTGTCTGGCACTGAACACTACAGTTCTGTTGCCACCTGCTAAGAAGGATGTTTCAGGTGTCTTATCAGTTGATGAAATAATGGTGAGAAAAGCCTGGCTGCCACTCCAAGGATGACTCCCAAAGACCATGTGCTCATTGCAAAATGAGTTCTTTGGATTGTTCATGTTATTTTTCTCGCAAGTACTGACAATAATATTCCTTGAGTCACACTGATTAGACCCAGAAGGAATTTGGTTTTCAGTGATCAAAGAAAGAAAATGTGGTCCTCCTTTGTTAATGAGAAGACTGAAGCCCAAAGAAGTAAAGTAGTACTGTACCTGTCTCAGACCTCCCAGCCCCATGTTCTTTCCATAGCACTCTCTCCCAGCTATTGCTGGCTGAGTTTTAAGTCAAGCAGTTCGAAACAATAGCCTAGCTGTAAAGCTTGTAAGTCATTTAAAATGTAATTCTATCATTTTTTCAGAACACTATATTTCTCCTTTTTATTTATGTAACACCATCTTCTGTAGATTTATTACCATAACTCTTTGGGGCCTACAAACTGCAAGCAATTACTGTGAATTCTTAATAATGTTAACAATATATTCGCTTGATATTAGAAAAAGCTTCAGTGTTTCTGCTTTTGTGACTTTAAAGGAAATAATGTATACTGTAGAAATTAAACATTTGTGTGCTATATCTCTTGAGTTTTGGAGAATGATTTGAGTCTGAGCCACCCTAAATGACAACTGACCTTAGATATCTCTTTTAGCTTCTTCTGCTAATAATTTACCCTCCTTTACTAACTTTTTTCTCGTATGCTTCCATATAGCTCTGGGATTGGTTAAATGGCTGCAGAAGCCCAGCAGTCTTGCTGATGACTGGGGTGCATGTTTAGCATGTACTGTCCAGAGTCATTTTCTGAACACAGTACATTTTTTATTAGAGATGAACCTCTAGACCAATGGTGGTGAACCTGTGTCACATGTGTTATTGTATTTTCCTTTTAAGACGAGAGATGTTAATGTATGAGTTGTTTTTCTAAAGTAAAACAGTATTCAGGTTTAATTACAGTGTTGGCACTTTGCGGTAAATAAGTGGGCTTTGAGTTGCAGTTTGGCATTCGGTCTCTAAAAGGTTTGCCCTCACTGATCTAGACCATACAAGAGTTCTCCAATGCTTAATCCTAGATTTGGCACTTTAAGAATCTTAAGCCTTGAACTAGAAATAAATACTTGTTTTAATTTCTTTGCCTTGATTTCTAAAGTCTCTAGAATTGGCAAAGAATTTAGGCCACGTTGGGCAGCAGAAATAATTTCTAGGATAAAGTTGGCATTTCCTATCTACTAGATTCCAGAATAAAATAATCATACTTATAGTTTTTGTTTGTTTTTGTTTTTGTTTTTTTTTGTTTTTGTTTTGGTACTGAGGATCAAACTCGGGACCTTGCACTTGCAAGGCAGGCACCGGAACCACTGAGCTAAATCCCTGGCCCTTTACTTACGGTTTTTGTAAAAAGCAACCTTGGACCATGACAATTAGAACCATTTTATGTTCTCAGGTTCAGAAAAAATGCACTTTTTTAAAAAATGCATTTTGTCTGAAGTTGCCTGCAGGACCAAATCTACTTCATCCAGTCCTGGAAGTGGCAGCGAGCATCTGCAGAGTGGGTGGCCAGAACCAAGCTGTTCTTTCGAGATGTGAAATGCACTGGTCTTGGCCATGCTCACTGAAAAGGAGTGGACCTCAAGAAAAGGGTGCTGAGGGTAAAGCAAAATAAGGTTGAAAACAATCATTAGGTACAGGTCAAGGAGTAAGAGAGGAGGATTTGTTACCATGGTATTTTTCTACAAATTCTTGAAGCAGATTTACTAGATTCTTCATTATTTGGGATCAAGAAATAGGTTTTATTTAAACATGTTCTCATCTTCCAAGCCCTGTCATACTCTAAAACATCACCAGCCTCTGAGCTGGTGAGTACTCCATTGAAACATCGTGAGTAGCTGCTGATTGCTAAAAGGAACTTGCTTCAGAAGTTTAGATATTGAACCATGCTTTTCAAATTTTGTTTTATTCTTCTACCAATAACATTGTTCTGTTGTATTAAGTGGTATTTCAAAGAACTATTCATACATTTTGCACGAAAAACTAGTCATATGAAGAGTGAGGGAGTTTTCTTCTGTCTCTCTGACTTATCATGCTTTTGTGTATGCAGCTCCTAGGACAAGCTAGCTCTGAAAGTGAGCACAAGGAACAGGTGGCAAACTTACTGGAATGGCTCATCCCCAACCTGCACCTTTCTGCCTTGTTAGAGTAAGACAGGCTTTGTTCTTTGCTTAGTTCTTTGTGTTTTATGCAATAATAGTTACTAACGTTTGTAGGCAGCTTCTCAGGTGGCTTCCAGTGACTTCTGCCTGCTGTAACTATAGAATCATAATGGAATTCTATTATGATTCTATACCTCTGTGTGATTCCCCATCCTGGAGTATGAACTGCACCTATTTATCTGCTTCCAAGGAAGAGTGTGGCAGAAGGAACAGATGTCATTTCTGAGTTTAGGTGGCCTTTAGACTCAGCTTCGCCTGCCTTGCCCATTCTTACTCTGATGCTTTCTTAAAACCAGTTGTCATGTTCTGAGATATCCTGTGGAGAGGGCCCCGTGACAAGAAATGGAGATTTCTGGCCAACAGCTAACATAAAACTGAGGCCTTCAACAACCTACAAAGAAGTAAATTATGCCAACAATACAGTGAGTTGGAAGGGGATCTTCACCCAGGGAGAGCCTAGATATGACTGCAGCCTTGTGGAAGACCTTGGGCCACATCCAGATTACTGACTCAAAGACACCATGAGAATGTTTGTTGTTGAAGCTGTTACATTTGGGAGTAATTTTTTTGTGCAACCATGGGTAACTAATACAATGTTAGGAAGAGAAGACAATGACATACCCCAACTCCATATTTAGGGTAAAAGTCAGGAGAAATCCAACCTGATGTTTTAATGTTTACAGAAGAACTCAAAATAATGGGTACATTATCTTGATGAATGAGCCGTCTTAGTCTCCCCATCTACAAATAAAAATAACCTTGGGCTGGGGATTTGGCTCAGTGGTTTGGCCGCCTGCCTCGCAAGCACAAGGTCCCGAGTTCGATCCCCGGTACCAAAAAATAATAACAATAACCAAATTCATGCTTTCCCTCAGGGATAGCCAAAGAAACTGAAATTCAATTATTCTCCATTTGAAATTAATTTAGACTACAATTAAATCCTAACTCTAAATGCTGTCCCTTTTAAGTCACTTATCAGTTCTCCTTCGAGTGTGATAAAATTATCTAAAAAAGAATAAAGGATATAATTCTATTATGATTCTATAAAAGTATCCCCATAATGCAGCCAACATCTTTCCTATTTCCAATCACATTAGCAGGTTTCCTAGACTGCCAGGCTGGGTGATTCTTGGGACAATGGTGATAGAAAACAGTGGGACAAGTGGAGGAGACTGTTAAACTAAAAAAGAAATGCCGGCAAGCCTTCCTTGCCAGAACTCATCCTATCCCCCAAAATGAGAAGTATGGCCAAAACATTTCTATACAAACATTTTTTTCTGTTGTGATGAAACATAGATTTCCTGGAAGAGAAGGCTCTTTTTTGCTGTATTAAAAGACCAAATCAGGAAAGTTTCTCTTTCTGAAATTATTTTCAATAGCTGGCTGACAGCCATAGAGACCCTGCTATGAAGGATACAATTGTATCCATAATGGTATCTGCATCAATTTTTCCTTTGAATTTGAAGCTACTATTGTGGCATAGTTTTGATATAGTTTTGCCCTGTGAATATAATTGTGTCCTAAATCCTTTTCTAGCATCAGTCCATTAAATCTTAGTCTCTGCAAATAAGATAGTGCCTGTTGCTTTGAAAGCTCCACATATTCTCAGATCTCTGCAAGCAAGAAATCAGATGAATGTGTATACTCTTTTTTTTTTTTTTTCACTTGAGGTGCTGGGAATCAAACCTAGGGCCTCGTGCATGCTAAGCAAGTGCTGTACCACTATACTCCTGGCCCTGCTCCTGCTGTTCTTAAATGCTAGGTGGCAGGTGGTGACTGCTTCTTGAAGCACTTCACTGAGCTTTTTGTCTTCTGATTTGGGAGAAGCACCTGCTTTTCCAATAGAAGCCTTCTAAATATCCTTCCATCACTTTTGAGTAAGGTTATCCTGCACACACTTCGTCACATTCTTCCTGGATCAGGGTTCTGGTCAGTAACCTTTCTTGATCTGGTTTGGTCCCTTCCTTATTATCCACAAACGCTTACAGATTTTTAAATGGAAATACCCAGATTTGTCAAAGAAAATGAAACTTCCCTGAAATGGACAGGTCACCAAGATGCTGAGCAGTACAGAGAAACTGCCTTTATCAAAAGCCACGCCTTAAAGCTTGTGCAGGGGAATGCTTCTCTTTAAACTGCCATTCTCACCTCTCCACCAAGGAAAAAGAGCTTGCTTCTCTTCCCCTCATCAGGTGGCAAAGAAAGTGATTGCATACTGTTTTTAATTGCAGGTTTACATAAACCCACAATTTGAGAGCATTGATTTGTTGGACTTTAATCTACACTTTAACACACTGAGCACTTAGGCAGCATGCCAGAGGTGTACAGTTGGAATTTAATGATGACATCTTAGTAGCAGCCCCCGAATTCAGTTCAGGACCACAGCCGAATACTAATGTGGCACTAAGCAAGAAAACAGAAGCAGCTTCTTTATGTTACCTTTTTTGTCTCTTGAACATAGACTGAAAGCAATTGGCCATTTCATGGAAACCTCATAAAGAAATTCCAATCCAAAGTAACTCATGGTTGCAGCTGTGTGCATGCTACTTAACCAAGGGTTAATTTTTAATGCTTTAAAATGTTAATTATGCTGCCCATTTATGAAGTTGGTGTTTTTCCTGATGACTTTGTCAAGCATTTTTACTTCCTGAAGATATATAAGAGAAATATTGTGAACAAAATCACCATGTAATAATATTTATACACATGGGAAGGGAAAGGAACTCTAAGTTTTGAAAAAAATTTCTCATCCTAAAGAAGAGAGTTTCTCAAGCACAGCACTATCAATATTTTGCACTAGGTAATTGTCTGTGGAGTGACCAGTCCGTGAATTGTAAGTTATATGTAGCTAGATGCCAGTAACACTCACTACCCCAGTTTCGACAAAAATAGCAGGCATCCCTGAGGGAGAGGGGTAGAAAACTGACCCCAGTTGAAAACCACTGCTACAGAAAGATTAAAGCAATTTTTTAAAAAACTTATTGCAGCCTACTTTAAAGAAGTATTTCAGACTTATGAAAAATGAAAAGAACAGTGAGCACCCACATACTCATTACCCTGCTTAAGAAATAATGTTCTGTAAATGTAAGTGAAAGCTACTGTAAAGCCCTACACTTCACTGGCCTCCTCCCCTCCTCTGCCAGAGGCCTGCTTGGTGTTTACCAGTGCTATGGATGCAGCTGTGAGAAGTTTCCTATAATTGAGCTTACTTTTGTGGCTGGTCTTCAGATTTTCTCACGCATACAGTCAAGTCAAATTGATATTTCTGCCCTTTCTGAACAAAACAACAATCAATCGCCCCTCTTTCATCTTGTAAATTTTTTCAGCATTTTAATTCTATCTTGTTTTTAATATCTCCTCAAAATGGTCAGTATTTTTGGTTTTTGTGGTAAATGCTCAGGTTTTTCTCTATGTTTATCAGCTATTTGCTCTTCATGCCTTCTTGTGGCCCGCCTCATATCCGGGATTGCAGTCTTTCTGCCTTCCTTTAGAAACCAGACACTTGCTGTGATCTGTTCAGTTTTTGCTTTTCTGAAAACCCATTTCTTCATTGTGGTGTGATAGTGTGTCCTGCATTGGCAGTTACGTTCTCTCAGTGCCTATCTAATGATGACCTGGCTTCTTCTATAAATCTAAATGCCTGAATCTATAATCCGAGCTTCCCTTCTTAGCTGATGTTACATTATTCTATTTTGCCATTTTACTACGATTTGTCTACATGTGTCTTTATCTTTATGTATGTTTGGAGGGGGTTGTTCGTTTGCTTGCAGTGGTGGTGATTGAACCCTGGACTTTTGCACTGAGCTACATCCCCAGCCCATTTATTTATTTATTTATTTATTTATTTATTTATTTATTTGGTGGGAAGGAGGTACCGGGGATCGAACTCAGGACCTTGCACTTGCCAGGCAGGCGCAGTGCCACTGAGCTAAATCACCGGCCCCTTTTATTTTTTATTTTGAGACAAGATCTCGCTAAGCCTGGGCTCAAATTTGCAGTCCTCCTCCCTCAACCTCCCAGAGTGCTGGGATTACAGATATGTGCCACCATATGTTTCTGAAATCTAAAAATGCATACCTTTTATCAGTTCTGGAAGTCTGTCATTCATATCCTCATCTTTCAGTATGTCCATCTCTTCATATATTCATTGTGATACATATTCTCTTAGCCAGGTCTAATCTTTATTTAACTGTCCAGTGAGTACTTATTTGCAGAAATTCTATGTTTTTTTTTTTAAGTCTTCCTGCTCTTTATTGATATTCTCTTTTTCTGTTTTTAATTGTCTTTTTTCTCTGTGACCATTTTATTTTTTCATTTATTATTTTTTAGTAATACATGCTTGCATTACTCATTGATTACGCTCATCATGGAGAGTTAGTATAGGTACATAACACATCTTAATTCTTTTTCCTGACTTCCTTTCCCTCACCCTCCTTATTCTCTCCCTCCTTTTCTTGGTCTCCCTCCCATTTGCAAAAGATCCACCTACCTATTTCCTATTATCTGTCTTTTATTTTGTTCTTTATTTATATTTTGAGTTTCTCATATAAGAGAATCCATGCCGTAGTTAAGCTTGTGTGTCTGATTTTAACATTATGGTCTCAAGGTGCATTGATTTTCCTATAAATGACTCTTATTTATCCTTCTTTATGATAGAGTAGTACTCCATTGTGTGTAAATGCCACATTTTCTTTATCCCTTCATCTGTTGATGGACATATAGGCCACTTCCAAGAATTAGTTATTATAAATTCTGATGCTATAAACATGATTGTGCATGTATCACTGTGATATGGTGTCTTTTATTCTTCAGGGAAGATATCTAGAAGGAGAATAGCTGGATTGAATGGAATTTCTAGTTTTTGTTTTTTGAGGAATCACCACACTGATTGCCATAATGGTTGTGCTAGTTTACATTTCCACCAACAGTGCAGAAATGTCCCTTTTTCTTCTAAAGCCTCGCCAAGATTTATTATTTGATTTCTTTGTGATGGTCATTATTTCTAGAGTGAGGTAGAATTTCAGTCTTCTTTTAATTTGCATTTCTCTAATCGCCAGAGTTGTTTAAGATTTTTTTCATGTATTTATTGGCCATTTGTACTTCTGCGAAGTATCTATTCATTTCAGTTGCCCATATTTTGATTTAATCTTTTATTTGGAGGGGGCCCTTTAACCATTTAAAATATACTTTTATTCTGCATTCCATAATTATATTACCTAACTTTCTTGAGGACTTAATTCTGTTATGAGTAATCTTTGTGCTTCCCCATGCTCATGGTATTTGGTTTTCTTGGGTGGTTCTCATTTTCTTTCTAGTGTGAATATAACTAGGAAAGGCTTTCTACCTGTGGATTTCTAAGAAGCCTGGTGTGAGGTTACTCTATAAATGGGCTTTGTATTTGCACCTATGAGCCCCTCCCAGGGCACCTTCAGTCCAGCATCATTTTCTCATATTGGGATTTCTAAAAACAAAATATCTGACTAATGATGTGCATCTTTACATGTACCTATATATCTTCTTTCTTGGCTTATTATGGGCTGACAACATTTATATATTGTGAATAAAGGTCCTATGTTAGATATATCCATTTGTTGGGAGCTTTTCCTGGTTTTTATTCTCATTTCTTTCTTTACACTGTTTGTTTTTGAGACAGAGTCTTCCTTTGTAGTCCAGGCTGATTTTGAACTCACGGTCTTTCTGCCTCCTGAATTCTGGGATTATATAGCCATTATATCTGGGTAAACATTTTTTGACATATTTTTATATTCTGTTTTTCAATTTTCGTTTTTATTAGGCCATGTTTGCAGTACATAATGATTACATTCATCGTGGGGAGTTGGTACATTTACATAACACATCTTAATTTTATATTCTATAATCAATAATTCCATTATCTAAAGTGGGTTCTAATTCTGTTATGTGTTATTTCTGTTGACTCTATTTCTGTTAACTTGTTATCTTAAATGTGGCTTATCTTTCTGTTTTCTTTTTTTTAAGGGTTTTTTGTTGTTGTGTTTGTTTGCTATTTGTTTGTTTATGATAGCGTCTCATTATGATCATGGCTGGCCTTGAACTCATTACATAGCCCAGGCTGACCTCAAATTTGGGTCAATCCTGCTGCTTCAGCCTCCTGAGTCTGGAATTATAGGCATGTGCCACCATGGCCAATTTACCTTTCCATTTTCTTAATTGTGCCTTTCAAATAGCAGATCAAGTACAATTGTATCAGGTTTTTCCTGTCATAATTTGTGCTTTTGGAGGGGTCCTTTTTAAAAAATCTTTGCCCACCCCAAAGAAAGCAGATTACTCTTGTTTTTTCCTCTAGAAGGTTTATGGTTTAATATTTATATTTAGATATATAACCTATTTCAAGTAATTTTTATGTATGGTACAAAGTAAAGATTGAGTTTATATTCTATATAGGGATATCCACTTTTAAAAAGTTGCCTTCCTTTCCTTGATGGATAAAGGTTTATAAATTTTTGTGGTATCTACTAATGCTCGCCTCATGAAGTTAGTTGAGTTTCTCTTCTGGTCTTTCTTTCTACTTTATTGGAGTAATTACTTGTTCTTCTAGCTTCTGAAGTTAGAAACTTAGGTTATTGACTTTAGACTTTTCTATTACTGTTTTTGTTAATGATTTCTAATTTAATTATTTTGTGGCTAGAAAATACACTCTGATTTCTGTCCTTTTAATTTATTAGGACTCATTTTAGGACACAGCATATAGTCTTTCTTGGTAAATATGTCAGGTACAGTTTAAAAGATCATTCAGGGTTGGGTACCAGCCCTGGCCTCAAGTCAGGCGTTTTAACATGAGTTCCATGGAATTTGTCCTGGGCTCTGCTGAAGCCAGTGGACACGCTGACTGCGGGGTGCCAGATTGTGGAGGTACAGAACCTGTCATTTCCCAGACTGGCCAGGATGGCATGAGTGGCGGACACACCACAGGCCCCATCGGTGTGCTGAGCTTCAGGGCCCTGCACCCCTGTCTTTTGGGGGCCACTGCTTCCATTCACTTCCTCTTCTCGGCCCTCCATGAACTGTCACTTTCTTTTCCTCCTTTCTGGAGCCAGCAGAATCCCGCCCAGCTCATCACTAAATCATGGTGACGGGAACTCTTGGACATCAGTTTGGCTGTGGCTGCAACGAAGCATGTGTTCCCTAAAACAGGGTCATGGGGAGCTGTCCTGGTTGGGTGGGGGAGGAGGCTGCAGTTCTAGAGAATTCTAGCAGCCCCCCCAAAGACAGCCTGAGTCTACAGAGCTGCCTCACAAAAGGCTGCTGTGAGCCACTGTGCTCTGGGCTAGTTTTAAAGTGAAAAACGAAGTCATCCTGACTCCATCATTCCAAGAAAATGTGGAACTTCTGGTTCCTCAACCACTTTTAGAGTCCCTAGCCCATCACCTGCCTGCTGGGGCTGCTGTGTGCCCTGCTGGTGTCCCTGAGGCCTGGTTTAAGAGAGCATGCTGTACGTGAAGGGGCTTGGCTGTGCCCAGTCTGCCCTTGTCACCCATGGGGTGACAGCTGCTTGGGCTCTGAGTTGTGCCTAGTGTGGAACCTGAGGGAGGAAGCACCTTAGGGACTCTGAAGTAGCTTTTTGTCACTCTGTGTCTGTAAGGAAAGGGGGTCACCTTGAGCCTCCAGGCCGAAGTGCCTGGCAGTCCCAGTGGCAGTAGGACAGAGCAGTCTTACTGGAAGATGCTTTCCTGCTTCGTCTATGGCACTGGCATATCTCTCTCTCTCTCTCTCTCTCTCTCTCTCTCTCTCTCTCTCTCTCGCCTCCACCCTCATACTTCCTAGCCCATCTTCTCTTCTCCATCCCATCAGCCTTTACTCCTCCATCCCTTCTTGAAGGGTGGCCCCCTTGGAGTCTCCAGCACTGGCCTGCCCAAGTCTCATCACTCTCCTCCCCCTCCCCCTGCAAGTGTCTGGTCACTGTCCCTGTGATGAGTCCTCTGTCCTCCCTGCTTCCTTTGGCAGCCAATGGAAGAGGCTGATCAGTGGAGCCACATGGCCATCTCTGCCTGTTCCCCTTAGAAACACAGCCAGACCTGCTCACATGATGCTGGTGCACATGATTTGTCCAATTGAACAGAACAGTCCTGGATGCTGCCACAAACGCAAGATGTGCCCTGCAGGCGAGCCTGCCGTAGGAATGACCGTACTTCTGGTTGGAGGAAAAAGAAAACATCACCTGATCTCAGCCCCTTCACACCCTGTATTTCCTCCTCTTTCCTCTTCACCATAAATAAAAACAAAAAACACTAAAAAAAAAAAAGATCATGCTGGGTGTGGTGGTGGTGGTGCACGCCTGTAATCCCACCACTAGGGAGGCTGAGGCAGGAGGATTGCTGTGAGTTGGAGGCCAGCCTGGGCTACATAGTGAGTTCAAGGCCAACTTGAACTAAATAGCGAGATGCTGCCTCAAAAAAAAAAAAAAAAAAACTAAAACAAACAAATAAAAGAATTTAAGCCAGGCATGGTGTTGCACAACTGTAATCCCAGCACTTCAGGAGGCTGAGGCAGGAGGTTCACATAGTTTTTTTCATGTTTAAAGAAATCTCTGTAATTTCTAATCCCTTTGATCCATTAGAATATTAAATTCCACATCATTTTTATCTATCCTTTTTTTTTTTTGATATGGGGATCTTGCTGTGTTGTCCAGCCCGGCCTCAAACTCTTGGGCTCAAGGGATCCTCCTGCTTTTGTCTCCCAAGTAGCTGGGACTATGGGTGGTGCCACTGTACCCGGCCATATTCAACTATCTTGGTTTTGTAAGCTTTTATTTTGAAAAAATTGTTAGACTTGCAAAAAGTTTCAAAAACATTTAAGAGAACTGTCACGTGCCCAGCATACACTTGAAATCTACTCTTAGTGATTTTTAGCAACACAATGCATTGTTCTTAACTCCAGTCACCATGTGTAGTGGTGACATACAACTTTATTTTCTACTGCCTCAGCATTTATTTGTAAATAGAAGTCTAACTTTCTCACACCAGAGTGGGGCTCAATCACCTGTGACACAGTCTCCATACTGTACCCTACCCAAATGGCCAGAGCTAAAGACTTAGAGATATCTCTTCTGGCCAAGATTGGCTCCCTGCTTTCCCACCACTTCCTTTAAATGGGCCATTTTGACATTTGCTTGGCTGCTTAAAGTGACCACCTCTCAGTCATAGCATGATCTCTTGAAACTAGTGTCTGTTTCCATTTTTTAAAAAATCATCAGATGAAGCTTCCCGAACTTCCTGGCCTCTGCATTTGTGTGTTTCCTCCAGGTGTCCCATGTACTAACATCTAGAATACTAAGCACTATAAAACTGTTACTTGATGATTGTGTGGTCTGATGCCCGATGGCGAAGCCACACTAAGGAGACTTACACAGGTGGGTGGGTCACCTGCTGATGTTGTCTCCCACCCTGGTGACTGCTGGAAATGGCAGCCACCAGCTGAGTTGGTAATAAAACTCGGAAGAGTTTCATTCAAAACTCCACGTCTTATAGTCCATTCCTTGAACTCACTCCTCCTATTTAACTGAAAGTTTATATTCTCTAAATGATGTATCCCCGATCCCACATTATCCTCGATCTCCACAATTCTGGTCTCTACTTTTATAAGTTCAACAATTTTAGATTCTGTACGTACATGAGGTCATGCAGTATTTCTCCTGTGCCTGGCCTATATTACCTGGCATAGTGTCCTCCAGGTTTATCCAGCTTGTTCCAAATGGCAGGATTTCCATGTCTTTATGACTGAATAATATTCCATTGTGTGTATACCACATTTTCTTTCACCATTCATTTGTTGACAGATGCCTCGGTTGCTTCCGTATCTTGGCTTCTGTGAATAATGCTGCAGTGAGAATGGAAGTGCACATCTTGTTAAGATACTGATTTCATTTCCTTTGAATGTATGCTGGAAAATGGTATATTAATTTTTTGAGGACTTTCCACACTGTTTTCCATAATGGCTATGCTAATATGCACATTCCCACCAACGGCGTGTAAGGCTTCCTTTTCACCACGTCTTTGCCAGCACTTGTCCTTTGTCTTTTTAATCACAGCCCTCTGACAGGTACGAGGTGATATCTTATTATAGTTTTAATATGTGTTATCGAATCTTTTTTAAGTGATCAAAGAGTCTCTTGGCCTCCCAGGTCACATCTAGCCAGGACTAGTGATGGAGCAGGACAGGGATCCTGAGCTCCAGTCTGGTCTTGCACCAGCTTCTGTGCCAGTTGGAACCCTGGGAAGGCCAACTGGGGCATTGCTGAAAGGCTCCATTGCTCTTCAGTTAGATCCACCTGGCTGACTGGTTCTCAGTGAAGATGAATGGTGTGTGTGTAACGCCAACAAATAAAACCACAAAAAGAGCCTTGGGGGGCATCTGTATATTTGTCTGTGTCAGTGTGAATATTCAAAAACTCTGGTTTCCAATTTTAAAGAAAACCAGAGCCTGAGAGGACTTGAAGCAGTAAAAACAGATTTTATGCAGGAACTATTGCAATAATAGCAAGGAGACCTCAGTACAGAACCGGGCTCAATTCCAAACACAGATCAGACAAGTGGGGACCTACAGCAGAGGAGCAAAGTGGGGACAGTGGACAGGAAGCTACTAAGAGGAAACAAAGTGTTGGGAGGGACTCTGGCCAGGCAGACTCCACAGGATTCCTGCTGAAGGCAAGCCAGGGTGATCAGATTGTGATCAGGGACGAAGAAACTACTCATGGCCCGGAGTGATCAGATCTGAAGGTGGGAGGAGGGAGCTCTCTGATCTGACTTAAGATTCTTGCTGCTACTGGGTGACGGAGGCCCATGCACGGGCACCGAGGTGAGGGCCCCCAAGGAGCCCGACTAAGGGAGTCAAGGGGAATCTTTTTCACCAAGGGCAGAACACACATTCTCCTCAAACACATAAAGAACTCTCTGTGGGTCAGACCACATGTTAGGCCAGAAAACAAGTCATGAATTTGAAAACATTGAAATCATACAAATTATCTTTCCTAACCACAACAGAATGGAACTATAAATAGGTAGCAGGAGGAAAACTGGAAAATACACAGATACAGTTGTCCCCCTCATTTGCAGGGGATACACTTGTTTGTAGAGACATATGCCAAGACCCAGGTGGGAGGCCGAAGCCTTACACAGTACATGCTGTGGTTTCTGCTGTGGTTTCTGCTGTGTGCCTCGCACAGTATTCGAGCTCCTCTGTCCTTTCATGTACCCTTCAGCTCTTCTCTTGCACTCTGGGGCTCTTTTTAATAAAATAAAGGTTACTTGCACGTGAGGACTGATACTGCAGTAGTCAATTTGATAACTTGGACGGCTATCAAGTGACTAACAGGTGGGCAATTTGTAGACGTGGATGTGCTGGACATGGATGTGATGCTGGGCATGTAGCTCAGTGGTAGAGCACTTGCCTAACATAAAAGGCCCTGAGTTCAACCCCCAATACTGCAAAAAGGGGAAAAAAAGGAAATTTGTATGATTCCCTTGGCTGGGAAGGATACAAGAAAACTGTTAATAATTAGAAGTTCTACAAGAACCAGGGCTTCCAGGACTGGAGCTTGGAAATTGATACAACCAAATTCAGGGACACTATACTCAGAATGGGGCATAATTTAAAACTAATGAATTGTTTATTTCTGGAACTTTCCATTTCATATTCTTAGACTGTGGTTAACTGCAAGCAATTAAAATCAAAGAAAACGAAGCCACAGGTAAAGGGGAACTATTATATGTAGAAATTAAACACACTCTTAACCAATAGGTCACAGAAGAAATCACAAGGGAAACTGGACAATGTGTTCAGATATATGAAATGAAAGCACAACATGCCACAAGTTACAGGAAGCAGCACAAGCAGTGGTAAGAGGGAAGTTCACAAGCAGTGGTAAGAGGGAAGTTCACGGCAGTGAACACTGGCGTAAAAAAGAATAAAAATCTTTAATCCCAGCACTCTGGGAGGCTAAGGCAGGAGGAATACAGGTTCAAGCCCAGCCTGGGCAACTTAGTAACTGCCTCAAAATAAAAAGGGGGATGGGGATGTAGTTCAGCGTAAAAGTCTTCAGTTCAATACCCAGTACCAAGAAAAAAGAAAGAAAGAAAATAGATTCCAAATCAACTGCTTAACATTATACCCAGAAAGAAAATGACAAGCTAAATTCTGACTTAGTAGAAGGAAGGAAATAATAAGAATCTCAGCAAAGATACGCTAAATAGAAGACAGAAAATAACATCATTTCTTATGAATGTTTTGAAATGAAAACCCAAACTTTCTGATTCCACATAGCACATTCCTCCTGGGTCTGTTTCCGCAAGTGATGATGAGACCCTGGGCCTGCCCTCGCCTCCATTAAATCACCTTTAAACAGTTACTCCCTGTTTTTCTATGATATTCTTATGGGAAATTTAGGGATATACAGATACACTATTCCTATCCCAAATAAAGAAATAAAAAAGCACATGTGAGAACAAATGATGAACTAACTGGCACAGAAAAGAATCAGGCAAAAAGGCTTCCTGCAGTGTTCTGGGCACCTTCCTGGAGGAGGAGCAGGCCAAGAGAGGAGGACGAGAGGGGGCCGACCTCCCACAATATGGTGACACTGAAATGGGGGACTCAGGCAGACAGTAGACTGAGGTCTGCTGCACCTCACTGAACATGACCAAGCCTCTTCCCTGCACCTCTGCAATTCAGGGAGGATTGTATGTGTCTCCCCTGGGGACTTCCCAGTCACCAAGCCTGTGATGATAAAGAGTAGCACACATGCATTGCATGACTAATTCGGATTGCTCAGAATCTGTACACTTTCCTACACAGCCAGACTCCCAGATCTCCTGCCATTACACCTTTTCACAGAGCCGAGTTGGAGATGAAAGGGAATAGAACAAGCTCCAAGGAAACCAGAAGAGATGAAAGGACCACAGCTTCTTCAAGTAACTCCAAAGACTTGTGAGACTCAAATTCTGCTTGATGGAGTGAATGCAGCAATCATTAAGACAGAGTGCAACTCCAGAGAGCTCTGACGGAGAAACCACCAAGCCCTACCCCCAAGATTCCCTTGATCCTAGTCAGTGTGCTTGGGACCCCTTTCAACTTAGGGATAATATTGTTTCTCATCAGACACAGAATGCACAAAATTACAAATGATTACACAATTACCTTCCCTCCTTCAAAAACAAAGGATTTGTATTAGTCAAGACTGTTTGACTTGAAAATAATAGCAGCCCAGGACAAATCAGTTTGAGCAAAAAGTGGAAATTTGCCAGGCATAGTGAAGCACACCTATAAGCCCAGCTATTTGGAAAATTGAAGCAGAAGGATCACAGCTTCAAGGCCAGCCTGGGCAACTTAGTGAGATCCTGTCTCAAATGGAAACAGCGGGAGGGGCAAGGGCTGGAGATGTAGCCCAGTGGTAGAGCACTTGCCTAGCATAGGAAAAGGCCTGAGTTCAACCCCCAGTACTGAAAAAAGTGTGTGTGTGTCGGGGGGTATATGGTTCCCTTGGCTAGGAAGGATACAGGAAAATTGAATAATTGGAAGGTCTACACGAATCAGGGCTTCCAGGACTGGGGCTTGGAAATTGATATATCCAAAGTCATCTGCACTTATCTTCTTCTCTTGGTTTTACTTATGTTTAGTCTAGTTGATCTATCTATTTGTGACAGTGGGGTGTTGAGGTCCCCCACTACAATTGTATTAGTGCATATGTGACTTTTCATGTCCATTAGTATTTGTTTTATATAGTTGGGTGCACTAGTCTTTGGTGCATAGATATTTATGATTGTCATCTCTTCCTCTTGGATTCTTCCCTTTACAAGGATGTAGTGTCCTTCTTTGTCTCTCTTAATCAGTGTTGGTTTGAAATCTACTTGATCTGCCAAGAGGATAGCTACTCCTGCTTTTTTTCGGGTTCCTGTTGCATGCAGTATTGTTTTCCACCCTTTAACTTTCAGTCTATGAGTTTCCTTTTGAATTAAGTGTGTTTCTTGTATGCAGCATATTGCTGGATTTTGCTTCTTGACCCATTCTGCCAGTCTATTTCTTTTGATTGTTGAATTGAGACCATTAACGTTGATGGTTATAACTGAAACATATTGACTTGTCATTGCCATGACCTTTTCTTTTTGTTGGGTTCTCCCTCTTTCCATTGAATTTCTTGTCATGGCAGATGGGTTCATTCTGCTTTGCTTCCTGGGGTTGTGAGCCTCAATGTCTGTTCCTAGGATATTGTGTAAAATTCTTTGGAGTGCTGGTTTGGTATTCACGAAGTTCCTAAGGTGCTCTTTGTCATGAAAGTAACTTATTTCTCCATCAATTTTGAAAGATAGTTTTGCAGGGTCCATCAATCTGGGTTGGAGGCTGTTTTCTTTTAGGGCTTGGAATATGTCACTCCAAGCTCTTCTTGCCTTGATGGTTTGTGTTGAGAAGTCTGCTGTGATTCTGATGGGCCTTCCTTTGTATGTGATTTGTTTCTTTTCTCTGACTGCTTGGAGAACTTTGTTCTTCTGTTGGGATTCTGGAATCTTAACAATTATATGCCTATGTGTAGATTTTTTTTATCAAGACTATTTGGAGTCCTATATGCCTCACTTATCTGTATGTCAAGCTCTTTTCCCCTGCTTGGGAAGTTTTCTGCCATTATTTCTGTAAAGAGATTTTTTATGTCATCTGTACTCTCTCCTGTTTCTTCATTGAGCCCAATCAGTCTTATGTTATTCTTCTTTGCATCATCTAGCAGCTGCTGGATTGATTTCTCATGTTCCCTTATAATTTTGAAGCAATTTTTCTTTTCCTGGTCACTAATTGCAGTCTTATCTTCTATATCTGAAATTCTGTCCTCACATTGGCTCATTCTGCTGTGTAGACTTTCAGTGGAGTTTTTCATCTTGTGGAAATCTATTTGCATCTGTTTTATGGATTCCATTTGTTTCTTATGTTGGGATTCCATCATGTTCCTGAGCTCCTCTCTAGATTTATTAATCATGTCTTGCACTAGGGGCACAATTTCTCCTGTTATCTGAGAAATTATTTCTGATTTCATTTTTTCCAGATCCCCTTTGGTTGCCAGTTCAGTGGGTCCAGGTGGTTGAGTATCAGAGTGTTCCATCTCATTTCCCTTTGGGGTTGCTGTAGGTGATCTGGAAGTCTAGTTTTGAGACTTATTTATGTGTTTTCTCATTTTGACTGGGCGGGGGGGCTGTTGGCACCTGCACAGATTACCTCCTCTGAGCTGGGAGAGGTGGGACAGAGGCCGGGAGCAGCAGTAGGGATGGTGACCCAAAAGCCCTTTCCTGTGGGCTAAGAGCAATGGGAGGGATGGTGGCCGGGAAGCCCCTTCCTCTGGACCAGGAGCAGTGGGATGGTAGCTCAGAAGCCCCTACCTCTGGGCTGGGAGCAGTGGGAGGGATGTTGGCCCAGAAGCCCCTTCCTCTGGGCCAGGACCAGCGGGACAGAAGGTGGCCCAAAAGCCCTTTCCTCTGGGGAGGAAGCAGCAGGAGGGATGGTGACTGGGAAGCCCCTTCCTCTGGACCAGGAGCAGTGGGACGGTGGCTCAGAAGCCCCTACCTCTGGGCCAGGAGCAGTGGGACTCAGTACCTTGGTCTGCTGGTGTGGTGTCCTCTGTGTCTCTGTAGTGTAGAACCAGATGGCTGCCTGTCTGCAGCGGGGTGATTCGGCATCTTCCGCATGACTCGGGACCTCGGTAGGGTGTGCACAGACCTGCCTGTCCACAGCGGGCTCCTTCTCTTGGTTTTGTTGTCATTCTCCACAGGCTACTTGCACCACATGGTGAATATGCTCTTACATACCTTTAGCTCCTTCACTCCAAAAACAAATGTTCCAAATATAAATCCAATGAGCTTTGCTGAGGTCACTCGCTAGTTATGAATCAACATTCTGAGGCCATTTTATTGAGATGCTCTGACAGGCTAGGCCTGGATTGTTTGCCCACCACTACAGCTCAGGAGAGTCAGGGCCAGGAAACTAGGTAACATGGTTCACAGCCTTGCTCAAACCACCTGGAATAGGAGAAGATGTTCCCCAAAGAAAGAGTGAAGGTGTGGTTACTAGAGGGAAGAATGGTTATGGCTGTGTTGTCACGTCCCAGCATAAAGCTTAATGTGCACTTGATGCATTTTATATTTTAGTCTCTCCAATATATGCTACCCACATTGCTCAATATAATCTCTCAGGTGCTGGCTTTGTTTTTAGGGCATGGAACTGGTAAAAGTAACTTCTGAAACTAGCAGTACCTGGGAAGCCCAGAATAAGCTGCCTAAGAAATTCAGGGAAAGAGTTGAGACAGGACTTCTGGGAAGATAGCAGAGTGGTGAGCAGCAGAGAAGGAGCTTCTCAGAGATTTACTGTCCTGACATTGGAATATAGCTGTGTGAGGAGGAGAAGGAAAGTGGATCCCCAGGACCCACATAAGTTCTAAAGTGAGAATTGAAAACCTCCAACCCAGATTGTTGTACCCTGCAAAACTATCTTTCAAAATTGATGGAGAAATAAGATTCTTCCATGAAGAAGAACACCTAAAGAAATTCATGACCACCAAACCAGCACTCCAAAGTGTTCTGAAGGATATTCTAGAAATAGACAACAAGGATTACAACTGCATGAACCCCAAGAGAATGAATCCACCAGGCAAGGCAAGAAATTAAACAGAAAAGGAAAGAAGGAAGCCAACAATAGGAAAATAACTTGACAGAGATAAGACAATAAATATCAGTTATAACCATCAATGTTAGTTGTCTCAATTCACCAATCAAAGGAAATAGACTGGCAGAATGGATCAAGAAGCAAGATCCAACAATATGCTACATACAAGAAACACATTTAAGGGCTGGGGATTTAGCTCAGTGGCACCACACCCGCCTCACAAGTGCAAAGTCCTGAGTTCGATCCCTGGTACCCCCCACCAAAAAAAAAAAAAAGAAAAGAAACACATAAACACATTTGATTCAAAAATAAGTTCATAAACTGAAAGTCAAAGGATGGAAAACAGTATTCCATGTGACAAGAACCTAGAAAAAAGCAGGGGTCACTATTCTATTTGAAGACAAAGTGGATTTCAAGCCAAGACTGATTAACAGAGACAAAGATCACTACATCCTTGTAAAGGGAACAATCCAAAAGGAAGAGATAATAATCATAAATATATAGGCACCAAATACCAGTACACCCAACTATATAAAAAATATTAACAGAAATGAAAAATCATATAAGCACTAATCTACTTATAATGGGGGACCTCAATACCCCACTGTCACTAATAGGCAGATCAACTAGACAAAAAATCAACAATGAAATATTAGAACTGAACCAAACTTGTGGAGAGAATGGACTTAGTAGATGTCTACAGAGTGTTCCACTCCACAACATCATAATACACATTTTTTTCAGTTGAACACAAGATATTCTCCAAAATAAACCACATACTAGCTCATAGAACATTCCTTAGTAAGTGTAAAGGAATTGAAATTATCCCATGCATATCATCAGACCATAATGCAATGAAATTGAAAATCAGTGGCAAAATAAACCCACAAGAACTTCATAAACACATAGAAATTAAATAACACCCTCCTGAACAACCAATGGGTCACAGATGAAATTAAAGAAGAAATCAGACAGTTTCTACAATTAAATATTGACAATACAACATACCAGAACTCATGGGAGGTAATGAAAGCAGTTCTATGAGGAAAATTTAAAGCAGTGAATACCCATACCAAGGAAATAGAGTGGGCTCAAATAAACAACCTAATGTTGAACTTCAAGCTTCTAGAAAAAGAAGAGTAAGTCAAGCCCAAAGCTCATACAAGGGAGGAAACTACAAAAATCAGAGCAGAAATTAATCCAATGGAGATTTAAAAACAGTACAAAGAATCAATGAATCAAAGAGTTGGTTCGTGAAAGATTAAAAAAAATTGACAAACCCTTAGCTAACCTTATCAAAAAAAGGAAAGAAAAGACTCAAATTCATGTAATTAGCAAAGAAAATGGAGAAATCACAACAGACCTTCTAATCCAGAAGATCATCAATACCTACTTTGAGAACCTGTATTCCAGTAGGATAGAAAACACAGAAGTAGACAGATACCTAGATACATATGAATTATCAAAACTTAATCAAGAAGATATAAAAATTCTAAATAAACCAATAATCAGTCAATGAAATTGAAGATGTAATTAAAAACCTACCAACTGGGCTGGGGATTTAGCTCAGTGGTGCTGCCACCTGCCTCTAAAGCACAAGGTCCTGAGTTTGATCTCTGGTACCCCCCTCAAAAAAACCCTGCCAACAAAGAAAAGCCCAGGCCTTGATGGATTCTATAAGAAATTTAGACAAAAAAAAAAATAAATTTAGACAACACATAATGCTGCTGCTTCTCAAACTCTTTAATGAGATTGAAAGGGAAGCAATACTCCCAAATTCATTCCTGAAAACAAGCATTACCTTGATACCAAAACCAGAGAAGGATCCAATCAAAAAAGAGAATAACAGGCCCATCTCCCTAATGAATATAGATGCAAAAATTCGCAATAAGATACTGGCAAACAGAGTGCAGCAAATCAAGAAGGTTATACATCATGACCAAGTTGGGTTCATCCCAGGGATCCAGGGATGATTCAACATACACAAATCAATAAATGTAATACACTATATTAATAGAGCCAAGGACAAATACCATATGATCCTTTCAATAGATGCAGAAAAGACAAGGTCTAACACCCATTCATAATAAAAACTCTACAGAAAATTGGTATAGATGGTCTTTAATCTCAATTTGATAAAAGCCATCTATGACAAACCAACAGCCAACATCCTACTAAATGGACAAAAATTGAAAACTTTCACTGTAAAATCAGAAATGAGACAAGGATGTCCATCGTCACCACTCTTGTTCAATATAGTTCTGGAAACATTAGCCAGAGCAATTAGACCAGAGAAAGAAATAAAAGGAATAAAGAAAGGAAATGGAGAAGTTAAATTATCATTATTTGCAGATGACATGATACTCTACGTAGAAGACCCAAAAACTCCACCAAAAGACTCCTAGATTTAATAAGAAAATTCAGTAGAATAGCTGGATACAAAGTCAACACTCAAAAACCAATAGCCTTCCTGTACATGAATAACAAACTCACTGAGAGAGAAGTTAGGGAAACAACACTTTAAACAATAGCATCTACAAAGTATAATACTTACAAATCAATCTAATGAAGGAAGTAAAAGACCTCTACGTTGAAAACTACAGTACTCTGAAAAAGGAGATTGAAGAGGATATCAGAAAATGGAAAGATATCCTTTTTTTTGGATAGGAAGAACCAATATAGTGAAAATGGCCATACTTCCAAAATTGTTATACAGATTTAATGCAATCCCAATCAAAATCTGAAAAGCATATCTCACAGAATTAGAAAAAACAATCCTAAAATTCATTTGGAACCAGAAGAGACCTAGAATAGCAAAGGCAATTCTGGCCAACAAAGGCAAGGCAGGGAGCATCACAATCCCTGACTTGAAATTATACTACAAAGCTACTGTGATAAAAACTGCATGGTACTAGCAAAAGAACAGACTTGAGGATCAATGGAACAGATTAGAAGATGCAGAAACAACTCCAGGCATACTCAGCCACCTTATCTTTGACAAAGGAGCCAAACACCTTCACTGGAAGAAAGATAGCCTCTTTAATAAATGGTACTGGAAAAACTGGCTTTCCACATGCTGAAGATTGAAACCAGACCCATATCTTTTATCATGAACTAGCCAAAAAAGAAAATGAATTGAAGATCTAAATATTAAAACAGAAACACTAAATCTACTAGAAGAGAGAATGGGCGGAACGCTTGAGGACAGGACATAGGAGTAGCAAAGACTTCATAAACACAGCCCAGACTGCATGGGAAATACTATAAAGAATCAACCCCTGGGACCTCATCTTATTAAAAAGCTTTTGTACAGCAAGAGAAACCATCAACAGAGTGAAGAAACCCACAGTGTGGGAAAAAAAATTTTCCAGCTATTCCTCAGACAAAGAAATACTGTCTAAAATATATAAGAACTCAAAAAAATCAGGACCCCCCCCCGATTTAAAGGCCCAATCCAAAATGGGCATCTGACATGGATACACACTTCTCAGATGAAGAAGTAGAAACAGCAAATAAATATATGAAAAAATGCTCAACATCACTGGTCATTTGAGAGGTGCAAATTAAAACAACTGTGAGATTTCATCTCAATCCAGAAAGAATGGCTGTTATCAAGAAATGAACCAATAATAAATTCTGGAGGGGCTATGGAGAAAAAGGAATCCTTCTCCACTGTTGGTAGGAGTGTAGACTGGTGCAACCACTGTGTGAATCAGTGTGGAAATTCCTCAAAAAAGTAAAACTATAGGTTTCATTCGGCCCAGCTATTCCCCTTCTTGATATCGTCCCAAAAGAATTAAAAGCATCCTATCACAGTGATATATGCACATCCATGTTTGTAGCAGCACAGTTTGTAATAGCTAAATCTTGGAAACAGCCCAAATGCCCATCAACTAATGAATGGATAAAGATGTAGTATTTTTACACAATGGAGTACTACTCTGCCAAAAAGAAGGATGAGCTTGTGACATTTATTGCTAAATGAATGCACCTTGAGACCATACTCTTAAGTGAAATAAATCATACTGCATAGTTTCTCTGGTGTGATAAATCAAAAGTGGAAATAAGGACTAAGATGTATAATAGATATTGGGAAAAGGGGGAACAAGGGAGGGTGGAGGAGGAAAGGAAGGAAGGGACAAGAAAAAAAGTGAAAATAGAAGGGAAAATGGCAAATAAATTTTGTAAAAGTAAATTTTTTCCAATAGATTTCATTCTTGTCATTTTTGTAAGATGACCCTGCAGTCCACCTGTTTGTAACTTTTTAAATAAAATAGACATCTGTATTACCGAAAAAAAGAAGAGTTAGGACAGGCTGAATGGCAATGACACATGATGTTTCTAAATTTAATATCTAGCAAGGTTGATATCACTGATATTCACTAAAGTGCAGATGACACATTGCCATGGCTTTTCCACATCACACCTCTGTTTTACAGAGGAGGGCTAAAGCTTAGGTTAGGGGACATTTCCAAGGCCACCTTCTGTTAACTGCCAACAGCAGGGGTCCAGAACCCTCTTGAGAGAGGAGATCACCACTCCTTATGGATTTGGGCAACAGTGGATTGACTGTGTTATTGGACAACTATGGGTTAACTAGGTAACTATGTTCTTTGTAGAATGCACCTGAGTAACCATGACAACTTTTGTAATCTGTCACCAAAGTAGTGTACCAAACTCAGAAAGTTCTGTCAGAACTCTTAGCCCTCCCCCCTCCTCCACTGCCCTGCTTTGTGTAAATCCTGCTTGGTATATTCCTAGGGAAACTCCAATGGCATTAAGCTTTGCAGATATAAAAAGAGGTATATAAAGAAGTGCAAACTTTTTGGGGGGCTCTCGATACTGACAGGAGTCACATGCTGAGCCAATGGCATTAAAAGGCTGCATTTTGCTCCTATCTTTGTGTTAAGAGCTGTCTGTCTGGGGTCCTCACAGTTTCCCGCTTCACACTCTCACACCCAATCTGCAGTGTTACCTCCCCAGTAACCAGATAGCCAAATACAAATGTCTGATTGACTTAGGTGCATGTTTTCTACTTCTTACTTTTATAGATTTTTCTAGAGTTCCTTTAATGAAAAAAGAAGCTGAAGGGGCCAGGGATTTAGCTCAGTGGTTTCGCTGCCTGCTGCACAAGTGCAAGGACCAGAGTTCGATCTCCAGTACCCACCCACCCCCAAAAAAAAGAAAAGAAAAAAGAAGCTGGGCTATGGCTCTGAATCTACCCTTAAGTCACTCACTGACCCTGACCTAGTTTCTTCTCCCTTAGGCCTCAGAGTCCAGATCCTATCTGATTGCAGATGGCACAGATTTCCCAGGGTCCTCATCTGATCTCTCCTCCCAGGCAAGCAGGAGGATCAGTTTCAGGAAGTAAGGGTAGAAAGCCCAGACATATGGATGAAAAATGCAAGCAGGAGAGCCAAATCACGTGGCTCAGAAAGCCAAAAGTTCCACACATCTAGTCCAAGGCGTCAAAGAACAGCTACCCAAGGCCCAGGAAGAGAAAATAGACAGCGGCAAGACAGCCAGGCAGTGCCAAGACTCTCACTGGGAGCCTGAACATGATGAAGGCCAAAGCCTCCCACCCTGACACTCCTTTCTTTTGGGAGGTGCCCTGTGCCTGTTACAAACAGCTTTCGTGGGACTGTTGGTCAGGGGGCCCCTCCTTCCTGAGAAGGGTGTCAGATGGACCCAGGAGAGATGAAGCAAATTCTTCCCCATGGGGACACCTTGAAGAAACTCTCTATTTCTGATGCCTGGATTCCCAGAACTGTGTTGCTTCTTGTCCATTCCAAACCCTACTTCTTCCACCCTGTCTTCAGTTAAGCATCTGCTTACATCAGCTTCTTATGTTTATAACGGGAGAACCTTAATAGACACAACTCTTTTTCTTTGGTTGAATAGTATAATTTTGCTCTTTAGTTTTTAGGGTCAATATCATTTATTGAGTCCCGCTGACTGCCAAGATCTGTGCAGAGCACTTCCACACAAATTCAGAAAAATAATTCGAAGTTATGGAGCCGATAATTATGCTATCACTCATATTCAATTGAGTGAGCGCTGATAGAGCCATTGATGATGGAGAGCCAGTGTTTGACTGAAGTCTACCTCCAGTTCCCGGCTCACCATATCGTTTGTCCTCCATACAATCAGGTCCCAGCTCCCTTCCTTGCCCACAGGAGATGGCTCACACCATGGCTGCCTGGTGCCACGTACCTGGCCTGTACCTAACAATGGCTCCCTGACCCTCATTTGCTCTCTGGCTTATGGCCCTTGGACCTGTGCTTGAGGTAAGCTGTTCTTCTGGATTGATTTCCACTTACTTCTTTACTATGAGTTGGATTTTCATTCTGTCATTCATTCTATTTATGGCATTGTGCATGGCCAAGTATAAAGAATCTGATACTATATCAGGAGGACCTAATCCTTGTCTATATAAACTTAGGTACTGCATTAGTATGTTTTGGACTACTATAATAAAATTCCAGAGGCATGTTATCTTTATAAAGAAACAAGATGTAGAGAGCTCACCCTTCTGGACATTCAAGGGTGTCACAACACTTTGGCTTGGTATAGTGAGGACCTCATGGCAGATGTCAGAAGCACATATGGAAGGAAGAGATCACACTTTGAACAGGAAGCCAGAGAAAGACTAGGGTCACACAGTCCTTTCTGAGGGTTCATCCCCACCTGATGTAATAATGACCTGATGTAATAATGATGTAATAATGACATGATGTAATAATGACATTACATAAGGATGTCCCACCTCCCAGCCTAACATTGAGCATTAAGCTTTGAGCACTGGACTCTTTGAGGTATAAACTACATGTAAGCCATTGTAGAGCCTCTTACAGAGGCTAATGTTCAGAAGGTGTTAAAACATGACAAGTGACATAGGGGAAGTAAAGGCCTTTGGAGTATATGTCCAACCCTTAACTTAGTGTAGTACTCAGGGAAGGCCTCCATGAACAGAAGTTCCCTTGAAGTCAAGTGATGAGGTCTAAGTGGAGCACACTGATTAGGCAGGGCCTGGACATAGCTCTGGATTTTGTAGGTCTCTGCTGCTCTGGTTGAGTCCCTGGCCTCCCAGACCCAGCCAGTGCCTAGGATCCCAGCCAGCAGGGGCCAGAAAGGCCCCTGCTCACTATATTTGACCCGAATGTGAAGAGTCAAATCTGGGTTGTCGGCAGTATCCAGCTTGCCCTGACGCTCCCCACAGACACCACAGGTGTTCAGAATGGCCAACAGGGGACCTGCATATGGCCTGAGCCGGGAGGTACAACAGAAGATTGAGAAACAGTATGACGCTGACCTGGAACAGATCCGGATCCAGTGGATCACCATGCAGTGCCGAAAGGATGTGGGCTGGCCCCAGCCTGGGCGTGAGAACTTCCAGAACTGGCTCAAAGATGGCACGGTGTTGTGTGAGCTCATCAATGGGCTGTACCCTGAGGGACAGGCCCCAGTGAAGAAGATCCAGGCCTCCACCATGGCCTTCAAGCCGATGGAGCAGATCTCTCAGTTCCTGCAGGCGGCTGAGCGCTACAGCATCAATACCACTGACATCTTTCAAAGTGTGGATCTCTGGGAAGGAAAGAACAAGGCCTGTGTACAGCAGACACTGATGAACCTGGGTGGGCTGGCTGCGGCCCGGGAGGACGGACTCTTCTCTGGGGATCCCATCGGGTTTCCTAAGAAATCCAAGGAGAACCCTCGGAACTTCTCGGACAACCAGCTGCAAGAGGGCAAGAATGTGATCGGGTTACAGATGGGCACCAACCGAGGGGCATCTCAGGCAGGTATGACTGGCTATGGGATGCCACGCCAGATCCTCTGATCCTGCCCCACCCTGCCGCCCTCCCATGAATGGTTAATATATATGTATATACGTTTTAGCAGTGACATTCCCTGAGAGCCCCCGGAGCTCTCAAGCTCCCCTCTGCCAGGGCGGGGACCCAGTCTTTCCTGTCACCTGTGGGGGTGCCTGATGGAGCCTCTCCCCCTGCGCTTACTCCCCCACACCCATCAAAACTGGACCAACTTTTCCCCTGGGACCAAAATTTGGGAGGTCTTAGCCTTCCGCTCCCCACCATTCCTGTCCTCTTTCTCTGGCCTCTCCTGACCCTGAGCTCTGTGCTCTCAGCGGTCCTTGGCTCAGAGTCAGGGATGCTGCCTTCTGGCCTGGTGTTGGACTGGCCTTCCTTCCACAAGTATGCCTGTCCCGAAGCTGTGGCTGCAGGGACTTAATTTATAGGGAGGGCCTTGTGGCGACTGCCACTCAAGCCACAGCTGCTGCGCTGTGCTCACCACACATCTGGGGCAGCCTTCCCTGGCAGAGGCCCTCTTGGTTCCTCATTTTCCATTCCCCGCACTGTGGCTCAGGGATGGGGTTGAGGGAACAGAAGAAGGAGGGCTTCCCACCACGATCTGGGGCTTGAGGAATATGAGTTTGCTGATTTAAATAAATAATCATGGTCGTTTGGGGGAAAAAAAAATATCTGGGTTTTCATCCAGAATATCCCAGACCAGCTAAAGAGGCAGGAAAGTCTTCAGTGAAACAAGAAAAGCTCACAGAAGCCACCGACCTGTGCTGAAGCTTGGGGACCACAGAGTAGTAGAAAAGACCATGCTAAGTTGTCAAAGCTTTCTCTTCATTCTAGCACTGGGTGGTGAATAAGGGAGCAGGAAATAAGGGAGCAGGCCACAGGTGGGCATCTCTGAGGACCAGCATCAGCCTCCTGTTGGTTGGCCTGGACACTCTGGAACCATTTAAATGTAATCTTCCCTTTAAACTGGTTATTGCTGAGAAATCTTTCTCAGACTGAAAGCAATGTGAAAAAAGGGGAAAGGCTAAAAAAAAGGTGACAAAAATATCAGAACTGCTAGTTGCACAATGACACTCAAGAGGGGTGAAAAAATTCAATTTTAGATATAACTCCAAGTAATACTTGAAATTCTTCTACACACAGCCATAAGTGGAAATCGAAAAGAGCATCTGCCTGGTGACTGCAGATGGCTCTAGGTGCTAACCCAGCACATCCCACCACCAGGCCGGCCTGGGCTGCCTGAGGAGACACTGTTGGGAGTTTAGCTTCACCTTTTGAGGAGAGCAGAGGAGGTGGCCTCTCTCCAGCTCTGCCCTCCTGGATCAGAGTGAGGTTCACCTTCTCCTCATAATTAGGTCAATACATGTTGAATTTTAGAAAACAAGAAAATACTGAGAGGCAAAACTAAAGTAACAGGTTTCCAGCCACTTAGAGATTATCACGACAGCCTTCTGGATTTTTTCTGTATATGAATAGGCATGTGACTGTCTTTATCCAAATGAGGTCATACCACACATTGATTTTTTTCTCTCTCAATTTTTACTTTGAAAGCTTTCAAATCTACAGTAAATGGAAAATGTAGTATAATGTGCATCTAAAAATAATTCTAGATTCATGAACTGGTACTATTTTGCCAGATTTGTTTTATCTCTCTCTTACCCCACTATTTACAGTCAAACCTTGATTTGTGAGCATAATTTGTTCCGGAAACATGCTCATAATCCAAAACACTTGTATATCAAGTGAATTACCCCATAAGAAATAATGGAAACTCAGATGTTTCATTCCACAACTCAAAAAAAATTCATATAAATATGATTATAAAACTGTAATACAAAATAATAAAGAAAACACAAAATATAAAGAAAAATAAATTAACTTGCACTTATCTTTGAAAATCTTAGTGGCTGGTGCAAGGGAGACAAGAGAGAGGAGGGTTATTCTGCAGGACGACTTTCACTGTAACTAAAGGAATCACTGCTATCTAACGGCTCAATGAAATCTTTTTTTTTTCCTGCAGCTTTAACAAAGAACCTTTCCAATGACACTTGCTCTTGCCTCCTTTTGTGGATTTCACAGAAATGTGACATTGTACTGTTGTTAAACAGATTCATCACTGTCGCACTGTTTTTCACATTTTACTCATCTCCCTAATCTCATTTGAAGTGAGGGATTCCTCCACCTTTTTTTCTCCTCTTCCTCTGCAGACAAAATCTCTTCCATAACCTCTTACTATTGGGAAATGATCAGCCACAATCCCGAAGAGAGAGACAGAGAGAGGAAGGAAGAGGGAGGGAGAGAGAGAAGAACCATTGGCTCAGTTGTGATCATGTGACATCACTTGTTTATCAAGTTAAAATTTATTAGAAATGTTTGCTCATCTTGTGGAACACTCGCAGAATAAGTTTCTTGCAATCCAAGGTTTTACTGTATATATTTTTTCTATATACTGTATCTGCCTCTAGATACAGATATCTGTATATCTATATCTGTATGTAGAGAGATCTGTGTGTTAAGAGATCTATATAGACAGATATTGCAAGACAGATAAAGAGCCATGTTAGCCATTGGAGGGTCCATTAGCTATGTCATGACCTTTCCCTGATAAACAGCTTCACATATGTCTCCTGAGGACAAAGACTTTCACCTTCACTGCCACCACACACTATCACACTCAGGAAACTGCGCTGACACGATACCAATAACCAATATGCAACGCTTATCCAAAGTTCCCTAAATGCCTAATTTCCAGTTGGCATCAAAAGCTGGGCTCTGGAAGTTCATACAGAGACAGAGTTTGGGGTGCAAGCAACATGCACCCTATGAAAAGAAGCAGGAAGAAGATGACAAGAAGAGTAAGAGGCTGAAGTGGATCCAGAGAGCTGATGACAAGACTCCCTCTGCAAGCTCTGATCTCTAAAATGCAGTGGATTCAGGGAGATGTGGAAGGCACCTCCATGACTTCCAGACCCAATCTCACATTGTCACATCTCTTCAGTCTCCTCTGGCTGCTGTTGCAAAAGTACTGTAGACTGTCAGGTATAGTGGAGTATGTCTGTCATCCCAGCTCCTGGAGGGCTGGGTGAGACGGGAGAATCACAGCTTCAAAGCCTGCAGCTCAGTGTAAGAGCCTCGCATGTTCAAAGCCCTTGGTTCAATCCCCAAATAAACATAAACGTATCTTATAAACAACAGCAAGTTGTTTGACCAGCAGACTTGCTGTCTGGTGCAGTGTGTGATCTGGTTCGTAGCTTGGCTGAGAGGGGCAGATGTCTCTGGGGCCTCTCATAAGGACACTAAAGCCAATCAGAGGGGTCCACTCCCCTGACCTATTCACCATACAATGCCCCACCTCCAAATACCCTCACAGTAGGGATTAGGTTTCAATATGTGAGTTTTGAAGGACATAAGCCTCTCATCTACAGCAGTTTTCTCTGCCTTTTTTTTAATCCTTTATCATATTAATTCTCCTGAATGGACCAGTTGTTTGATGGAATTTCCTTCATCTTGGATTCGTCTGATACATAAGAGTTTCCAAGCCTACTTTGTTCAGTCAACAGTTTTCCTTCCATTTTTCATGTCAATTTGTCCTTCAACATTTTCCTGCCATATAACACGCAAGAATGAAGAAATTTCTGATTACGGACACAGTGCCCAAAGCAGTGTCCAATCTAGTACCACTAACTGCATCTGGCAGTTACATTCCTCAGGTCTCCTTTAACTTGGCAGTTTCCCCTTACATGATTAAACTTGGTGTGGAGACGGAACCCTTGTCCTGCAGAGTGCCCTGCCTTCGAGCAGCTTTGAGGTGGTGTTGCTGAATTGGGTCCTCTACTGGTGAATTCAGGTTGAACACTTGGGCCAGAACACATCTTAGGTGGCAATGCACACCGCACATAATGTGCGGAGCACACACAGTCTCAACCAGGCCCACTGTGGAACCTTGGCTGGCTTTCAAATGCTCCCTGCCCCTTTCTGTTTCACAGCTTGCTGGTTTCAAGAAGGATGTGTGCCTGTTCATGCCCTCATTTTCCAAGCAGAGCAGCACCAGAGGTGTGCATGATATTCAGGGTGGATTGAGGGGTAGAGGACAGTGGGAATCCACAGGGAGGCCAGAAACCTATGTTCTCATCCTCACTTTCCTGTCTTTCTATGTGACCCTGAATAAGACCTTGACTTCTCATCTGGCCCCTAAGACACAGATAGAACATGTTCTGTCCTGCCTCCATCAGGAGCGGTGAGCAGGGTTGGCAGTGTCAATGTGGAAGTGTGCTCCAAACAGGAACACAAGGTGGGAGGAACACTTGATGCCCAGAGCCAGGGCAGGGTCCAGGTCATCCCCTCACCGAGCCTTAGTGACCTGAAGCAGCCTGGCCAGAGGGAACGGAAGCCACCACACATTGTCAACCCTGCTGTCTGTGATTTTCACTGCTCCAGTAAGATAGGCTTTCCATTCATTCCTCCCAACAGTCCTGGGGTATGAGAAGCCAGGTCTCAGGGAAGGTCATACAACTAGAGGGCTTCTGCCACCCCTACCCAACCCCACTTTCCTTCTGGAAAAGACATGAATAAAAGTCTTCCAGCCCTCCAGGACTGAGCTCCCAGAACCTGAGCTGGAAACTGCATGGACACAATAGCCTGGATCTGAGGTCACACTGGGCTACTTTGGACTGGACAGAGCTTCCCAGAGGCAAAGGAGCAACTCACACAAGCCAAAGATTCCACACGCTGGAGCAACAATTGCTCAGCTGCTCGGGTTCAGGGAAGGAGGCCAAAGAGCAGCCACCCTGTGGGCAAGCACCTGTCTGGAGACAGGGCACAAAAGACCAGCGAACAGGGGCAACGTCAGGTCTTGGGGCCAGGAAAGGTTCATGCCTCACTCTCCCCAGAGTTTCAAGTGGAGGGGAGGGTCAAGGGGGAGCTCCTAGTGTCCAGTGACCAGGATTTCTGGCGGTTAAGTGGTGTGAATATGATTCTCACTTTCAACAGCCCCCCGAGGGTTACAATCTAGAGGCCTCCTGCCAGGTCAGACCTTGCCATGTGTTAGTGTTTGATGAGATGGAAATGCTTATTCCCCTGATCTGACTATTACACATTGTATACATATATCAAATTACCATAATATACCCCATGTTATATCTTAACTTTTTAGAAATAAGGAAAAATGAGGCTAATGGCTTAAGAAAATTTTCTGAAACCACACTGTTAGTAAAGTGGTAGAATTTTAGACAAAGACCACACCCTCCCAATGTAGCAGGAAAAAAAAATCTTCAGGAAGATTGAATGAGATTGTAAGAGAAAGAAGTCTGAAAGTTGAATGCAAGTAACATGCAGAAGGAAATGTATGCTTATTCTGCTTTAATTTACTTTTGTGATAAGTTGACTCAAAAGACTAAGGAATATTAATTGCATTCTTGATGGTATAATTGAAATTTAAAGCTTTAACAACTGCGGTGGACATAGATAAAATCTATGTCCAAAAGAAATCTATATCAAAAGAAAATGTGAAGTCTGCATATATTTTTTGGATATTTTACAATATTTGTTTTGGGTGTATATTAATGTTACCTTAGAAATTATTTTAAAACTTAGAGTTAATTAGAAAATTGGCTATCAGCCAGGCATGGTGGTGCACACCTGTAATCCCAGCGCTCAGGAGGTTGAGGCAGGAGGATCATCATGAGTTCAAGGCCAGCCTGGACTATATAGGGAGACCCTATCAGAGAAAGGAAAAATCAAGAAGAAAGAAAGAAAGAAGTTGGCTATCAACATTTTATAACATTAAGTGATATTAAATTTCTCATAGTAAATAAATTCTCTAATTTTGCAAACTATGCAGCCCGGTTCACGGAGCCAGTGCAGCTGTGTAACTGCTCTCTTGTGCACATGACACCACAAATCCCTCTCCAGGTGCTGAAGCACCCCACCCCTGATTGTCTCCATTCGCTCCACTTTGGCCCCTACCACCTCATCCTGTCCACCTGGGCCCAAGAGGATTGAGATCACAACCCAAGGTCGGCAGCCGTCCTGTGACTCTGGATTGGCAGGAGTCAGCACCACAAGGTGCTTGAGAACCAAGACTGGGGCAGGGGCACCTGCTCAGATTCTGTGCCACTCAGCTGTGCTGTTGATGCTTGAATTCCAGACCAGAGGTTCAAACTTGACATTCCATGCAGACTCCTTTGAGAAAGGAGGTGATGTATGTACAGCCTCACAAACAGCTAGGTACAGACTGGTCAATCAAACATGAGGAGACAGAAAGGAAGGAAAGTGGCATCTATTAGCAGTGTTCTCTGTACTAGGTACTGGAAAGACTGTCTTATTGAGCCTCCCAAACATTACTAGGTCTCCCCATTATACAGACTGAAAACCAAGATTAGCTTCCCTTGAATTGCACAGATGGTAAAATAGAGGCTATTTTTCAACTTAGCTCTGAATGTGGAGCTGTGTTCTCTACTCACACCATGCCATCCCGAGCACCTGGCACATGCAGAGCACAGATGGGCACAGCCTCTATTCCCACCCAGCTCCCAGGCTGACACTCGTTAGCATCTGCTCAGATGTGTGGCTTTGCCCCCTCTCCATCTCCCAAAGCTCAGACTAAGGTTTTCAAGAGCAGCAGATATTACTAGCAGGACATGGAATGACTTAGGTGAAACACAGCATGCAATCTTTTGTTTCATTAGTTACATATTGCAGGGCGACACGCCTATAGTCCCAGCTACCTAGGAGGTTGAGGCAATAGGATCACATTCCGGGCAGTTATTGAGATCCTGTCTCAAAAAACAAAAAGGAAGATTGTGGATGTAGTCCAGTACTAGAGCACTTTCCTAGAATATACAGTGCCCTGGATTTGATCCAGCACCCCCCCCAAGATGTTATATGTTTAACATAAAAGTATACCTATTTTATCCTAATACACATGGTTTCACAGAATGTGATACTTTGGTATAGTAAGAGACATGTTGTTTCTTTTTTTTTTTTTTGTGGTACTGGGGATCGAACCTGGGTCCTTGCACTTGCGAGGCAGGCGGCCAAACCACTGAGCTGAATCCCCAGCCCAGACACGTTGTTTCTTTGTTCCCTATTCTTGGCAAAGACCCTTGTGATCTCCTGAACAAAAGTGATACTAGGTGCGTCTTTTGTTAAAATACTTGGTCTTTGACTCATCTCCTGACCCAGAGCTTCTAATCCCTTCAGTTTTCCTGGGTGGTAGGAGCATCTTCTGCTCTAATAAGGTGTTTCTTGTGAGGCTCCTGGCTGGGGGCTGGTTGCCGAGAGACCAAGCCATGAGCTGAAGCTTGGAATCTTCCGTATTACCCACTATCGTCTGAGGAGGCGAGAGGAGGTGGAGTTCGATCCCCGGAGCACTTGCAGAGTTTCCAGATTAGTGAATGAATCTGCAATCTGCGTGTGGGAAGATACACACTCCAGCCACGTGGGGACAGAGCTCCTACCACGCCTCACCCAGCTGCTGCTTCAACTGCTCATTTATCTGCATCCTTTGTAATAAACCAGTGTGCACAGGTAGGTGTTTCCCTGTTTCTATGAGACATGGCAGCAGATGTCTGAACCTGAGGAGGGAATCCTGGGACACAGCCATTTGTACTGAGTTTTTGTCAAAATATAGAAGTTAGGCACAACTACGGACCTATCACTTGTACCTAGCATCTACAGTGGGGAGCTGTCTCATGGGACAGAGCCCTTAACCCTTGGTACCTGTACTAATTCCAGGTAGACAGTGTCAGAATTGAACTGAAGTATAAGACATCCAGTTGATGTCCACAGAGAACTGGAAAATTGCTTTACATGGTTTTTTTTTTAATCCACATACTTGGTGACCAGAATTTCCATGTGAGTAACAGAGAAAATGGAGTCTTTCCTACACACAGACACCATGTCCAATGTGGCTATGCAATCTGGCCTTGTGAGACTCCCCATTCCACAAACACACACACACACACACACACACACACACACACACACACACACCCCAGCCCCTGGTATCACTACCATCTCAGGAGCCACGATAAATTAGGGCAGCATTCTGAGAATTAGAAACTCATTGGAAAGGAAAATAGCTATGTGAGTGAAAGCGATATTGTTTTTTAAAAATTTTATTTTATTGGTACATTTTAGGTATACAATATAATGACATTCATCGTTGGAAATTTGCACCTTTACATAATCTCTCTTGGTTTTTATTTTTCCCCTTCCCCTGCCCTCCCTTCAACCCCTCCATCCCTTCCTATTTACAAAGACTCTGGTTCCATTTTTCCATTTTCTCATATTGATTCCATTCCCTTCTTTCCTTTCCCCTACCCTTCCCACTTCCCCTTCCCCTTGCATATTTTCTTCCTATTTCACATTATCTGTTATACCTTTTAGTCCTTACTTACACTGAAAGTGATATTCTTGACAAGATCTCATCAGGAGGCAGAGATTTCAGTTAATTAAAAAAAAAGTAGAGGAGACAGGCAGGTCTGCAGACACTGTACCAAGGTCGTGGGTCGCGAGGAACACGCCGAATCAGCCCACGCCCTGGCAGGAATCCACTGGACACACCACCACCACCACCACCCCCTCTCCTCTGGCCTCTTCTCTGTACAGCCACCTGGTTCCACACTACAAAGATGCAGAGGACACCGGACCACCAGACCACTGGACTGGGTAAGTTGGAGTCATCTTCACCTCCCATCAGGACCGGGTCTATCTTCAGGGGAAGGGCAGCTGGAACCTGCAATACAACTCTCCAGAGTTCAACCCTACAGGAGGACAGGGAGCTCAACTTGGGACTTGCATCCCGAAATCTCCCTGAATCTCATGGGTCTGCGACTGGCTTGCTGAGACTCATTGACTTATATCTGCACACTGCTGCCCACGTTGTCTATTGTGACAGCAGAGACATACCCTGAAAGAGGCCCTTCATCTTCATAGTTATTTTTTATTCCCAAAATTAGTATTATTCGTTTGTTCTTTTTCTCTTTTCTTTTCCTTTGCTCCTCATATCTTTTTTCCTACTCTTTGCAAATGTTTGTTTTTCTCTCCTTTTTTTCTTTTCTTTTCTTCTTTCTTTTCTCTTTCCTTTCTCTCTTACACTCACTCTCTTGCTCTCCCACATTGTTCATCTTCCCTTTTTGTCCCTGTTTTGGTCCTCATTCAGAGTTCTTTATTTTCCTATTATTCTCTTTTTCCTTCTCACCTGTGTCCTCTGGCCACACTGCTAACCTTCCCCTATCCTTCTTCCCATCTGTCCCTCCATCACCAACCCCTTCTAACTCCCCATCCCAAAAGGTAAAGTTGTTATATTGAAGAGTTTATTCACTATATGTTGGGTTGGTCCTTGATCTTGATTTAATTCACACAGCTGAAGGTAACAGATTAATAACTACTACAAAATGTCGTTTTCAAAGATGTACTTGATGCAGTGGTGTTGCTGATTGTATCACTTGGGCTAAGGTGTTGGTATTGATCTAGTCAATGAGCTTTCCTAGTATAAGGAAAATGAGATAGCCTTAGAGTCATTAGAGACTCAAAACTTAAAGACCAGCTATATCTGGAAGACACCTCTGAGAAGCAGTGATTCCATAAGGGTTCTGATTGCAAGCAACAAAGAGACCTACAATAAGCAATTTAAAACTATCAACCCAGGAGTTAAACCAAGGACAGTACCAAAAACAAAAATGAGAAGACTCTTAAGCAAGGCAAAAACTCAGACTTCCACCCCACCAAGGGTAAATCCTGGGGGAAATGAGATGGAAGAGCCCCATAACCAAACACCTGGATACCCTGAACTGATAGCACAGGAAGTAACAAAACAGATGAATGAGGCTCTAGAAAGATTCAAAGCAGAAATGATCTCCCAGATATCTACAGAGATGGTGAGCAGAGTGAAAGACATGGTTAGAGGATCTAGAACAGAAACAGATAAAAAAAATAGATGAGCTCAGAAAGATGCTGGAAGCCATGAATACCCAGCATAAGAAAGAAATGGAAACCATGATCGCCCAACATAAGAAAGAAATGGAATCCACGAAACAGATTCAAACAGATATTCAGGAGATCAAAAACTCCATTGAAAGTATCCACAGCAGATTAAGGGAATCTGAAGATAGAATATCAGATATAGACGACAGGATCATGGTTAAAGACCATGAAAATAGAGATTTCTTAAAAATAGTAAGGAACCATGAGAAATCAATCCAACAACTGCTAGATGCTGCAAAGAATAACATAAGACTGATAGGAGTCCAAGAAAAAACAGGAGAAAGTACAATTGACATAAAAAAAAAACCTGTTCACAGAAGTAATAGTGGAAAACTTCCCAGACAGAGGTAGAGAATTGGACATACACATAAGTGAGGCATATAGAACTCCAACTAGGCATGATCAAAAAGAATCTACAGCTAGACATATAATAGTCAAGATCCCAGAAACCCAACAGAAAAAATCCTACAAGCAGTTAGAGAAAAGAAACAAATCACCTACAAAGGAAAGCCCATCAGAATCACAGCAGACTTCTCAACACAAACCCTCAAATCAAGGAGAGCCTGGAGTGAAGTATTTCAAGCCCTAAAAGAAAATAACTTCCAACCTAGACTGTTGTATCCTGCAAAATTATCTTTCAAAATTGATGGGGAAATTAGATACTTCCACGACAAAGAACACCTGAGAAATTTTATGAACACCAAACCAGCACTACAAGCAATTCTAAACAATATCCTAGAAAAAAAGCAATGAAGGTCACAACTCCATGAGGCCCAAGAGAGGCAAGCCACCAGGCAAGGTAAAACACTAAAGGGAAAGGGGGAAAAAATAAGAAATAAAAGAGCCAACCAAAGTAAAACATCATGACAAGGATAAATCAATATCTATCAATTATAACCATCAATGTTAATGGCCTCAATTCACCAATCAAAAGAAATAGACTGGCAGAATGGATTAAGAAGCAAAACCCAGCAATATGCTGTATACAAGAAACACACTTAACTCAAAAAGAAACTCACAGACTGAAAGTAAAAGGATGGAAAACAGTTCTTCACTCCACAGGAACCCAGAAGAAAGAAGGGGTAACAATCTTATTTGCAGACAAAGTAGATTTCAAACCAAAACTAATTAAGAGAGACAAAGACTGTCACTACATCCTTGTGAAGGGAACAATCCAAGAGGAAGAGATGACAATCCTAAATATAAATGCACCAAATACAAATGCCCCCAACTATACAAAACAAATATTAATAGATATGAAAAACCAAATAAACACTAACACAATTGTAGTGGGGGACCTCAATACCCCACTATCACAAATAGACAGATCATCTAGACAAAAAGTTAACAAGGAAATTCTAGAACTGAACCAAGCTATTGAACAAATGCACTTAATAGATGTTTACAGAGTGTTCCATCCCACAAAATTGGAATACACATTCTTTTTGGCTGCACACGGGTCATTCTCCAGAATAGATCACATGCTAGCTCATAGGGCATGTCTAAGTAAATGTAAAAGAATAGAAGTTACCCCTTGTATATTATCAGACCATAGTGCAATAAAATTGGAGATCAATAACATAAGAAACCGCAAAACCCCAGCAAACACATGGAAACTGAATAACACCCTCTTGAACAACCAGTGGGTCACAGAAGAAATTAAACTGTTTCTACAAGTAAATGAAAATGCCAGTACAACATACAGGAATCTATGGGACACAATGAAAGCAGTTCTATGGGGGAAATTCATAGCAGCGAATGCCCATATTAGGAAAACAGAGAGAACTCAGATAAATAACCTAATGCAGAACCTCAAGCTCCTAGAAAAAGAAGAGCAAAATGAATCCAAAGTTGTACAAGAGGGGAAATTATAAAGATCAGGGCAGAAATCAATGCAATGGAGACTAAGAGAACAATACAAAAAATCAATGAATCAAAGAGTTGGTTTTTTTGAAAGAATAAATAAAATCGATAAACCTTTAGCCAACCTTATCAAAAAAAGGAAAGAAAAGGCACAAATACATGTAATTAAGAATGAAAAAGGTGAAGTCACAACAGATCCAACAGAAATCCAGAGGATCATCAATACCTATTTCTAGAACCTCTACTCCAATAAAATGGAAAACATAGAAGAAATGGGCAGATTCCTAGATACGTAAGAATTGCCAAAGTTAAATGAAGAAGATATAGAAATTCTAAACACCCCAATTAAAATGAGTGAAATTGAAAATGTAATAAAATATTTACCAACAAAGAAAAGCCCAGGTCCTGATGGCTTCACTGCTGAATTCTACAAGACATTTAAAGAAGAACTAACACCATTACTCTTTAAACTCATCAAGGAAATTGAAAGGGAAGCAATACTTCCAAATTCAGTCCTGGAAGCAAGTGTTACTTTGATTCCCAAACCAGGGAAAGACCCAACCCAAAAAGAGAACTACAGGCCAATCTTCCTAATGAACATAGATGCAAAAATCCTCAACAAGATACTGGCAAAAAGAATACAGAGAGTCATCAAGAAGATCATACACCCTGACCAAGTCAGATTTATCCCAGGGATGCAAGGATGGTTCAACATTTGTAAATCAATAGATGTAATACACCATATTAACAGAATCAAGGACAAAAACCATATGATCATCTCAATAGATGCAGAAAAAGCATTCGACAAAATCCAGCACCCATTCATGATAAAAACCCTACAGAAAATTGGAATAGAAGGTCTTTATCTCAACCTGATTAAGGCTATCTATGAAAAACCAACAGCCAGCATCATACTAAATGGTCAAAAACTGAAAACTTTCACACTAAAATCAGGAACAAGACAAGGATGCCCACTCTCACCACTCCTGTTCAATACAGTTCTGGGAACATTAGCCACAGCAATTAGAAAAGAGAAAGAAATAAAAGAAATAAAGATAGGAAAAGAAGGGCAGGGGATTTAGCTCAGTGGTTCTGCTGCCTGCCTTGCAAGCGCAAGGTGCTAAGTTCAATCCCCAGTACCAAAAAAAAAAAAAATAAAGATAGGAAAAGAAGAAGTTAAACTGTCATTATTTGCTGACGATACGATACTTTACATAGAAGACCCAAAAAACTCAGCCAAAAGACTTCTAGACTTAATTGACATATTCAGTAGAGTAGCTGGATACAAGGTCAACACTCAAAAAACAACAGCCTTCTTGTACACAAAAAACAGACTCACTGAGAGAGAAATTAGGGAAACAATTCCTTTTACAATAGCATCCAAAAAATGAAATATCTAGGAATCAACCTAACAAAGGAAGCAAAATATCTCTGCACTGAAAACTACAACACTCTGAAAAAAGAGATCAAAGAGGATACAAGAAAATGGAAAGACATCCCTTGCTCCTGGGTAGGAAGAACCAATCTAGTGAAAATGGCCATACTTCCAAAACTACTATATAAATTCAATGCAATGCCAATTGAAATTCCAACAATATACTTCACAGAACTAGAGAAAATAATCCAAACATTCATTTGGAACCATAAGAGACCTAGAATAGCTAAAGCAATTCTAAGCAACAGAGACATGACTGGGGGTATAACAATCCCCAACCTGAAACTATACTACAAAGCTACTGTGATAAAATCAGCATGGTACTGGCAAAGGAACAGAC